>NC_065593.1:74856711-75166340 GCF_024542745.1 Macaca thibetana thibetana
TGTTTTCTGCCTTTTCCAGTGTGTAGAGGCCACCTACATTCCTTGACTCATGGCCCCTTATTTCACCTTCAAAGTCAGCAGCGTAGCATCTTAGTAACTTACTTTTTTTTTTTTTTTTTTTTGAGACAGAGTCTTGCTCTGTTGCCCAGGCTGGAGGTGCACTGGTGTGATCTCGGCTCACTGCAACCTCTGACTCCCAGGTTCAAGCAATTCTCCTGCCTCAGCCTCTGGAGTAACTGGGATTATAGGCGCACGCCACCATGCCTGACTAATTTTTGTATTTTTTAAAATAGAGACAGGGTTTCACCATGTTGGCCAGGCTGGTCTTGAACTCCTGACCTCAAGTGATCTGCCCGCCTCGGCTTTCCAAAGTGCTGGGATTCCAGGTGTGAGCCACTACACCCGGACTTCTTTCTTTTTTTCTGGTTTTGAGACAGAGTCTCAGTCTGCTGCCTAGGATGGAATGCAGTGGCATGATCACGGCTCACTGCAACCTTGACCTCCATGGACTCAGGTGATCCTCCTATCTCAGCTTTCCGAGTAGCTGGGCCTATAGGTGCATGCCACCACTCCTGGCTAATTTTTTGTAGATACGGGGTTTTGCCATGTTGCCCAGGCTGGTTTCAAACTCCTGGGCTCAAGTGACTCCTCTGCCTCGGCCTCCCAAAGTGCTAGGATTACAGGCATGAGTCACCATGCCCGGCCCTTGAATGGTTTTAAAGTGTTATTCTTATCTGAATATTTGTTGTAAACAACAGGATTTAAACTTACAGGAAAGCCTAAATATAAACCTCTGCACGTTAACCCTATATACATTTTTCAATGCTGTCACTTACATATTTGAATGTACTGCTTTCAACTTCAAAACAAGCAGTCTCCCCCAGGTCTCCCATCACGTTCTGAAATCCTAACTTCTATTACCTAATACAAGGCTACAAATTATGTTCGTTGGGTGGTTGAGAACAAAGCATGTGCCATAAAAATAAGGCAAATGTGAATGTGTACATTTGCTAAGTTTTGTGCCACTGTCTGGCCTCTTAAATTGTGGTAGCAGCTATCGTTCACATTGATATAGTACATTGATATTGATATTGTTCACATCGTATGGGTCTGGGGGAGAGAGAAAGGGAGGCAAAGGGAGAAAGAGACAGAGAGAGAGAAAGAGTCAGAGAGCGCGTGAGTGCCCAGGAGGCAGGAGAGAGGTGAGTCCTATTGCCCCCAGAAGGAAGCTGGGAGCTTCTAACTGAGGCTGCACCCCCACTCACGTATATATTTGTAGTACAAGGAAGCATTTCTAAGGGACCTTGTTCATTGCTTTGCACAAAATAGCCGCTTAATATTTGAAATCATGCAGACTGTGTTGTCTGATCACAATGGAATCAAACTAGAAATCAGTAACAGAAAGATAGGAAAATATCGAAACACTTGGAAATTAAACAACACACTTCTAAATAATCCAATGGTCAAGGAGGAAGTTTCAAAGAAGAGCAAAAATACAGAATTTGTGGAACATGGCGGAAGGGGAGCTGAGAGGGAAATTTATAGCCATTAAGGTATACATTAGAAATAAATAATCTAATAATAAATAATAAATAATCTAAGCTCCTGCCTTGAGAACCTAGAAAAAGAAGAAAAAAATAAATTCCAGGCGAAAAGAAAAAAGAATATGGTAAAGACAAGTGAATATACCAAATAAACTGAATATAGAACCTAATTCATAAAATCAATACAAAAATTTGATTTTTTTAAAAGGATAAAATAATTGGCAAACCTCTCACAGGGAGAAAGAAAGACACAAATTACTAATGTTACAAAATAAAATGAAATGGACTGGTGCGGTGGCTCACGCCTGTAATCCCAGAACTTTGGGAGACTGAGGCGGGCGGATCACTTGAGGTTAGGAGTTTGAAACCAGCCTAGTCAACAGAGTGAAACTCTGTCTCTACTAAAAATACAAAAATTAGCCGGGCATGGTGGCGGGCACCAGTAATCCCAGCTACTCAGGAGGCCGAGGCAGGAGAATCGCTTGAACCTGGGAGGTGGAGGTTGCAGTGAGCCGAGATTATGCCACTATACTCCAGCCCTGGTGAGAGTGAGACACCGTCTCAAAAGAAAAAAAAGAAGAAGAAGAAATGGGAGATATATATTCTACAGACATTAAAGAGATAATTAGGAAATACTAAAACTAATTCTACATAAATTCAACAACTTAGATGAAATGGACCAATTCCTCAAAAAAATGAAAATAACCTACCACGATTCATCCAAAATATAGTGAATAATAAGAACAGCCCTATGCCTATTAAGAAAATTAAATTTGTACTTAAAAATTCACAAACAAGGAGTTTCCAGACCCAGATGATTTCACTAGAGAATTCTACCAGTTACAAAATAATTAACACCAGCCGAGCACAGTGGCTCACGCCTGTAATCCCAGCACTTTGGGAGTCCGAGGCGGGCGGATCATGAGGTCAGGGGATCGAGACTATCTTGGCTAACATGGTGAAACCCTATCTCTACTAAAATACAAAAAATTAGCTGGGCATGGTGACACTTGCCTGTAATCCCAGCTACTTGGTAGGCTGAGGCAGGGGAATCGCTTGAACCTGGGAGGTGGAGGTTGCAGTGACCTGAGATCGCGCCACTGTACTCCAGCCTGGAGACAGAGTAAGACTCTGTCTCAAAATAAATAAATAAAAAAAAAATAAATAAATAAAAATAATTAAAACTGCTGGGCATGGTGGCTCATGCCTGTAATTCCAGAACTTTGGGAGGCAAAGGTGGGCGGATCACAAGCTCAGATCGAGACCATCCTGGCCAACATGGTTAAACCCCGTCTCTACTAAAAATACAAAAATTAGCTGAGCATGCTGGCACGCGCCTATAATCCCAGCTACTTGGGAGGCTGAGGCAGGAGAATGGCTTGAACCTGGGAGGCAGAGGTTTCAGTGAGCTGAGATCATGCCACTGCACTCTAGCCTGGGCGACAGAGTGAGACTCCATCTAAAAAAATAATAATTATTATTATTGTTGACATCAATTCTACCTAAACTCTTTCAGAAAATAGAAGAGAACATTGCTCGGGTTCCTCCACCCAGGCCCATGCAAAGCTGCCTGCTATGGCTTCCAGCGGGGTCCCGGTGAACGCTGCTGGCTGGGCTAATGAAACTCCGGAAATACTGGACAACGTGGGAGATTGGCTTCGGGGCATCTACCGCTTTGCCACTGATAGGAATGACTTCCGGAGGAACTTGATACTAAATTTGGGACTCTTTGCTGCAGGAGTTTGGCTGGCCAGGAACTTGAGTGACATTGACCTCATGGCACCTCAGCCAGGGGTGTAGCCAAGTAGACAAATGGAATCCAGTGCTGAACCCGAATCTTCCAAAAAACAGCCTACAATCTGTGACCACCACAAGATGTGCCCTGATGGTAGCTGAAGTTTGATTCAGATGGGCACTTTTCTTCCCTCTCCCTGCCTAGTTTCCTTTTGTTCCTTCAGTCCACGCAGAGTTCCATTCTCTGGTCAGCAGACAGGCTTAAGCTAAATTGTTGCCTCTGTTCTATAAAGTTCTGTACATAGTTCCCAAACTTCTGCAGGGGGTGATCTTTGCTCTTGTCCTGAGAAATAACAGTGCTGTTTTAACAAACATTTGAAATAAATACCGCACACAAAGGCAAAAAAAAAAAAAAAAAAAAAAAAAGAAGAGAACATTGCTCAATTATTTTAAGTAGTATTTACTATGACACCAAAACCAAAGAAAACACACACAAAACAGAAGAAAACTGCCAACCAATACACATCATAAAGATGCAAAATCCTTAACAAAATATTAGCAAATATAATTAATCAATATATAAGAATTACACAAATGACAAAGTGGGGTTTATTCCAAGGATGCATAGCTGATTGATATTTGAAAATTAATCAGTGTAGTCTACCATACTAAAAGGCTAAAAAGAAAAAAAAAGAATCATGTCAGTTAATTTCAGAAAAACAGCATTTGACAAAATTCAACACCAATTCATAATAAAATTCAGATAAAATAGGCATATGGAGAGAATTTCCTCAATTTGATTTAAAAAAACTGCCAAAAAATTATAGTTAAAACTATAAAGTGCTGGGATTACAGGTGTGAGCCACTGCACCTGGCCTTCTTTCTTCTTTTTTTTTTTTTGGTTTTCGAGACAGAGTCTCAGTCTGCTGCCCTGAACTGCAGTGGCATTGGAATGTAGTGGCGTGATCACGGCTCACTGAAACCTTGACCTCCGTGGGCTCAGGTGATCCTCCTATCTCAGCTTTCTGAGTAGCTGGGCCTATGGGTGCATGCCACCACTCCTGGCTAATTTTTTGTAGATAGGGGTTTTGCCATGTTGCCCAGGCAGGTTTCAAACTCCTGGGCTCAAGTGATTCCTCTGCCTCGGCCTCCCAAAGTGCTAGGATGAGTCACCATGCCCAGGCCTTGAATGGTTTTACAGTGTTATTCTTATCTGAATATTTGTTTTAAACAACAGGATTTAAACTCACAGGAAAGCCTAAATACGAACATCTGCATGTTAACCCTATATACATTTTTCTATGCTGTCACTTACATTTTTTAATGCACTGCTGTAAACTTCCAAACAAGCAATCTCTGTCTGGGTGCGCTGGCTCATGCCTGTAATCCTAGCACTTTGGGAGAACGAGGCAGGTGGATCATGAGGTCAGGAGTTCAAGACCAGCCTGGCCAAGATGGTGAAACCCTGTCTCTACTAAAAATACAAAAATTAGTTGGGCATGGTGGTAGATGCCTGTAATCCCAGCTACTTGGGAGGCTAAGGCAGGGAATTGCTTGAACCTGGAAGGTGGAGGTTATAGTCAGCTGAGATTTCACCATTGCACTCCAGTCTGGGAAACAGAGCAAGACTCCGTCTGAAAAAAAAAAAAAAAAAAAAAAAAGCAGTCTCCCCCAGGTCTCCCATCATGTTCTGAAATCCTAACTTCTATTACCTAATACAAGGCTACAAATTATGTTAGTTTGGTGGTTGAGAACAAAGAGTGTGCCATAAAAATAAGGTAAATGTGAATGTGTACATCAGTTTGCTAAGTTTTTTTGCCACTGTCTGGCCTCTTAAATTGTGGTAGCAGCTATTGTTCACATTGATATATTACACTGATATTGATATTGTTCATATCATATATATTTCTAGTACAAGGAAGCATTTCTAAAGGACCTTGTTCATTGCTTTGCACAAAATAGCCACTTAATATTTGTTGAATGAATTGCTGGCACTATCTCTGGTGTTTTAATTTTTATTTATTTATGTATTTATTTTTGATATGGAGTCTCACTCTGTCACCCAGGCTGGAGTGCAGTGGCGCCATCTTGGCTCATTCAACCTCTACCTCCTGGGTTCAAGAGATTCTCCTGCCTCAGCCTCCCGAGTAGCTGGGGATACAGGCATGCGCCACCATGCCTGGCTAACTTTTTTATATTTTTTTTAGTACAGACATGGTTTCACCATGTTGGTCAGGCTGGTCTCGAACTCTGACCTCAAATGATCCACCCGCCTCAGCCTCCCAAAAGTGCTGGAATTACAGGTAGGAGCCACCGTGCCTGGCCTATCTGGTATTTTTAGTATGGTGTCAAGAACTTCATATATTTTTTGGATCACTTTAATTGTAAGGTTGTATCCAGACTGATGAAATGCTCTTGGAGGTAACTATCCTGAGAAGCGACTTCACTGATGCATTAAAAGCAGTGACTGGCACGAAATAAGGATTAAAGTATATTAATCCAAAACATGTAAAATTGCATTAATGTTTTAACAAACTAAAGCAAAACTAATAAATCACATAAAAAAATTCTCACACTATTTTCCTTAGTAGTTTACATTGTGCTACATACTTTTGCATGAATATGCACACAACTTTTCTTCTGTTTTTAAACTTTGCATTACATATAAATTCTTTCATATTATATGATCCTCATAAAAATTGTTGGTTAAATGGCTGCATAAAAAACTATGCAGTTGGCCGGATGCAGGGGCTCATGCCTGTAATCCCAGCACTTTGGGAGGCCGAGGCGGGCGGGTCATGAGGTCAAGAGACTGAGACCATCTTGGCCAACATGGTGAAACCCTGCCTCTACTAAAAATATAAAAAATTAGCTGGGCTTTGTGGCACGTGCCTGTAGTCCCAGCTGCTTAGAGGCTGAGGCAGGAGGATCACTTGAACCTAGGAGGCGGAGGTTGCAGTGAGCCGAGAACACGCCACTGCACACCAGCCTGGCAACAGAGGGAGACGCCATTTCAAAAAACAAACAACAACAACAAACCCAAAAAACCATGCAGTTTATGGATCATTATGCTGTTCCCTCATTTCTTTTTTGTTATTAATGGAATTTAGCAAAGAACATCTTCTGTACTATTATTTATTTTTCAAGAATAGGGCCGGGCATGGTGGCTCACGTCTGTTATTCTAGCACTTTGGGAGGCCTAAGCGGGCGGATCACGTGAGGTCAAGAGTTTGAGACTAGCCTGGCTAACGTGGTGAAACCTCGCCTCTACTAAAAATACAAACATTAGCTGGGGGGAGTGGTGGGTGCCTATACTCCCAGCTACTCGAGAGGCTGAGGCAGGAGAATCACGTGAACTTGGAAGGAAGAGGTTGCAGTGAGACAAGATCGCACCACTGCACTCCAGCCTGGGTGACAGAGTGAGACTCCAACTCAAAAAAATAACATAACGTAACGTAACGTAACGTAACGTAACGTAACGTAACATAACATAACATAAAATGGTGGTTGAATGAATCTCATAGTAATATTTTGATGTGTAAAGAATGGTACTGCTGGGCATGGTGGCTCATGCCTGTAATCCCACCACTTTGGGAGGCTGAGGCGGGTGGATCACAAGCTCAGGAGTTCAAGACCAGCCTGACCAACATGGTGAAACCCCCATCTCTACTAAAAAAAAAAAATAATAATAATACAAAAATTAGCCAGGCATGGTGGTGGCTGCCTGTAATCTCAGCTACTCAGGAGGCTGAGGCAGGAATCACTTGAACCCAGGGGGTGGAGGTTGCAGTGAGCCCAGATTGCACCACTGCACTCCAGCCTGGGCAACAGAGTGAGACTCCGTCAAAAAAAAAAAAAGTCCTGTTTTCATGTCCAATGCTATTTTCCTCAAATACTTTTATACCTGAATGTATATAACTGGTTTTACATAAGATTCCCATCCCCTAATGTTCTGCCTTATCTTTCCCAAGTTCCATCTATTAATTTGGTGATTCCCTACATGTTGTCATTATAACTTACATATATACCCCTTTGGGGACATAAACATATCCCCAAGGGAACAGAAACACATAAACTTTTTTTTTCTTTTTTTTTAAGCTTTCTAACCCAGTCATCTCTGAAATCTGAGCCTGGACTAGATAAGGCCACTCACTTAAGAGAGGCCTTCAAAATGACTTTCCTATTAGGAGTATTCTGTTTTTGTGTGTGTTTGTTTTTTTTGAGGTAAGGTCTTACTCTGTTGCCCAGGCTGGAGTGCAATGGCATAATCATGGCTCATTGCAGTCTCGACCTCCTGGGCTCCAGTGATCCTCCCACCTTGGTGTCCCAAAGTGTGGGGATTATAGGCGTTAGCCAGCATGCTCAGCCCCTATTCTGTTTTATTTTTTCAGTTATTTTACTTCATTTTAAACGTTTACTTACTTTTAAAAAAATAAATGTTTACAGTCAATGTCAATGTTTAACATGGCAAGGAAAACAATAAAATGAACATCCATGTACCTGCTTAAAAAAATCATTACCAGTATATTGATTTTCTTTGTATTTTTGTGATAGTCTCAGTCTGCTGCCCAGGGTGGAATGCAGTGGCACTGGAAAACAGTGGCGTGATCACAGCTCACTGCAACCTTGACCTCCGTGGGCTCAGGTGATCCTCCTATCTCAGCCTTCCAAGTAGCTGGGCCTATAGGTGCATGCCACCACTCCTGGCTAATTTTTGTAGATGTGGGGTGTTGCCATATTGCCCTGGCTGGTTTCAAACTCCTGGGCTCAAGTGACTCCTCTGCCTCAGCCTCCCAAAGTGCTAGGATTACAGGCATGAGTCACCATGCCCAGGCCTTGAATGATTTTACAGTGTTATTCTTATCTGAATATTTGTTGTAAACAACAGGATTTAACCTTACAGGAAAGCTTAAATACAAACCTCTGCACATTAACCCTATACACATTTTTCTATGCTGTCACATATTTGAATGTACTGCTTTCAACTTCAAAACAAGCAGTCTTCCCCAGGTCTCCCATCACGTTCTGAAATCCTAACTTCTATTACCTAATACAAGGCTACAAATTATGTTCGTTGGGTGGTTGGGAACAAAGCGTGTGCCATAAAAATAAGGCAAATGTGAATGTGCACATCAGTTTGCTAAGTTTTTTGTCACTGGCCTCTTAAATTGTGGTAGCAGCTATTGTTCACGTTGATTTCTATATGTTTGTAGTACAAGGAAGCATTTCTAAAGGACCTTGTTCATTGCTTTGCACAAAATGACCACTTAATATTTGTTGAATGATTTGCTGCCACTATCTCTGGTATTTTTATTTTTATTTATTTATGTATTTATTTTTGATATGGAGTCTCGCTCTGTCACCCAGGCTGAAGTGCAGTGGTGTGATCTCAGCTCACTGCAACCTCCCATGTTCAAGCGATTCTTGTGCCTCAGCCTTCCTAATTGCTGAGACCACAGGCATGCACCACCACGCCTGGCTAATTTTTATATATATATTTTTTAGTACAGACAGGGTTTCACCATGTTGGCCAGGCTGGTCTCGAACTCCTGACCTCAAATTATCCGCCCTCCTGGGCCTCCCAAAGTGTTGGAATTACAGGCATGAGCTACTGTGACCGGTCTATCTGTGGTATTTTTAGTGTGATATCTAGAACTTCATATACTTTTTTGGATTACTTTTAATTGTATATCTGTATCCAAACTGATGAAATGCTCTTAGAGGTAACTATCTGGAGAAGTGACTTCACTGATGCATTAAAAGAAATAACCGGCATGGAATAAGGATTAAAATATATTAATCCAAAACATTTAAAATTGCATTAATGTTATAATAGCCTAAAGCAAAACTAAGGAATCACATAAAAAATCCCCCACGCTGTTGTCAGTAGTTTACATTGTGCTAGATACTTTCACATGTATATGCATACAACTTCTATTCTGCTTTTAAACTTTGCATTACATATACATTCTTCCATAGTATATGATCTTCATAAAAATAGTTATATGGCTGCATAAAAAACCATGCGGTTCCTGGACCATTATGCTGTTCCCTCATTCCCCTTTTGGTATTAATGGAATATAACAAAGAACATCTTCTGTACGATTATTTGTCAAGAATAGGGCCAGTGAGGTGGCTCAGGTCTGTAATCCCAGCACTTTGGGAGGCCGAGGCGGGCGGATCGCTTGACGTCAGGAGTTCGTGACCAGTCTGGGCAACATGGGAAAACCTAAATGTCTCTACTAAACATGTCTCTACTAAAAATACAAAAATTAGTGGGGCGTAGCGGTGCACACTTTTGGTCCCAGCTAGTCCAGAGGCTCAGGTGGGAGGATCACCTGAACCCGGGAAGTTGAGACTGCGGGGAGCCGTGATCGCACCACTGTAGTCCAGCCTGGATGACAGAGGGAGACCCTGTCCAAAAAAAGAAAAAATATTTCTAGCAGTACAGTTACAAGGTCAAAGGATAAGGCGCACATTTTTAAAAAAAAATTTCTCCTCCTGAGATAACGAAATACAGTAGTGTATTAACAACTCTTCACACATTACTCTCCAAGGTTTATCTTGTTAATCTTTTAAGACGTATCATCGCCCTATCCTTGGCTGCACCTGAAAAGAGCGGGAGTCGGCAGGTAACCCTATCTCCTCCACCAGGTGAGTTCCGGATGGAGGTGTCAACTACAAGACTAGGAGCAGAGCACTCCTGGGGTTTTGCTGGAACCATCGGCGTAGGAATGCGGTCTCTTCCCTCGTCCGAAAGACGCTAAGTTCCCGGGAGGCAGCGGACTCGGTTCTAACCTTCCTCGCCCCAGTCTCTAGGAGCGCCCTGGACGCAGTGGGCGTCTAATAAATGCAGTCGGCGCTGTTGGGACAAAAGCTCTCCCTTAAGTGGACCGGACACTAAATCCCTCCAGGTGTCACAGAGCTGCCGCGCCCGCCGCCACTTTGCTCCCTGCCTGCTCCCTCCCCGCGTTCCTCGTGGGACCCTCCGCGGCAACTTACACCCTTTCTGACAGCCGGTGCCCGCCCGGGGCACCCTGCGCGCGCCCGACGACCCCGCCCTGGCCCCGCCCCGCCCCGCTGGCCCCGCCCCGCCCGCCGGCCCCGCCTCCCGTCTCCTCCCCGCCCCCTGGAGCAGACGAGTGGCGGCGGCGGCCCGAGGTCCCGGGTCCCTCAGACAAGAGGGCGGGTGGAGGAGGAAGCGGCCGAGCCCAGAGTCCTGCTCCGGCGTCGCCGAGCACCGCCCGCCTCAGCCGACCAGCCCCGTCGGCTACTGGGCCTCGCCGAGACGAGAGGAAGGAAAGGCCGCTGCGCCCGCGAGGAGGCGGCGGGGGCGCGGGCGGAGGCGGCGCGGGCGGCCGCGGCTGCCGCTTTGTTGTGCGGCCCGGGCCGAGGAAGGAGAAGTGGGAGGAGGGGGGAGCTCGGCGTCCCGCTCCCTCCGCGGCTCATGGCGACGACGCTCGGCACATCCGGGACCCTCCGGCCGTGGCGGCCGCGGCGCCGGCTGCTCGGGCCCCAGCCCCGGCCGCTGTGGTGACTCCGCCGCGCCTCGCCGTCGCCCCCGTCCCCGTCCCGCCCGCCGCCCCCGCCGCCGGGGACATGTCTAACCCCGGAGGCCGGAGGAACGGGCCCGTCAAGCTGCGCCTGACAGGTGAGGGGGGGCGGCGGGCCGGGCTGGGCAGCCGCGGGGTGGGCGAGCTGGCGGGGGGTGCCTGTGGCCTTAGGAAGGGCCAGGGTCGCGATCAATGGTGAGTTGGGGGTCGGAGGAGTGGGAAGGCCTAGTTCAGGGAGAGTAATTGGAAAACCACTTGCTCCGGCTTGGGCATTCTTTAAAAAGCCGAGGATGACTCGGGGCGGGGGGTGGGGGTGGTCTTTTGTGGAGGGGAGGATACACCGGTTCGCATCGCAGGCGGATTTACAGGTCGGAAAGTCTTGGTCAAGGAGCCCTACGCTGCCTCCCGGGTCTCGGGGAGCAGCCCCTGGGCTACCGCCCAGGTGGGATCGTGAAGGGGATGAAGAGCTCCCGTGGCGAGGATTATTGAATCCGGTTGCTGACTGCGCGCAGTAAACACTCCTTAAAGATGGAGCGCTTAACGGGAGGGTGTGCGTGTGTGTTCCCGGGTTGTTACCTTGCACACCCACTTATGCCCGCATGAAAAACCTTTACTCCCCGCCGCCGGCCACCGCTGCCGGGGCCACACACCTTGAACTCACGTCTCTCTGAGGAGAGGAGACAGGTTGACTTTTCCGGTGTGCCTGTCTGATCCGACGGCTCGGGCTCATTGTACACTGTGTTTTGGAAGTGTTTGATTGTAGGGTGGCATGTTTGGGGTTGTTCCTTGTAGGCCGCAGAACTCGTGTCTCACTTCTAACTCCCGACCTGCTTTAAAAACACACTTTTTTGGGGGGAGGGAGGGGGTACATTTCTAAGTATGTCCTCATACAAACTTTAGAGCAAACTTTGTTACTCTCCCCACCCTCCCCCTTCCTTTTTCTAAATGGAAAAGAATGTCCGGAGGGGTTGTCAGATAGAAGACTACACTTACAAAGTGTTTATGATTCCAGGTGCATGAAATCTTTAATATTACAGGTACGTTTTACTTACAGTGCCATTTTTGGTATTCTTACATGGACATGCCACCCCCGTTTTAGGAGCACTTGTATTTGGTTTGAAAAGGAATTGAAATCACATCGTTATCCTACCTTCACCATTTACCCCTGATAAATTGTCCACGTTTATATTCGGGTGAGTGGTGAGAAAGATAATTTTCCGTAGAGGATTTGTGTGTGCGTGCACGTGTACGAATCAACTGTAATTATGTTTGCCCACACTAGACTTTGAGATTTATTTGGACTAATTTTGTAGTTGAATGCTTGTGTGTCACATCTCAGTCCACTGGCTGAACTTGCTGGGTGAAACCTTGCAGTGAATTTGGTATTTGAGAATTTAGCTTGAATGTATGTTGGCTGCAATTTAAATAATATATTACCTTCATGACAGTTTTCCTTTCCCTAGGGAAAATTGCAAGGAATCATTAACTGAGTGGTTCTTAATGGAAAACCTGGATTGCAGGATACTTGTATTCCCCCTTCTCCCCCGCTCTCCCCCATTCAGTGTCCTTATATTGGGAGGAGACAATGGAAACCTTTATAGGGGATCTTTGTTGCTTTCGAGTTTATCTGTTGCTGTTGCTATCTGGAGTCAGTGATCGTGGAAAGAACATGTGATCCCAGGTGTGCAGAAAGCATCAGAAATTGGCTGTTTCCATTTACTTTCCTCTGGGCTATATAGATGAGGGAAAAAATAGGGATTTTGATTTTCTTCAAATAAAGTTAGTTGAGGTTTTTAGTATGACTCAGTAGATCTTAAAGTGTTTATCTGTGGTTTCCGTACTACCTATGATACGTTATAAAAATTTATAATTAAAGTTTGTTAAGAGGAAAGATTATGCTTATATTTTAGGGGAAGAGGGAATATTGAACTACATTTATAGTGATTTTGTTTCAGGTTTTTCTGAGGAGTTTTAAATACCCTGTGTCCTCTTAATAGTAAAAACAGTTTGAGGTACTCTGAGTTTCTTACAACTATTTGTCTCTGAATCGTTTTCTCTCAAAATTTGACAAATATTAAAAACATTGTCCTTCCTTCTTTGGTTACAGTGGAGTCTCTTCTGTTTTGCCAGGAAAGTTAACATTTTTTTTTTTCCATTTTTGTTCATCATTTACAAATTAGATGGTATAGATTTTAGCAAATAGATCTCAAGAGCTGGATTCAATTAGCAGCTTTTTAGGACATAAACATTAAAGGGTTAGATGGAAAAGATTGTTTTGACTGACTGGATAAATGACGGGGCTGTGTTTGATGTGCGTCCAGGAATTGGTCTGGAGCTGGTGCCCAACTTCTCAGTCCATCTTGAGAAGCCAAATAAAATATTTAACCTAGGCCTCATTTTGTTTAAAAAAAAAGTTGATTCTTTGTTAAGACCTTAAGAAATGTTTGGCGTACCTTTAGACTAAGTGTTTAACAGTTCATTTAGATCTGGGTTCCCTAATAGAGGAAAAAAAATCACTTAAAAAAAGACAGATCTCACAGTGAATTTATATTTGGTTTACAATACCCTTGGGCTATAAGGTGTTTTAAAATTATTATTCTTTGCTTTAAGTTAATACCATATTAGTATTTTAAATTTATAGAGTACCTTTGATTTCAAGATGTTGTATAAACTTTAGTTAGTTGATAATAACCTTATTGTGGAATTGCCCCTTTACTGAAAGGTATAAACATTTCTTACATGGTGACGCGCGCACACACTCACATACACTCACACATACACACACTCACACACTCACTCATACACACACTCTCTTTCTGAACAAGAGGAAATATTTGAACCATGAGATCTCTGCTCACAATTGATATTAGACCTTTCCACATATTATTCTTAAAACCACAATCAGTGAACTGTTTGGTATTTGTCAATGCTAAGAAGGTGGGGCTAATTTAATAATTTGATCCCAAATTTTAGATTCCTCAGGCAACTGGGGGTTAGAATCCGATTTCATCCATCAAGCTACTTCTGTTCTTTTTTTTTTTTTTTTTTTTTTTTTGAGACGGAGTCTCGCTCTGTCACCCAGGCTGGAGTGCAGTGGCCGGATCTCAGCTCACTGCAAGCTCCGCCCCCCGGGTTCACGCCATTCTCCTGCCTCAGCCTCCCGAGTAGCTGGGACTATAGGCGCCCGCCACCTCGCCCGGCTAGTTTTTTGTATTTTTTAGTAGAGACGGGGTTTCACCGTGTTAGCCAGGATGGTCTCGATCTCCTGACCTCGTGATCCGCCCGTCTCGGCCTCCCAAAGTGCTGGGATTACAGGCGTGAGCCACTGCGCCCGGCTGCTACTTCTGTTCTTTATGACACATTAACATACGATCATTGAAATGGGCTGTATGGTAACACTATCAACTTCAACTACTATTTCTATAACAAATTTATTACAAAATGTATAATTTCTGTGTCATACTTATATGACTATCTGATACAGGCTTTTCTTACAATGGTTTGGATAGAAAAATATTCTTTTTTTTCTTTTTTTTTTTTTTTGAGACGGAGTCTCGCTGTGTCGCCCAGGCTGGAGTGCAGTGGCCAGATCTCAGCTCACTGCAAGCTCTGCCTCCCGGGTTTTTACTCCATTCTCCTGCCTCAGCCTCCCGAGTAGCCGGGACTACAGGCGCCCGCCACCTCGCCCGGCTAGTTTTTTGTATTTTTTAGTAGAGACGGGGTTTCACCGTGTTAGCCAGGATGGTCTCGAACTCCTGACCTCGTGATCCGCCCGTCTCGGCCTCCCAAAGTGCTGGGATTACAGGCTTGAGCCACCACGCCTGGCCTATTTTAGCCTTTTTTGGTGAGAGTCTTAAAGATGTAGTATGTCCTCCTCTTTTCAAATAGACCATACTTAGTAGAACTTAATGTTTTATTCATGATTCAATATAAAATGAATATAAATTATTGTTTTGTTGTAATATGTAACGTGAGGATCTCATTAGGGCTTGTAGAGAGAAGTATTTCACCCTGGCTAAATGGTGATAGGTCGTTTGTTTAACTTTGTTCTTACTAGTTTTTCTCTTTGTCTTCACTTTTGTTTACTGATACTTTCTTTGTCTAAGAATGCTGAACCCTTGAAATACGCCATTGTAATCAGCATTGTACATGTTTCTGTGTGATTGACATGTATTGAAAGTTTAAGTGCCAGATGCTGTGTTAAGTTCATATCTATTACCACTTTTAATTTTCATAGTAGCTCTAAGTAGTAGGAGAAACTGAAAGTTGGAGAAGTACATGTCACAACCAAAGTTGTCTAGAAAGCTTATTACAAGTTTATTAGAATTTGTGTGGAAAAATAAAATTGACACATTCTGTTCACTTGGAATCGCCCTCGCCCCTAGCAATACTTGCCCATCTTTTAAGGCTCAACTCAAAGATTACTGTTATCCCTAGAACCTTCCCTGACCTGAGTTGAACTGTCCTCTGTGACTCTAAGAAACTCTTCTTCTAGTATCAGACCTAACCCACTGATGGGCGTTTATTGTTCCTATGCTTTAAGTGCCATGAAGTTAGGATCCTTGTGTGAGCATGGATTAAGACCTTTTTGGCATTTTATTTAATGAATGCTGGAGAGCTATAAAGCGTTCAGAATAGTTCTGCATGTGTTCTTTATGGCTAACGCATTGGGTGTGAGTGGCAAGAGGTGAGGCTCTAGACAGGGACCAACCTAGTTAGGACCTTATTGTAGTTTGCCAAGATGTTTATTTTTTTTAAGGTGGTGGGAACCATTGCAGGATTTTAAGCTTTGATATATATGCTGTTTAGACACAATCTGGGAGCAGTATGGAGGATGGACTGGAATGGGAGCCATGAAGACTGGTTTTAGGATAACTGGTTAAGAAGATTCAACAGCAACAGTCGTTCAGATTTTTTTCTTGTTTGAACATTTATTTCCATATTTTTTATTACAAATAATTACTGTAAACATCTTGGTGTAGGTAACTTTGATTTTTTTAAAAGGATTTTTTTTTTTTTTAGGATGCTTCCATAAAAATAGTATTACTGAGGTCAAGTGTGTGGATATTTTTAAGGTTTCGTGTTTAATTTTTCCTTTAGACTGCTTCTTAAAAGAGTTGGGCCTATTTAGAGCAGCAGTAAATAAAGATGTCCCTTTTTACTATTCTGTTATAAGCATTAGCTAATTGCGTTTTAAATTTTTTGCTAATTTTGTGGCATGTGCCATTTAAACATTCATGAAGCAGAATATTTTCCTGTTTACTAATCATATTTATTTTCATTGACTTGTTTGGCCTTGTCCTAGTTATGTTAGAGCCTTAGTGCTTTTCTTATTGATCTACCTGAGACTTACAAATATATTAATCTGTTGTCATATTTGCTGCAAACATTTCCATGGTGAATTATTTGTCTTTTAATATTGGTCATTGTTTGGATATGTAGAAATGTGTTATCTTAGGATTCAAAATCTGTCCAACTTTTGTTTTGTTTTTCCTGTTCTATACTTGGAAGGCCTTATTTTTCAAGAAGTTTGATAAATAAGTACTTTATATTTAATGTTTTTTAAAAATGGTTTAATAAACTATTTCCCCTTCAATTGCTATTTAGCCATCTTGTCATTATTTATTAACCAATTCTTCCTTTCCACAGTGATGTAGTATCTTTTCAGTTATGTTAATTATGATTGTCAGATATATCTCTTGTTCAGTGCCATACTGTTTTCATTATTGTAGCTTTATAATTTCGTTTAATATTCTCACTAGGCCAGTTTTTTTAAGAGGTGGAATCTCGTTCTGTCACTCAGCCTAGAGCATATTGGTGTGATCTTGGCTAACTGGAGCCTCTGACCCCTGGGTCCAAGTGATTCTCTTGCCTCAACCTCCCTAGTAGCTGGGATTACAGGTGTATGCCACCACTCCCAGCTAAATTTTTTTTGGGTTTTTTTTTGGGTGGAGACGGACTTAACACCATGTTGATCAGATTGGTCTCGAACTCCTGACCTCAAGTGATCTGCCTGCCTTGGCCTCTCAATTTTTTTTTTTTTTTTTTTTTTTTGCTATTTTTATTTTTTTCTTCCACATAAATATTAAACTTGTTAAGCTTAATAAGAAATTTCATTGGAGCCAGGCGTGGTGGCTCACGCTTGTAATCCTTGGACTTTGGGGAGGCTGAGGAAGGTGGATCATCTGAGGTCAGGAGTTCAAGACCAGCCTGGCCAACATGGTGAAACCCTGTCTCTACTAATAATACAAAAATTAGTTGGGCGTGGTGGCACATATTTGTAATCCCAGCTACTGGGGGGGCTGAGTCATGAGAATCGCTTGAACTCAGGAGGTGGAGGTTGCAGGCGAGATCATGCCACTACACTCCAGCCTGGGCGACAGTGAAACTGTGTCTCAAAAAAAAAGACATTTCATGGGGATTATCATTAGAATTGCTTTACTTTGGGAAAAAGAGATATCTAAGTTTGTGTAGTTTTCTCACCCAGGAGCATGCTATGTTTTTACATTTATTTAAGCTTTGGCCCATATTGCTCAGGATAGTTTTATAATTTTCTTCCTGTGTTTGAATTTAATTTCAGATAATTTATATTTGTGTGATTTACATTGTGTTTTCTAATCCTTGTTATTGCTTGTATTTAGGAATGCAGTTATATGTATTTTTGCTTGATTAGAACAATTATGGCTGGGCGTGGTGGCTCATGCCTGTTATTCCAGCATTTTGGGAGGCCAAGGTGGGAGAATCACTTGAGCCCAGGAGTTCGAGACCAGCCTGGGCAACATAGTGAGACCTCATCTCTATATTTATTAATTTATTATTATTATTTTTTGATACTGAGTTTTGCTCTTGTTGCCTAGGCTGGAGTGCAATGGCACCATCTCGGCTCACTGTAACCTCCACCTCCTGGGTTCAAGCGATTCTCCTGCCTCAGCCTCCCGAGCACCTGGGATTACAGACATGTGCCACTACACCCAGCTAATTTTGTATTTTTAGTAGAGACAGGGTTTCTCCATGTTGGTCAGGCTGGTCTCGAACTCCTGACCTTAGGTGACCCACCTGCCTCGGCGTCCCAAAGTGCTGGGATTACAGGCATGAGCCACCGCGCCCAGCTGATGGCTAGTTTTTTAGGTATCAGTGTTTGGTACTTGTTACAGTTGAATGTTAACACTTAAAATTTTTCTTTTCTCTTGGATTTCTATCTAACATATAAGTAGTTGAAGAAAGTGAGCAATTTTATTTCATTAAAATTTTTTTAAATATGAGCAATCTTCTGGACAAGAATAGTTTCAGACCGACTGTTTTAGAATAGCTTCTGATGGCGTTGACTACCTTTTTTTAAAACCACATTTGATATTATATTAAAATGTGTCAAAAGATAATCTTAGGTTTGATTGGCAGTTTGGTTTGGTTTTACACGAAAATTGATAGCAGACATAAAGTTTAAATTTTTAAATAAACCTTGATGATTCATTTTTAGGGAGGAATTACCACATGCATGATTGCAATCATGCAGTGCTCTTTCCATTTCTTCCCAAAAATTTCCTCTTACCTCTTCATCTCCAGTTGTCTTCTTCAGTACCCGGAACTTGTCAACCACTGATCTGTTTTTGGTCACTATAATTTTGCCTTTTCTAGGATTTTGTGTAAATGGAATCGTACCGTCTGCAGTCTTTTGGGTGAGGCTTCTTTTAGCATGATGCTTTTGAGATCCATCCATGCTGAATATCAGTACTTCATTCCTTTTCATTCCTAAGGAATATTGCATTGTACATCAATTTGTTTATCCGTTTGTAAATATCTGCAGACATTTGTTGTTTCCAGTTTTTGGCCATTACTAATAAACATTTGAGTACATGGCTCTTTGTGAACATGTTTTTCTTGCCCTTGGGTAAATGAGTGGAATTGTTGCATCATACGGAAAGTATGCATTTTAACTTTTAAAAAATCTGGGCGGATTGCTTGAGCCCAGGAGTTTGAGACCAGCCTGGGCAACATGGCAGAACTCTGTCTCTACAAAAAATACAGAAATTGGTCAGGTGTGGTGGCCTGTGCCTGTAGTATCAGCTACCCGAGAAGCTGATGGAGGATTGATTGGGCCTGGGAAGTTAAGGCTGCAGTGACCTGTGCTCACACCACTGCATTCTAGCGTGGGTGACCCTGTCTCCAAAAAAAAAAAAAATTTTTTTTTTTCAAAGTTTTACCATTTTGCATTTCTACCAGCATTGTATAAGTTTCAGTAGTTCCCCAACCAGCTTTGTATGAATTTTAGTAGTTCCCCATCCTAGTCAGCACTTGGTATTGTCTGTCTTTGATTTTAGCCATTCTAATTGGTAGGTACAGATATTTCATTGTACTTTAATTTTTACTTCCTTTATAACCTACAGTTTTAAGCATATTTTAATTAACTTATTTATTGTCCATGTAATCATGGGTGAATATCCAAATCTTTTGTTCATGTTTTAAAATTGGATTGTTTTCTTGTTGAGTTTTGAGAATTATTTAATTCTGGTTGTAGGCCTTTTATGAGATGTATACTTTGCAAATATTTTCTCCTAAACCATTGCTCCCCCTGCTCCCCTAAAAGATGTCCCAAAGAGAAGAAGTTTTGAATGCTGATGAAACCATTTTTTCCTTTTGTGGTTTTTGTGGTTTTTCTTTTTTTTTTGAGTCCTAAGTCTTTTTCTAACCCAGAGTTCTAAAGATTTTAGAACTGTGTTTTCTTCCGCATTATTTATAATTTTAACTCATACATTTAAACTTATTTTCAAGTTAATTTTTTAATATGCTGTGAAAAGTAAGGGTCATGATTTTCATATGGATATTCCATTTTTGTAGCACTATTTGTTGAAAATACTTTTGTTTCCTCCATTGAATCGTCTTCGCACCTTGGTAGAAAATCAGTTGACAGGCCAGGTGCTCATGCCTATTCTTTGGGAAGCCGAGGCAGGAGGATCACATGAGGTCAGGAGTTCTAGACCAGCCTGGCCAACATGGTGAAACCTCATCTCTACTAAAAATAAAAAATTAGCCAGGTATGTGGCAGTCGCCTGTAATCCCAGCTACTTGAGAGACTGAGGCAAGAGAATCACTTGAACCCAGGATGTGGAGGTTGCAGTGAGCCGAGATCACGCCACTGCACTCCAGCCTGGGTGACAGAGCACGACTCTGTCTCAAAACAAACAAACAATCAGTTAACAGTATACATAGAATTCTATTTCTGGACTCTCTTCTGTTTTCTTTATGATTCTACCCTTTAAGTTTATTTTTAACACTATGCTGTCTTGATTACTATAGCTTTAAAATAAAGTAGCTTTCAAACAAATTGAGTCTTTGATTTAGGATCTTGTAATACTTTGGAGCCATTGTTTAATTTGTTCAACCAATAAGTATTTATCAATTTTGATCTGTGACAGATATTATGTTTATTATGTGGTACCATGAATGGAGATATAAGAAATCAGAAAAAGCCTAGATTGGGCCCTGTAGTTTTCCTTTCAGAATTTCTGTTATGAACCTTACATTTCTTAATTATTAGTCTTTTTCATCTCTTACTGATGTGATGAAAGAGGATTGCAACAACCAGGACTTAACAAAATTTACCTGTTTACCAGCAGTCCCCTCAAATCATTTTTGGCAAAGGTAGGATATAAAGAATAAACATATCTAAAATGTGGCCACAGAAAAGAAGGGAGGTGATTGGTGTGTTAGTGTGGGTTGGGTTATGAGTATTTATCATTTTTGCTTGTATTAGTATTTTTGTGACAGGGTCTCTGTCACCCAGCCTGCAGTGTAGTGGCATAATCAGAGCTCACTGCAATCTTGAACTGGGCTCAGATGATCCTCCTGCCTCAGCATTCTAAATAGCTGGGTCTGTAAACGTGCACCACTGCGCCCAACTAATTTTTTTATTTTTTAATTTTTTTTTGTAGACATGGGGCCTCACTGTGTTGTCCAGGCTGGTCTTGAACTCCTGGCCTCAAGTGATCCCCTGCCTTGGCCTTCCGAAGTGCTGGATTACAGGCCTGAGTCATTGCTGCACCTGGCCTGTTTTTACTTGCATTATTTTATGTGTGTATTTTTTCTTTTCTTTTCTTTTCTTTCTTTTTTTTTTTTTTTTTTTTTTTTTAGATGGAGTCTTGCCGTCACCCAGGCTGGAATGCAGTAGCAGGATCTTGGCTCACTGCAACCTCCACCTCCCAGGTTCAAGCAGTTCTCCTGCCTCAGCCCCGCAAGTAGCTGGGACTACAGGCACATGCCACCATGCCCATGTAATTTTTATATTTTTAGTAGAGATAGGGTTTCACCATGTTGGCCAGGCTGGTCTTGAACTCCTGACCTCAAATGATCCACCTGCCTCAGCCTCCCAAAGTGCTGGGATTATAGGTGTGAGCCACCACACCCAGCTTTATGTGTATATTTTTTTTCTACAAGGCAAAAGAAAGGAAGAAACTTAATTTTATTGAAATGTAAGCATATGTGTGTGTGTGTATATATATACACACACAAAAATATATATATTTCTGAGACAGAGCCTTGCTCTGTCACCCAGGCTGGAGTGCAATGGTACGATCTCAGCTCACTGCAACCTCCACTTCCCAGTTTCAAGCGATTCTCCTGCTTCACCCTCCCAAGTAGCTGGGATTACAGGTGCCCACCACCACGCCCAGCTAATTTTTGTATTTTTAGTAGGGACGGGGTTTCGCTATGTTGGCCAGGCTGTTCTTGAACTCCTGACCTCAGGTGATCAGCTCATGTTGGCCTCCCAAAGTGCTGGGATTACAAGCATGAGCCACCGCGCCCAGTCAGCAGATTTTTTTTTTTTTTTTTAACCACCGTGCATTCCTGGACACTGTCACAAAGCAGAAATCCATAATGTAGATCTTATTTTCTATGTAAGATATACTTAGTAATTTTTTTTTTTTTTTTGAGACACAGTCTCACTCTATTGCCCAGGCTGGAGTTCTGTGGCGTGATCTCTGCTCACTGCAACCTCAGCCTCCCGGGTTCAAGCAGTTCTCCTGTCTCAGTCTCCCCAGTAGCTGGGATTATAGGGGCCTGTCACTCCACCCAGCTAATTTTTTATTTTGAGTAGAGACGAGGTTTCACCATGTTGGTCAGGCTGGTCACGAACTCCTGACCTCAAGTGATCCACTCACCTTGGCCTCCCAAAGTGCTGGGATTACAGGCATGAGCCACCGTACCTGGTCATTTTATGACAGGTAGTTTTATGAGAGGTAGTCAGAATGTTGTGGAGAGTATAGAATTGGAGGCAGAAAATGTGGGTTCGTATCCTAGTTATGCCACGTATAAGCTTTTTGCGTCTAAACAAATCACTTATTTTCTCTGTGCTTGTCCCTTTAGTTATAAATGCATGCTTAAAATGACAGTGTTAAAACCAGGTGTGAAAATACCCCCAAAAAACCCAAAAAACAAAAACCCAAGTGTGATGGTGTGTGCCTGTAATCCCAGCTATCTAGAAGGCTGAGACTGGAGGATCGCTTGAGCCCAGGAATTCAAGACCAGCCTGGGCAACATAGCTAGACATGGTCTTAAAAAAAAAAAAGGCAAGTCTTATTTATTTTAGCAATATGATGGAAGAATGTACATGAAAGATACTGTTAAAGGTGTAAAGTTTTTTGTAGACATACTTTGTCATTTTTGACCACAGATTTTGTTTTAAAGAAATTGGTCAAAACCAATTATATTTTATAAGAGCAGGTACAGCATTAATAATGATTAATATGTATTTGTTTAAATGATACATGTCTTTTAAAGTAAGCATTTTGGATTGAAATCCTAGCTAGGCAAGAAAAAAAAAAGGCATAAATGTCTTGTATACCTTGGAATATCAGCATATCATGAAGTATTCATATAATGAAATATAATTAGGTATTTATATTTCAATATTTTAATCAAATGTTTTCAATATTTTATTTTTGAGACGGAGTCTCGCTCTGTCACTCAGGCTGGAGTGCAGTGGTGCAATCTCAGCTCACGGCAACTTCTGCCACTCTCGTTTAAGCAATTCTCCCGCCTCAGCCTTCCCAGTAGCTGGGACTACAGGCATGCACCACCATGCTTGGCTAATTTTTTGTATTTTTAGTAGAGACAGGGTTTCACCATGTTGGCCAGGTTGTTTCTCAAACTCCTGATCTTAAGTGATATGCCCGTTCCAGCCTCCCAAAGTGCTGGGATTACAGGCATGAGCCACTGCACCTGGCCTCAATATTTTAAATATTTAAAAATATATTTTTATAAACAATTTTTATCTTAATATGGCAGACATTTAACCGATTAACTGTACTTCTCTGTTCCTTCCATTCCCCAGTGTTTGGTAAGAAGTAGAAGAGCTTTGGGGAATCGTTTGGATGGCTCAGGATTTTGGGAGTTGGGTTGTAGATGGGGGAGCTGTTTGGATGAAGTCTTTATGACTCGATAAATTCCCCTGTAGCATGCTGGCACTTTCAAAAGTAGCCTGTAGCGTCACCTCTTGCCAGTAGATGGGGGTATTTTTGCACTGATAGATGTCAGGGTATGTAAAAACCTGTAAAACTGAAACCCAAAGTTTAAATGAGTGTACTTGGAATAAATGGTGTTGAAGAGTTAGAAACTGAAAATTTGACTCCAATGTCTAATGAAAAATCATACTTTAGTGTGAGCTTTCTTATGTAAACTCTTTAAATGCTACATGTTGTAGGAGTAGATAGTAGAGCTGCAAACATTAGTAATTAGTTCTGTTTTTATTTTTGTGATTTTTGTGTCATCAGGCTTTACATGTAACTTTCTTCCTTCAGTGAAGAAGAAAAGTTCTTCTTTTCTGATTGGTTGGTAAGAGTATTCAGAATTATGTGAATCTAATACCATAAATAAGGTTGATAGAGATTTTTTACAGTTGAACGTGGGGAATTTTTGTAAGGAAAGAAGGATGGAAAAAAAACTTAAAAGTAAAACGGCATTTGATACATTCAAAATACCATCTCTAACATAGTACTGGATACATAGTACTTCAATAAATTGTGTGTGTGTGTTTTGTTTTTTGTTTTTTGTTTTTGTTTTTGTTTGAAACAGGGTCTCACTCTGTCGTTTAGGCTTATGGCTCACTATAGCCTTGACTACCTGGGCTCAAGTGATCCTCCTGCCTCAGCCTCCTGAGTAGCTGATATTATAGGTATGTGGCACCATGCTGGTGTAATTTTTAAATTTTTTGTAGAAATGGAGTCTCATTATGTTGCCCAGGCTGGTCTCAGACTCCTGGCTTCAAACATTCCTCCCATCTTGACCTCCTAGAATGCTGGAGTTACATGTGTGAGCCACTTGTGAATTAAAGAATGATGAAATTGAAAATAGGCTTTCGTGATCCCAGGGACCTCAGTTGAAACAAATAAGATCTCTCTTTGTGATGTCATTATTGAATTAACTAACATTTATACCTTAGTAAGTTCAACAACATTAAGTTATAAAGATACAGAACTGAAGTATCATTTGTCAATATTTGACTTGATGGATAGAACTATTTTACTACACTCTGCAAATTTTGCTTCTTAACAAAATGAAGATCACTAACATTCACTGGAATAAAATCTGTTTCTGGATTATCATCTAAGGAAAGTCACATGTAAGTAGTCTGTCAATGTTAGGAAGATAATTCAACATTTTTTTTCAGAGCTCTATGGTTTTAAGATATTCTCATTTATTGTGTCATTTAATTACTAATGAGATTTTTTTTTTTTGAGAGATAGGGTCTCACTGTGTTGCCCAGGCTGGAGTACAGTGGCATGATCGTAGCTCACTTATAGCCTGGAACTCCTAGGCTCAAGCAGTCTTCCTGCTTCAGCCTCCTGAGTAGCTAGGACAACAGGCACTCACCACTGTGCCCGGCTAATTAAGAAAAAAAGTTTTTAAGGACTGGGTCTCACTGTTGCCCAGGATGGTCTTGAACTCTGGGTTTCAAGCAGTAGTCTCACTTCAGCCTCCCTGGTAGCTGGAATTACAGACATGAGCCACTGTGTCTGCCAAGGTATCTTTGTAGGTAATCTGAACCAGTGAAAGTGAAATGAGCACCTTTTATCTGACAAAATTTGTTCCCTGAATCTTTTTTTTTTTTTTTTTTTAGATGGAGTCTTACTCTCATCTGGGCTGGAGTGCAATGGCGTGATCTTGGCTCACCGCAACCTCCCCTTCCTGGGTTCAAGCGATTCGCCTTCATCAGCCTCCCGAGTAACTGGGATTACAGGTGTCTGCCACCATCACGCTTGGCTAATTGTTGTATTTTTAGCAGAGACAGGGTTTCACCACGTTGGCCAGGCTGGTCTCAAACTCCTGACCTCAGGTGATCCATCTGTCTCAGCCTCCCAAAGTGCTGTGATTACAGGCGTGAGCCACCGTGCCCGGCTACTCAGCATTTTTTTTCCTTTTTTTTGAGACAGAGTCTTGCTCTTGTCACCCAGGCTAGAGTGCAGTGGTTTGATCAGGGCTTACTGCAGCCTGGACCACCCAGGCTCAAGTACTACTCCTGCCTCAACCTCCTGAGTAGTTGGGACTATAGATACATGCCACTATACTTGGCTAATTTTTTTTTAATTTTTATTTTTAGTAGAGATGAGGTTCTGATGTGTTGCCAAGGCTGGTCTCAAAATCCTAAGCTCAATTGATCTTCCTGCCTTAGCTTCCCAAATTGTTGGGAGTACAGGCGTGAGCCACCATGCTTGGTCCTCCACTTTTAAGACATAGCTGAGACTGGGCACAGTGGCTCATGCCTGAAATCCGAGCTCTTTGGAGGCTGAGGCAGGTGGGTTGCCTGAGCAACGTGGCGAAACTCCATCTCTACAAAAACTACAAAAATTAGCCTGGTGTGTGGTGCGTACTTGTAGTCCCAACTACTTGGGAGGCTGAGGCGGAAGGATGGCTTGAGCCCAGCAGGCAGAGGTTGCAGTGTGCCGAGATTGTACCACTGCACTCCAGGAGTTTGAGACCAGCCTGGGCAATATGGTGAAACCCCATCTCCACTAAAAATATAAACATTAGCCAGGCTTGGTGGTGTGCCCCTATAATCCAGCAACTCAGGAGGCTGAGGCAGGAGAATCGCCTGAACCCAGGAGGCAGAGGCTGCAGTGAGCTGAGATCACACCACTGCACTCCAGCCTGGGCCACAGATTGAGATTCAGTCTCAAAAAACAAACAAAAAACGTAGCTGAAGCATTATCTCCTCTGAGAATTCTTCCCAGGCTTCCCCAGGCTGAGTTAGGTGTTCCTCTCTATTAGTATCCTGATAGGAAACAAGTAACACTCTTACTTTAGGTCAAAGAGTGTAATGAAGGGAGTATTTACAATGGTATGGGAAGGGTTACAGGAATCCAGCAAGGAATAGTGCAGCACCTAGGGACTAGCAATGCTAGGAAGTTGCACCATATTTGGCCCAGCAAGGGCAAAGTAAGAGGGTAGTTGTAGGAGTCCAGAGAGACCCTGATTGTTGCTTCTCATTTATTAAACCCAATTTAAAGCCAGAGAACAAAGGAGCCCAGTTTATGTGGTACATGACAGCAGCCTCCTAGGGCATAGGGTAAAGGATGGAGAATAGATCTGGAGGAGTAAATAGAAAACAAAACATCTAGCACACCCTTATTTATTCTCCTATATTACTTTAGCATACTTCTCATTATATTACTTAATATATCGATTTAAAATTCAATTTAAGGCCAGGTGCAGTGGCTCATGCCTGTAATCTCAGCACTTTGGGAGGCCAACACAGGTGGATTGCTTGAACTCAGGAGTTCGAGACCAGCCTGACGAAACTCTGACTCTACCAAAAAAACAAAAATTAGCTGGGCATGGTGGCGTGCCTGTGATCCCAGCTACTTGGGAAGCTGAGATGGGAGGATCACTGGAGCCCAGGAAGTTGAGGCTGCAGTGAACTGTGATGGTGCCACTGTACTCCAGCCCAGGTGATAGAGTGAGAACCTATCTCAAAGTAAAAAATAAAGGGTAAAATTCAACTTAAGCCTGGATAACATGGTGAAACTCCACCTCTACAAAACATACAAAAAAATTAGCCAGGCGTGGTGGTGCATGCCTGTAGTCCCAGCCACCAGGGAGGCTGAGGTGGGAGGATCTCTTAAGCCTGGGAGGCGAAGCTGCAGTAAGTCCTGAGTGTGCCACTGTACTCCAACTAGGGCGACAGAGGAAGGCCCTGTCTCAATAAATAAATAAGTAAAATTCAACTTAAAATTGGTTGGTTAAGGTTTTCCCCATAGCACTGTGAACTTCTTTATAGCTGTAGAATCATTCATACTAATATTTGCATACACACAGTGCTTAATAGATCTGTTAATTAAATGAATAAAAGTTTTAGAAAGGGATGGCTGATAAACATAATTTAAAAGGCCTGTCCTTCTTAGTGGTAATGTTTGATAACTCTTGATTCAAAAGAGAATAAACTTAATTTTTGCTTTGTTTGGTAGTTTTGATGCTTCTGCAATAAATGACTCGCTCATTTTGTTTCAGGAGAAGCCAGGGATTAATTTAGGCCATAATAAATAACTACTGTATTTAGTGGGATTATATGGTGTAAGGCTCTCAGTTGACTACTCAGTGGCCTGATAAATATATTTATCCATTCTCTTTTGCTATGGAAGAATCATGATGCAGGTTTGACTACTCAGTGGCCTGATAAATATATTTATCCATTCTCTTTTGCTATAGAGGAATCATGATGCAGGTAAAGAATCTGTAGAGATTATAAGGCCAATTATGTTGACTTTAGGGAGAATGTACTTTGCTTTCTGTGAGTTATAATATTACATGGCTTTTCCAGATCCCTTAGGTACGTGGAAGCTAGAAAATCGACCTGTATTGCTAACCAAACAGATTCTTCTCCTCCTCCCAATTATTTACATGAATTATCATATATTTGCTAGAAAAGGCTTATTAGAATTGCTGCATAAAAAATGACCCCAGGGCCGGGTGTGGTGGCTCACACCTGTAATCGCAGCACTTTGGGAGGCTGAGGCGGGTGGATTGCCTGAGCTCAGGAGTTTGAGACCAGCCTGTGCAACACGGTGAAACCCTGTCTCTACTAAAATACAAAAAATTAGCCAGGTGTGGCGGCATGCACCTGTAATTCCAGCTACTCAGGAGGCTGAGGCAGGAGAATTGCTTGAATCCGGGAGGTGGAGGTTGCAGTGAGCCGAGATTGGAGATCGTGCTATTGCATTCCATCTGGGGTGAGACTTTAATAGTTTTATTATCTCCTGGTTTCTGTGGGTCAGGGATTTGGCAAGGGGCTTAATTGGGTCGTCATTTTGGCCCAGAGTCTGTTGTGTGTTTATTTAGATGGTGGCTAGAACTGGAATAGCTGGGGGGTGACTTGGCATATCTCTCGCTTCAGGTCATGTCAGAGCCTCCATGTGGTCTCTACATGGACTGGTTTATGGCAGCTTTAGGGCAACTACACTGCTAACATGACTGACTCAGGGCACCAACAGGACTTGTCCAAGGAACTAAGTGAAAGTTACATGTCCCTTTCTGACTTAGCCTAGGAAGTCCTACCTGCATTCTATTGGTTATAAAACAAGGTAGTTACAGGCTATTCTAGATTCAAGGAGAGGGAACATAAACTCCCATATTTTGATAGAAGAAGTTTCAAAGAATTTGCAGTCATTTAAAAAATTGTCACAGGTGTTGGCAGTGGCAGCAGGTGCTGCTACTTTTTGTCTTTTTTGGGGGGGTTGGACTATTTATTCTTTGATATATTAATCTAATGGATAACAATTTTCAGCTTTTATAATTTATTTTGTGTTCTACCTTTGAATTTCCAGGAATTTTATTACAGAGCACTTAACAAATGGCATAAAAATTTTCAACAGCCTCTAGAAGAGTTACGATAGCTTATTAAAGTGTAAACTCCATAAATTATTTTTGTAAAGGATTAGAAAGGTCATAGAGAAGCAGATTGGTAAAAAGAAAGCAGACGCTATCTGAATAAAATAATTTATAGAGCTTAATTCTTTAATTTTCTGGAATTATTTTTGGAATGATTTTTGTATTGAAAAAATATTATAATTCAAGGTTAAGAATAAAAGGATGTTAGTGCTTCCCTGTAGGGTCTGCATTATTTTTCTCTTTTCTTTTTTTTTTTTTTGAGATGGAGTCTCGCTCTTTTGCCAGGCTGGAGTGCTGTGGCACGATCTCGGCTCACTGTAACCTCCGACTCCCTGGTTCAGATGATTCTCCTGCCTCAGCCTCCTGAGTAGCTGGGATTACAGGCACCTGCCACCATGCCCAGCTAATTTTTGTATTTTTAGTACAGATGGGGTTTCACCATGTTGGCCAGGATGGTCTCGGTCTCCTGACCTCGTGATCTGCCTGCCTTGGCCTCCCAAAGTGCTGGGATTACGGGTGTGAGCCACTGCGTCCGGCCTCATTGTTTTTCTTTAACCCGTCTACAATCCATTCTCCACAGTGTAGCTTCATGCATTAAAAAAAAAGTAAACTGGATTATTTTACTTCCTTGCTTTAACCCTCCAGTGTCTTTCCATTATACTTTGAATGAAGTAGACACTATTTATCCAAGACCTTATATAATCTGCCCCGTTGACTGGGCTTTCCTTTGCTCATTATGCTTTGGTCACGTGGATTTTCTTTTAATTTCTTGAAAACCCAATCTCTTTTCCACCTCAGGGTCTTTATATATATACTTTCTTTTGAAGGGATTTTCTTTCTCTTGTTTCTTCTTATTTTTCTGTGTCAGTTGTATTATCTCAGTGTTCCTAGCTAGTCTTTCTAAAGTAGTCTCTACATCCATAATATCATGTTAACTTCTGAGAACCGAACACAATTTCTTTTAATATTCATTTACCTGTTTATTGTCTTTTTAAAAATAAGCTTTTGATTTTAGAATAGTTTTAGATGTATAGAAAAACCTGTAAATCTAAAGATCTGTAAATCTGAAGATAGTATAGAGTTCCTGTATTTCTGCGACCAGTTTTCCCTATTAACTAATCTTACGTTAGTATGGTATATTTGTTATAATTAATGAACCAATATTGTTACACTTTTATTAACTGAAATCCATATTTATTCAGATTAGTTTTTACCTAATGCTGCTCATTGTGTTTTAATCCCTACTAGATGGGGAGCGCCCGCAGGGCAGGCAGGGATTGTGTGCATGTTTCATTTGCCTAATGTAATGCCAAACACTAACGGGTACTTGGGAAGTTATTTCTTGAATGACTGCTGGAAAGAGGTCTTAGAGTTTATAGTCTAGCTTAAACTTCCCCATTTTAGGTGAGAAAATTGCTTAGGGAGGCATATGTGTCTTCTTCGACTCCCATGGGTAGTTCAAGGAATAGCTGGTATTAGACACCACATCTTATGATATCTAGTTGCTATTATCTCTTTGAAACTAATGAACCTTAATTTTTTCTTTTCTTTTTTTTTTTTGAGATGGAGTCTCACTCTGTCACTCAGACTGGAGTGCAATGGTGCGATCTCAACTTACTGCAACCTCCACCTCCAGATTCAAGTGATTCTCCTGCCTCAGCCTCCCAAGTAGCTGGGATTACAGATGTGCACCACCAGGCCTGGCTCATTTTTGTATTTTTAGTAGACGGGGTTTTGCCATGTTGGTCAGGCTGGTCTCTAACTCCTGACCTCAGGTGATCCACCCGCCTCGGCCTCCCAAAGTGCTGGGATTACAGGTGTGACTCACCACGCCCAGCCTGAAGCTTAATTTTCAAGACCCAATCTGAGGGTCTGGAAGGGACCCTAGCAATGTATTTACTTGGTTAATTTTTAAAAAGTTTTATTGGTATATAACATATGAATGAGAAAATTCATAAATTTTATAAGTGTGTAGTTTAAGATTTTTTCAGAAACTGAACACACGTATATAACCAGCATCCAGATCAAGAAACAGAATATTGCCAGTAGGTGGTCACATATCTTTGAAGAATTTGCAAATGTAAGTCGTCTAAACCACAGTCAGCTAAGATTGCTGTCTTTTTACCTGACTTCCCCTTTGTTATACTTTTCCTTATGTTGAGTGGCATTGGAATGGCTGTGAGCACTTTTGTGGTCTGGCTATGGGGAAATTGACTCGCAGATATATTTAGTTGGATTTTTGCAAGATGTGTTTATTGATTCACAGCCTCTTTGTGTATAGTCAAGGTATTACTAGCCATCCCAGTATGGGAATGGTTTCTAGGAATACTCTGTCTGTTGTGCTAACTCATGGGGCATTGTGACATAAACCTGCATAGCTAGAGGTTGTCTAGCAATATGAATGTGTCCCTGTGGCATCTGGCACCCAAAGTGTGTGGTTAATAGAGGAAAAACAAGGTTTGATGTCAAAAGCCAGTATGGGGAAAATTCTTTAAGATTTTATTATAGCTTTATATGAAAGAGACTTGTTAAGAATTTTCCCAGGTTTGACTGCAGTCCTAAAAGTTTATATAACATTATTGATAATGGTCCTGTGCTAAAAGAAAACTCTTCTAAGCCATCAATAACAACAACAGGCTGGGCGTGGTAGCTTACGCCTGTAATCCCAGCACTTTGGGAGGCTGAGGCAGGGAGATCCCTTGAGGTCAGGAGTTTGAGTCCAGCCTGCCCAACATGATGAAACCCTGTCTCCAATAAAAATACAAAAATTGGTCAGGCGCAGTGGCTCACACCTGTAATCCCAACACTTTGAGAAGCCGAGGTGGGTGGATCACTTGAGGTCAGGAATTAGAGACCAGCCTGGCCAGCATGGCAAAACCCCATCTCTATTAAAAGTATAAAAATACGTGGTGGTGTGTTCCTGTAATCCTAGCTACTTGGGAGGTGGAGGCAGGAGAATCACTCGAAACCAGGAGGTGGAGGTTGCAGTGAGCTGAGATCATGCCATTGCACTCCAGCCTGGGCAACAGAATGAGGCTCCGTCTCAAAAAAAAGATAAAGAAAAAAAACTCATGGGAAAGTGTGGTACTGGTATAAAGATTGAGATATATAGATCAATGGAATAGAATTGAAAGTCCGGAAAGAAACTTACAGATTTGTGGTCAGTTGATTTTTTTTTTTTTTTTTTTTTTGACAAGGGTGCCAAAACCATTAAATGGAGAAAGATTAGTCTTTTTAAAAAATGGTGTTGGGGCCGAGTGCTGTGGCTCACACCTGTAATCCCAGCACTTTGGGAGGTCGAGATGAGTGGATTGTTTGAGGCCAGGAATTTGAGACCAGTCTGTCCAACATGAATGAAAGCTCCGTCTCTACTAAAAATACAAAAACTAGGCAGGAATGGTGGCGGGCACCTGTACTTTCACTTACTTGGGGGGCTGAGGCAGGAGAATCTCTTGAACCTGGAAGGCGGAGATTTTATGAGCCAAGATCGTACCACTGCACTCCAGCCTGGGTGACAGAGCAAGACTCTGTCTCAAAAAAAAAAAAAAGGTAGAAACACAAGACTTTGGATTGGATTCTGTCAATTTAAACAAAAATCTTATTTATTTATTTTTGTAAAAATGAGGTCTCACTCTATTGTCCAGACTGGTCTCGAACTCTTGGGCTCAAGAGATCCTCCTGTCTTAGCCTGCCAAAGTGCCAGGATTTCAGGTATTAGTCGCTGCACCTAGCCTAGACTCTATCAAAATTAAAAATATTTGTGTCTAGGCCGGGCGCGGTGGCTCAAGCCTGTAATCCCAGCACTTTGGGAGGCCGAGACGGGCGGATCACGAGGTCAAGAGATCGAGACCATCCTGGCTAACACGGTGAAACCCCGTCTCTACTAAAAATACAAGAAAATTAGCCGGGCGAGGTGGCGGGCGCCTGTAGTCCCAGCCACTCGGGAGGCTGAGGCAGGAGAATGGCGTGAACCCGGGAGGCGGAACTTGCAGTGAGCCGAGATCGCACCACTGCACTCCAGCCTGGGGCACAGAGCAAGACTCCGTCTCAAAAAAAAAAAAAAATTAAAAAATAAAAAAATAAAAATGTTTGTGTCTAAAAGGACACTAACAAGAAAGCTAAAAGATAACTCATAGAATGGGAGAAAATATTTGTAAGTTATACCTGATAAGGGTCTAGTATACAGAATATATAAAGAACTTTTTTTCTTTTCTCTTGTTTGAGATGGAGCCTTGCTCTATTGCCCAGGCAGGAGTGCTGCGGCAGCGTGATCTCAGCTCACTGCAACCTCCACCTCCTGGGTTCAAGTGATTCTTCTGCCTCAGCCTCCCGAGTAGCTGGGACTACAACAGGCGCATGCCACCATGTGCAGCTAATTTTTTTTTTTTTTTTGAGGCGGAGTCTGGCCCTGATGTCCAGGCTGAGTGCAGTGGCATGCAGTCTCGTCTCACTGCAACCTCCACCTCCTGGGTTCAAGCAATTCTCCTGCCTCAGCCTCTCGAGTAGCCAGGATTACGGGTGTGTGCCACCACGTCCGGCTACTGTTTATATTTTTAGTAGAGATGGAGTTTCGCCATGTTGGCCAGGCTGGTCTCGAACTCCTGATCTCAGGTGATCCACCAACCTTGGCCTCCCAAAGTACTGGGATTACAGGTGTGAGCCACCGCACCCAGCCATAAGGAACTCTTAAAACTCAACAGTAAAAGGAGAAACAATCCAGTTAAAAAATGGGTAACTAGCCAGGTGTGTTGACACATGCCTGTACTCTGAGCTACTTGAGAGGCTGAGGTGGGAGGATCCCTTGAGAACAGCCTGGGCAGCATAGTGAGACCACATCTCAAAAAAAAGGGCAAAGGGTTTGAATAGACAGTTCTCCAGAGAAGACATAATGCATGGCCAAAAAACTCATGAAAAGATGCCCAATATCATGAATCATTGGGGAAATGAAAATGAAAACCACAGTGGGATACTACTTCACGCCCACTAGAAGGGCTGTAATAATGGAAAGATGACAGATGTTAGCAAGGATGTGGAGAAATTGGAACCCTCATACATTGTTGGTGGGAATGTAAAGTAGTTCAACCAGTCTGCTAAACAGTTTGGCAGTTTTTCAAAAAGTTAAACATAGTTACTGTATGACTTGGCAATTCCATTCCTAGGTACATACATAAGAGAACTGAAAATATATGTTCACAAAAAATCTTGTACATAGTAGCATTATTCGTAACAGCCAAAATAGTTGGGTGGGAACAACTCAGATGTCTGTCAACTGAATGGATAAACAAAATATGGCATATCTATACAATGGAATATTATTCAGCCATAAAAGGGAATAAAGTGCTGATGATGTATGCTATAGTATGGATAAGCTCAAAAAATTAGGTTGATTGAAAGAAGCCAGACACAAAAAGCCATATTGTATAATTCCACTCTGCAAATCCATAGAGAGACAAAAGGTAGATTTTCAGGTTGCTAGGAGACCGGGAAGTGAAGATGGGGAGTGACTGCTAACAGGTGGTATGGGCATTGTTTTGGGGTGATGGAAATGTTCTGAAATTAGATATTGGTGATGGTTGTACAGCACTGTGACTATGCTAAAAATTATTGAATTATACAGTTTAAAGTGATTTTCCTGTTATATGACTTCTATTTTTTATTTATTTATTTTGAGACCTAGTCTCACTCTGTCGCCCAGGCCAGAGTGCAGTGGTGTGATCTCGGCTCACCGCAACCTCCGCCTCCCTGGTTCAAGCGATTCTTGTGCCTCAGCCTCCCTAATACCTGGGATTACAGCTGTGCACCACCACGCCTGGCTAATTTTTGTATTTTTAATAGAGAGGGAATTTTACCATGTTGGCCCGGTGGGTCTTGGACTTCTGGCCTCAAACGATCCACTCATCCTGGCGTCCCAGAGTGCTGAGATTACAGGTGTGAGCCACCATGCCTGGCCTTATGTGACTTTTATCTGGAAACAAATTGGAAAAAAACTTGTCATAACAAATATTATTATTATTAGGTTATGACGTTTGTAGCTTTTGGCAGTTTGTTAAAATTTATGATTTTATTTTCTCATTCTAAATTGAATATTGGCTGTCAATACCCAATTCTGTGCTCTTAGAGTGGAGCCCCCAGACTCTGTAAACTCCGGGCTTCATGAAATCTGAATGCACCCAGGATATATATTAGCATCAGATAAAAATCATTCAAGGACTGTGTCTTCTTTTTAAGCATGAAAATTTAAGCTTGAATTGAACAAACATGTTTATTTCTGCTCTGTCCCCAAGCCCCGTTCACAGCGGGTAAGGGAATAAAAACAGCATAAATTTATAAGAGCAGAAAGAACAGGAGACAGCAAATAAGTGGTATAAAAAAACTTCAGGGAAATGGAAAGTAGTTGGAGTAGATTAATTAGCTGAGAAAGTGGAATATAAAATATTTGCAGAGGCGGATACCAATTCCTTGCATGATTCTAGCCAGTTCATATCACATATCTCTAGAAAGACTCAGGAATTGAAGGTACCAGGTATCTCTGAGGGTGCAAGCAAGATGTGAAGCTGAAAGCAGGAAATGGTTTAAAGTCAGTGGAAAGTTCTATGCATGCCTCATCCTAGGCAGGCAGATGAGTATTCTTCCCCAACCTCACAAAAAGTCAAAGATTTATCTTGTGGAGAAAGCCAGACTGCCTGCAGACCCAGGTATACCTGGTGCTGTGGAAGGTGGTAAAGAAATGCCCACCTGAAAATGAGGGGATTGGCTACATCTTTAAATGGTGAAGCTCTCAGCCCCTTTGTATTACTTAGCTCCCAGAACGCTAGCAGCCAGTTATTCTTTTTTTTGTTTTGTTTTTGTTTTTTGTTTTGAGACAAGAGTCTCACTGTCACCCAGGCTGGAGTGCAGTGGTGGAATCTCGGCTCGCTGCACCCTCCAGCTTCCAGGTTCAAGTGATTTTCGTGCCTCAGCCTCCCAAGTAGCTGGGATTACAGGCATGCACCACCACACCTGGTGAATTTTTGTATTTTTGAATTTTTGTAGAGACAGGGTTTTGCCATGTTGGCCAGGCTGGTCTCAAGCTCCTGACCTCAGGTGATCTGCCCACCTCAGCTTCCCAAAGTACTGGGATTACAGGCATGAGCCACCACACCCGGCCTATTTAAATTTTATGTTTTTACAGTAACTTCGTATGGAGAGTGTAAAACTCTTCACAACATTTTTTTTGGGGGTGGGAGGCTAATCTCATCGTAGTTGCCTGTGTTTATAAGTCACCTCTAAATAAAGTTTAGAATTGAAAGTTGTTTGGTGTTTTCAGCATATTATTGAAGGCTCAGAATTGTAGGGACCAGAATTTTACTGAGTCTCTAGTACCTCTAATCAACTGAAGTTACTGTAAGATAATTCATGTTATGTGAAAAGCAAACCAGTGATGCTAGTTGAATCCTGGAGTTTAAACTTGCAACCAAGTGAATATGACACATTTAATGGTTATTCTTACTATATTGTATTGTAAATATATGGTAAAGGAATTTATGTAAATATTTATTTTTACCCAGCTAATAAACATTTTCACCTGGGATGGAATGATACTGGGGTGGGTAGGGAGGGTTTAGTGGAAAGGGAGTGTTCTTTCTCTGTTTTTGTTTTTATATTTTGCTTTCTCTTTGAAGTTGTTCTTTCCTCTATTTGATTTTGAGGGACCCTGATTGACTCCCAGTACCTGGATATAGAGGAATCTATAGGTTTTTATATATAGAGGAATCTATCTGTTTTGTTTTGTTTTGTTTTGTTTTTGAAACAGGGTCTTGCTTTGTCACCCAGGATGGAGTACAATGATATGATCATGGCTCCCTGCAGCCTCGGCCTCCTGGGCTCAAGCCTCCCACTTCAGCCTCCCAAGTAGCTGGGACTACAGGTGCGTGCCACCACGCCTGGCTAATTTTTGTGTTTTTGTAGAGACAGGGTCTCCCCAGGTTGTCCAGGTTGGTCTCGAACTTCTGGGCCCAAGCTATCTGCCTGCCTTGGCGTCCCAAAGTGCTAGGATTACAGACTTGAGCCACCACACCCGGCCTCTACCTTCTGTTGTAACAATAAATACTGTGTATCCCTATTTGCAAAGTTTTAAGAAACTCTTTACCTAAGTCATCTCACTTAATCCTCAAAATAATACTCTGAAGTAGGCGAGTACAAATATTATATTGTCATCAGAAAACACTGATCTCAGAGAGGTTAAATCGTTTGTCCAAGGGCTCACAGCCCTTCTCTTAAGTGTGGGAAGCTGGAATTTGAAGCCAGATGTGTTTTATTCCTGTCTCTAAGCTCTGTGTTACATGGTCTTCCTAAATTGTTTAGGTCTCTTGACAGAAGTCTGGAGGCCTTTGAACAAGTTTTTTTTTTCCCCCAAGTGGTTACTTGTCTCATTTTCCCCTTCAGCTGAAAAAAGGATATAGGAAGCATTTGTAACTTCCTTTAAGACCAAGTTTTATGTCAAATAGGCTGAGTATGTGTTTTGAATTAAGAGAAGTCCCCCAATCGCTCTTTCCCACAGCTGCCCTGAACATAAGTCAATTGGAAATGGATTTGGTTTAATCGGCACACATTTCCTGGGAGGGCTGCTATTAGGAGTATGTAGGGGCATGGTCCGTTATTAACCATGTGGTGTGGATTGCACGACACTTTGGCCAGTCTAGCTTTGGACATCTGAGCTAATGGATAAATTAGTGATTGATGTGCCAAGTCAAACTTCTGGAGATTAAAATTTAGCTTTGCTTCCTCCCACCCACCCCTTTTTAAAGAGAGGCGGTGGCTTATGCCTGTAATTCCAGCACTTTGGGAGGCCGAAATGGGCAGATCATTTGAGGTCAGGGGTTCGAGACCAGCCTGGTCAACATAGTGAAACCCCGTCTCTACTAAAAATAAGAAAATTAGCTGGGCGTGGTGGTGGGCGTCTGTAATCCCAGCTACTTGGGAGACTGAGGCAGGAGAATTGCTTGAACCTGGGAGGCAGAGGTTGCAGTGAGCTGAGATTGCAACATTGTACTCCAGCCTGGGTGAGTGAGCCTCTGTCCCACCACCCCCCCACACACAAAAAAGACAGTCTTTAGAATAATACTAGGGTTATGGGTGGTTAATAGATGTTGAGAGGCAGATATGATAGCCACGTGCAGCTTTGCTGACCCTGTGTTGCTGATCCTCTCTGGTGTTTAATGAGCTAATCTATATAACCTGCATAAGCACTACGTCTGAGAAGTAGTAAACGCTTAATGAATATTAATTATTGTGTAAATATTTCTTACATCCAATAAAAAGTGTGAAAATGAGGGCAGAGGTGGAATTAGGGTCATGTCAAATTTCCGGTTTTTGTTTGTTTCATGGTGTTTTGTTTGTTTCATGGTGTTTTGTTTTTTGGGAGGGCATGTCTAAGTGCATTTTGTGTTCTGAGAGAGGAGATTTTAAGAGCTGGGCTGGTTTTCAAAGATGACCAGTCAAGGTGTGTTCCTCATCTGTGAAGGTTAGTTAATTTTCCCCTGTGGACTCTGGAACTTTGTCCTATTAAGTACTCTTTTTATCTTCTTTCAGAATTTAAATATCCACACGCGTCTCTCATCTTTAAAGGCCTTCGTTAGCCCATTTTCTTTAACCCCTGCATTTCTTCATTTCAGGTCTTTTACAAACAGTAGCCTACTCTCATGTGTATCCTTGTTTTCCTCTTTCTCTCTCTCTCTCTCTCCCCCCCCTCCCCCCTCTCCCCCCCAAACCCCCCTCCCCCACTGCCCCTTGCCCCTCTCCACCCTCCCACCCCCGGCCCTCCCTCCCTTTTTTTGACCCAAGTAGCTGGGGCTACAGGCATGAGCCACCAGCTAATTTTAAAATTTTTTGTAGAGATGGGGTCTTGCCATGTTGCCTAGGCTGGTCTTGAACTCCTGGGCTCAAGTGATCCTCCTGCGTTGGTCTCCCAGAGTGCTGGGATTACAGCATGAGCCACTCCACATGGCCTTCACCTTTCATTTGTGCACTAACCCAGCCTTTGCACAGTACTCTTATGAAGCTGCTCTTAGGGAGGATACCAGTGCTCTAACTGATGAAATGGAGACTTTTCTGACTTGACCTCACCACTGCATTTGACTAATAGTTGCATTTTAAGGACTCTTTAGAGATAATTGAGTGCTGGTTGAAAGTAGGGCCTTCAAGGATATGTTTTAAGTTCTCCCCAATCGTATAGTGCTCCCCAGTCATATAAAAGACAGCGCTTAGCTGGAGTCTTCAAGAAGTTTGTATAGCAACTTGTTCTTATCCTTATCAGTTCAACTAATGAGAGGCAAATTCTGAGAGGCAAAATTCTTAAAATTTTCTAAGGATAGTTTTAAAACCTTTTTCTGCTAAGTTTGTTTCAACTCTGGGTGCACTGTCATTTGTCCCCTTGACCCCAGTAGTTGTCCCCAGTAGAGCCTTTAAATTTTAGGTTTCACAATATTATAGTTCTGCCTTACTGCTTACCCCTAACCTGTTGCACCCGTTTGGATGTGATGGCAGGAACTACTTTCTTGTGTTTTGGCCAGTTAGCTGTCTGCACGCTTGTAGAGTAACAGGCTCTTTTTCTTTTGTAGCATTTAATTTGAGTAGGACCTTATATTTTTAGAAATTCCCAGTTAGCTGGTAATATCTCAAATGAAGTGGTTTTTTTACTTGATTAGGGCATGAAGATTTTTAAAAATCAGAAGCCTCTTATAAATAAATCTCTTCTAGGATTTTTGCTAGCCACTTAATTTGAGACAGAGTCTTGCTCTGTTGCCCAGGCTGGAGTGCAGTGGTGCGATCTCAGCTCACCACAACCTGTGCCTCTCGGGTTCAAACGATTCTCCTGCCTCAGCCTGCCAAGTAGCTGGGACTACAGGAGTACACCACCATGCCCGGCTAATTTTTGTATTTTTAGTAGAGGTGGAGTTTCACTATGTTGACCAGGCTGGTCTTGAACTCCTGACCTCGTGATCTGCCACCTTGACCTCCGAAGTACTGGGATTACAGGCGTAAGCCACTGCTCCTGGCCTCCTTTCTTAGTTCTTAAAGGATGGTTACTTTTCTAGTACCTGAATGATTTATGGATTCTACATCCCCCCAGGACAGTTCTTTTCTCTACCAGTCATAGGAGGTATTGTTAGACTTTGAATGAGTTGTTTAATTTGAAGAGACATATGATTTTTAAAAAATTTGTTTAGAGTTCTTGTACAATATTCTGTTGTAATTCATGTAAATAATCTATTTGCCAGTCCACTGACATTCTTCCCACTAATCTATTTCTGGTTTTAATCCATTGAAGGAGGCTGAAAAGGCCATTTAGGTCTGCCTCTAGGTCTATAAAAATATTGCCTAAAAGTTTCTAAAATCTTCTGATTATAAATGACTTTGCTTGCAATTTAGAATTTTGGTGTAATCTACTTTGGTAAGAAAGACTTTGGGGATGGTGTGAAGCAGATACTTTTCCTTCTACTTGTTTTGTTTTAGAGACAGGGTCTGTCTGTTGCCAGGGTGGAGTGCAGTGGTGTGATCGCAGCTCCCTGCAGCCTCAAACTTCTGGGCTCAAGCTATCCTTTTGCCTTAGCCTTCCAGTAGCTCGGACTACAGACACACACCACCACGCCTGGCTAATTAAAAAAAATTTTTTTATAGAGACAGCGTCTCACTATGTTGTTCAAGCTGGTCTCAAACTCCTGGGTTCAAGGGATCCTCCCACCCTCACCTCCCAAAGTGCTGGGATTATAGGTGTACAGACACTTTTCTTAAACTTCCCTCTGATTAGTGATACCTGATCTGCATTAGGGTTCCAACCTGTTTTTTGGAACCATCTTTGACCTTCTTAGGGAAACTAGTAGTCTGTAAGTTTGTGAGGTTCTGGTGGGCATGGGAGTATTAGATATGTAAAAGTTTTCTAAACTCCTCAGAAAACTTTCGGTCTTTTTAGTGGGCGTAGGGATTTTGCCTGAGGCTAGAGTTTAAAAACAGCAGCCTGGCTTTCTTTTGAAGGGTGGGGGTAAGTCCTTAATGGAAATTGTGGGATTATCTGTCCCATACTGCATGGGTGCTCAGTAACAGGGGAGGAGATAGGACCATGATATCTAAGGCAGGAAGATGTGAGGGAGCCTTGTGATGATCAATTGTGAGAGTAGTGTGAGGTCTTCATCTGAAGAGTCAGTACACTGGGATCCTAGCAGATAAGATAAAGGCTGAGCTTTCAAGGCAGGAAGTCACAAAGAGCTACCCTTTCTTTACCTCTTGCTAGGGAATTCTTCAAGGAAGTTAATTTTGAGTTATTGAGCCATTAGTTGTCTTAGTGTGAGAGTTCAAGAATGTAGACTATTGCTTTGGGGGTTTTACCTCCTTTGGTTCTAAGGCATTGTGGGGGTGTAAGCCCTCGTTGAAATTGCAAGTTCCCCAAGGTGGCCACTAATTTACATAATTTACAAACTATCCTTGGTATAATTTTGCCATAGTATTTATTAAACATATATATGAATTTGGAAGCGTATGTCGATGAGCTTTTGAGTTTCTGTAAACCCTTTAAAGTATGTGTATTGTATAAGTACATAGTTTTTCTTAGATTTTCAAAGGAGCGCTTTACCATCACGGTGATGGTAAAGCGCTCCTTTGAGTAAAAACTCATCCCCCTAAAAGTAAACAGCCATTATTTAAGGCTGTGGTTTTCAAAGTCTGGTGCTGAGACCAGCAGCATTGGCATCACTGGGAATTTAGTCATGGGGCCCCCCTCTAGACCTACTGAATTAGGAACTTGAGTTAGGACTCAGCAGTGTGTTTTAACAGGCCCTCTAGGAAGAGATAGGATACTTGCTAAAATTTGAGAACCCTGAGAACCATGACTTTAAGGTGCTACAGTAGATATACACCAATGAATACCAGTTCTACATATGTGGGCCCATAATTTACACTGTGGTAATTTGCTGGTGTCATAAAACAGAGATCTCTGTTGAATACAAAATTGTATATTAGAAGCATGTTCATGTGTTCTTCTCTGCATAGCAATTTTTTGAACACATGTCATTTTTGTTAATATTTAAGATTAGGACTAACATTTGAAAACATTTTAACTTGTAAAATGTTAATGATTTGGGGATTTAACACATTTGCATTTTTGCTTAAGTGTGCTTTTTGGCGTATGACAGTGCTTTGGTAAGCACTGCGGATTCCCTTTATCTTCAGACATTTTTGGTTGCAAGTAACAGGAAAGCGACCCATTCAGACTAACTTAAGCAAAAAGAGAAATTATTGGGAGGATATAGTTTTGGTACCCAAAGGGGAAGGTATGTGGCCTGGCTTTGGAGAGACAGGATCCAGAAACTGGAAAGCCTCAGGAACTGAGATTATTTCCAGTGGCCCCCTAGAGTCAGGAGAACCATCCTCTTTCTAAATGCTTATGCTTCCTTCTGTGTGGAGGCACTGGCTGTCAATGCTAGCCAAGAGAGAGGATCTGACTGGCTCATACTGGATGTGGCAGCTGCTTATATTATTATTATCCAATTAGCAGTGGCCAGTGGGTCAGGATCACATACTACACATGTGGCCACAGATCACTTATCCTCTATGGCTCATACTCTCTATAAATGCTATTTCATTGAGGCAATTATTATTTTCTTTCTTCGTTTCCTTTCCTTTTCTTTCTTTCTTGCCTTGCCCTGGCTGGAGTGCAGTGGCACGAACACACAGCTCACTGCAGCCTTAACCGCCTGTGTTCAAACGATCCTCCCACCTCAGCCTCCTGAGTGCCTGGGACTACAGGCATTTGCCACTACACCTTGCTAATTTTAGAAAGTTTTTTGTAGAGATGAGGTCTCACTATGTTGCCCAGGCTGGTCTTGAACTCCTGGGCTCAAGCAGTCCTCCAGCCTCAGCCTCTTGAGTAGCTGGGACTACAGACATTTGCCACCAAACTTTGCTAGTTTTTAATTTTTTTTTTTTTTTTTGTAGAGGCCTGGTGTGGTGGCATGCGCCTGTAATCCCAGCTACTTGGGAGGCTGAGGCAGGAGAATGACTGGGACCTGGGGGCTGGAGGCTGCAGTGAGCTGAGATTGCACTACTCCACTCCAGTTTGGATGACAGAGCAAGACTCCATCTCAAAAAAAAAAATTTTTTTTTTGTACAGATGAGATCTCACCATGTTGCCCAGGCTGGTCTTGAACTCCTGGGCTCAAGCAGTCCTCCCGCCTCAGCTTCCCAAAGTGCTGGGATTACAGGCATTGGCCTCTGCGCCTCACCTAAGGCAGTATAATTTATAGCACTTTGATATCCTATTAAGATTGAAGTAGAACTCTATTGTAGGATTATCAGACTTGCTTTTTAGTCAGTAGTGAGTCATTTGTTGTAGCTTTCTTTTTGCATGTGGTAACTTTCTCTGAAAAACAAGCCATCACAAATTAGTGAATATTGTATCATAAAGTTGTTTAGTAGAACCACCCCATTATAATTTTAGTTTATTTTGCATATATATGGATAAACTATGGAGGGAACCATGTCTTCACATTATCAAATATATAGAGACAAGACAATTTATGTTTAACTTAAGCTTTTTCCTATCTACATATAGATTTGTCAAGGATTTTGGTAGGTTTTAGATGCTTTGTTTTACATACATACTAACTAGGTGTTTTGAGGGCATTATGTCCAATTTGGTATCAGTAGATTTTTGTCAGTATAATTTTTCTTCTGCTGCTAATGTTGATAAGGATTTGGCATTATGCCTTTCATTTAAACTCTTCATAGCAAGTTAAAAATGGTAATTTCAATAGAACTCGGAAAAGGATGATGTAAATGGCAATATGCCATTATAGAAAGAACCTAGGAAATGTGATGTATATTCCTTTGCACTGGAAATTTTACTGGGGAATACTTAACAAAACTTCTGGCTTGCAATGGAGTAAAAGGGAGGAGCAGTGGAAAAAGGAAACTTTTTGTTTACTGTAAAACAATGCAGTGAATTAGACACAGTGGTGTTAGAACAGGAGTCTAAACATGAGAAATCTAGGCAGATTCCATTGGAATGGTGAGTTATGTTATGACTCAATCTGGAGCCACCTTCTGGAGTCTCATAGTTTCAGTGTTTGTAGTAGTTATTGAATGCCTACTGTACATTTTTTTCTAGACTCTGGGGATACAGTGGAGATCAAAGTTATATTCTTGATGTCATGGAACATAATGATCTAGTGAAGGAAGACCTTAGGAACTGAAGGGTTCACTGGCTTAACTGTTTATATTTGAAAATTTTGGGTCTTTATGGATGTTTAAATTTGATAATTCCTAGGGTTGCTTGGAGAAATGACTAATTCTGAGGCCAGGGTAGGGAACTTAAATGATCCTAGAGCATTTTCCAATATTAGAAAGTTAGAAAGAGCTCTCCCTTTCCCCTAAGTGATGGAAGTATGTCAAAGGAGCACACGAACCAATTGAAAGAGCTCCCAGTGGCCAAAACCGGAAAAATGTGAGCAATAAAATAAAGTAGTATTGGATTTTAACCCAAAGTACAAAACAAATATTTATGAGTCCATACTGATATAAATTATTAGATACAGAATAGACAAATCTCCCATGCAGAATAAGTCCAAACAATTTATGTAGTTATCCCACTCTTAAGGAGGTATAGTATAACTCTCTAGTCCTTACGTGTGGGTTTTGCATAGTGACTTCCTTCCAAAGAGTACAGTATAGAAAGGGGGAAAAAAGAGGAATTTTACAGTGGAAAAACTTGACAAACACTACTTTAGCTAGGTCAAGGTTAGTATCAACAGCGATAAATCATGTTGATAGTATGTACCCTTGATATGATGTTATGAGAATGATACCTTTACCTTTGTAGTCTTCCTCCCAACAACTCCTAAACCCCGTCTAATCATAAGAAGTTAGACAAATCCCAGTTGAGGGGCATTCCACAAAATACCTTACCAATGTTATTCCTCAAAACCGTCAAGGCCATAAATAACAAGTCTGAGAAACAATAAGAAAGCCAGAGAAACTGTTACAGCCACAAGGAGCCTTAGGAGATGTGACTAAATGTGTTACGGTGTTCTACAGTATGTAAAAAGTAAGGAAATCTGAATAAAACATCAATTTTAATTAATAATGTATAATATTAATGTATAATGTATAATAATGTATTCGTTCTTTAATTGTGACAAATGTCCCATATTAATGTTAGATGTTCATAATAGAATGAGTTTGGATATATGGGAACACTGTACTAACTTTGTAACTTTTCTGTAAATCTGAAACTATTCTAAAATAAAAAGTTTATTACATTTATGAATTCCATATTAACCCAGGAATTATTTCAAAAATATGTAGTTATATAGAAGTATTTTCTTACACATTACAGTGCTTTTTATTTTTTAAAATTTATTATTATTATATTTTATTTATCACTTATTTTGGGGACAAGGTCTCACTCTGCCACCCAGGCTGGAGTGCAGTGATGTGATGATGGCTCACTACAGTGCCTTTTATTATTATTATTTTTTTTTATTTTTATTTTTTGAGAGAGAGTCTTACTCTATAGCCCAGGCTGGAATGTAGTGGCGCGATCTCGCTCACTGCTACCTCTGCCTCCTAGGTCCTGGTTCAAGCAATTCTCCTGCCTCAGCCTACTGAGTAGCTGGGTATGGCATGTGCCACTATGCCCAGCTAATTTTTGTATTTTTAGTAGAGATGGGGTTTCACCATATTGGCCAGACTGGTCTTGAACTCCTGACCTTGTGATCCACCCACCTCGGCCTCCCAAAGTGTTGGGATTACAGGCATGAGCCACCACGCCTAGCCTATTATTATTTTTTGAGATGGAGTCTCGCTCTCTCACCCAGGCTGGAGTGCAGTGGTGTGATCTCGGCTCACTCTAACCTCTGACTCCCAGATTCAAGCGATTCTCCTGCCTCAACCTCTCAAGTAGCTGGGACTACAGGTGCATGCCACCACACCTGGCTAATTTTTGTATTTTTAGTAGAGATAGGGTTTTGCCATGTTGGCCAGACTGGTCTCGAACTCCTAACCTCAGGTGATCCACCCACCTCAGCCTCCGAAAGTGCTGGAATTACAGGCGTGAGCCACCGCTCCCAGCCTACAGTGCTTTTTTATAGTTGCAGTTTTCTTTCCTATTTGTGTTTGTGGCCTGTGTTTTCAAATTGAGCCTATTTGGAAAGCTAAATACCTTTGCACTTTGTTCTCTTAGTAGATGGTCAGGTATTTGACTACAGTTTTAGAGTCTGGAAGAATGCAGAAGATATGGAAGCTTATCTTTGTTTACACTGTTGCAGAAACAAGGCAAATATAATTTTAGAACATTGTGGGACAATGTACTTTTCTATTGTGAATGAGAGAGAAGGCTCAGTGAGATCTGTTATTAGGTGAGTAGTTGGGCACTAAGGAATGGATAAGCAGAGTACTTATGAATAGTGAAGGAAGCCATCCTGATTTGAACATAAAGACTTACTAGGTAAGGGGAAGCAAGGAGTGAGCTGCATGTATCCTTTACCTTTTAGTTTGCTTATCCTTATAACTCATCAGTGGTTTTCTGAGAATTTTCTTTGATTCAACAAGTATTTGCATATTATGTTTAAGATATTATATAATAAACTGTAGGAGAGCTTTATAGCTTAATGGGACAGAGGTAAGACATCACATGAATAACAAGCAAAATGAGAAAGCACTATAATAAAACAAGCAGAATCCAAGTGTTGTTGGAGGTTCACGGGAAGGAAGAGATCAAAATCAGACTCAAAAAGAGAGTCAGAAAAGGCTTCACAGACATTTGATGAATGGATAAGATTTTAAGGGCCAGTGATTGGGATAACAGCATTTAAGGCGGGAAGAACATTATGAATAAAGGCAAAGGCAGAAAAGTCCTGGACTTATTTGAGGGAAGAGGATGAGCTTGTCAGTCTAGGGGTTAATGAGTGAGAAAACAGGAATCATTGGCACTGTCTGAGTGAAGGATTTATAGAAAAATAGGATGGAGCCTGAATTCACAATGCCTAAACTCACTTCCTAGGTGGTGCTTAGGGGTGAGCCACAACATTCACTTACAGTTTTTCTGTGGATGTTAGATAACTCACAAGCTTTAGGGATTAAAGAAAATAATATGTGTAGAAGTTTTTGGCACATTGTAAAGTACTCTAGATGTATTATTTAAGTGTGAACACTGGAAATGGAGATAAGCAGAGGTATGTGACAACCTGATATAATCTGGCAACTGCTTTAGATATGTGAGGTGGTCAGAGAGAGGAAGAGAGATAAAGACATTGCTTTCTGAATGGTTGGAAACGTGGTGCAGTTCACAGCACTAGGGAGGTCAAAAGGAAGAAGAGCAGGTTCACTAGGGAATATGATGAATTCCATTTTGAATAAATATAATTTGAAGTGCTGGTGAGGAATCTAAACGGGTATGTGGGTTTGGAGCTTGGGAAAGGAATGAGGCTAGAGAAACAGATTGGGACTCATTTAACAGCATTTACTGAAAGCTTGCTAGTTACATAAGCTTTGCTATGAGTGGAATGTGCGCCCCAGTATTCATATGTTGAAGCCTAACCCGCAATGTGATGGTATTTGAAGGTGAGGCATTCGGGAGGTAATGAGGTCATGAGGGTGGAGCCTTCATGAATAGGATTAGTGCCCCTATAACAAGAGACATGGGAGAGATGATGGGGGTCATGCAAGCATACAGGGAGAAGGTGGGAGTATGCAAACCAGGAAGAGGGCCCTCACCAGACATTGACTCTGCTGGCAACTTGATCTTGGACTTAGCCTCCATTGATTTGTGAGAAACAAATGTTTGCTATTTCAGCCACCTAATCTATGGTATTGGTTTTGGTTAAGGCAAACGTCTTGCCAAATTATATTCTTCCTCTTTTTTTTTTTTGAGACAGAGTCTCACTGTGTTGCCCAGGCTGGAGTGCAGTGGCATGATCTCGGCTCACTGCAACCTCTGCCTGCTGGGTTCAGGCGATTCTCCTGCCTCAGCCTTCCGAGTAGCTGGGACTACAGGTGCCCACCATGACGCCCGGCTAATTTTTTGTGTTTTTAGTAGAGATGGGGTTTCACCATGTTAGTCAGGATGGTCTCAATCTGCTGACCTCATGATCCACCCGCCTCGGCCTCCCAAAGTGCTAGTATTACAGGCGTGAGCCACCATGCCCAGCCGTATTCTTTTTTAATGTGTTTGCAACCTGGTTGGTTAATTTTATTAGAGTTTTTAGAATTGAGTAATAATAGCCAATTGTTTATTGAGCACTTGCTGTGTACCAGGTACTATTCTTGTGTTCTCTGTGTTTCAATTTGTTTAGTCTTTAAAACAACACTATGAGGTGGCTCTTAGTGTCCTCCTGTCCTCATTTTTACAGATGAGGTATCTGAAGCAAAGAGAAGTTAAGTAGTTTTTAGGGTCACAAGTTCGTAAGGGATAGCACCAGGTTCACACCCATGCATTCTGACCCTAATTATTTAACTCTTTTATAGTGCTTATAGCTTAACACACTGTATTACACTGCCCCTATGAGTGTCTCTAGAAAAAGAAGGTAAAGGAGGGAAACTTGGGAGTGGCCAAAAAGTGATACAAATCTTTTTCTACATATAAAATAATGTTCAGGCTTCATTGCAAGTATGTACTTGAACTTTACAATAAGGTCTCTTTCTCTCGGCATCCTTATGAAGAAAGTAAATGTGTGGTTTAATTTAAATATACAATATTCATCTCTTGAACAGCCATCAGTTGTGAGTGGGTCTGTTTGAATGAAGGAGTCCAGTAGAGAAGGTGGAGACTGAGTCTCCAGCAGCAACAGACAGGATAATGTTTGGTCTGCACACAGCATAGGTCTTTAAGTCATGGTGAATTTTTGAATGGAGAATGGTACTTTTATGTATTTTCATCCTTATATAGGAGTAAAGAATTCACAGAAATACTGGTTTAAGATATATAGCTGAAATCCTTTCAGATAGTTTCTCAAACTAATAGCCTTCACAGAGTGCCTGTTGTGTACCAGATACTGAGACCAAGTGCTTTTCTTTTATCTCATACTGAATGTGCTGCTTGGCTTTAGCTGAGCTTTTAAATTATTTATTTATTTATTTATTTATTTTAGAGGCGTGGTCTCACTATATTGCCCAGACTGATCTTTAACTCTTGGGCTCAAGTGATTCTCTCACCTCAGCCTCCCAAAGTGCTAGGATTATTGGCGTACGGCACCGCACCCAGCCCTTTTTTATTTTTAACATGTGAACTTACACCAGAACTTGATTATTATGCTTGTTAAGATAAACTTTACTTTAAAATTACCTCTGATCACTATAAGTAAAAAAATTATAATTGTGACTAGAATAAAATTTATAATTCTGACTAGATTTCTTTAAAATCTGCATTTATTATACCAAAGTAGATCTGTTATTGATAAACTTGCACTCAGTGTCTAAAAAGCTTATTTGTATGCGCTCATCTTGTTTTATTAATTTAAAAAGCACGCATGTTTGTGAGAACTTTTTTACCAAAATCTTCATCTTTGTTGAAAAAAATTTTTAAGTAGTTACTTAAAAGTTGTTTGATATGAGTGGACTAGAAAGATCATTTTAAATTTGTTAACTGAAGCTGGGCGTGGTGGCTCATGCCTGTAATTCTAACAGTCTGGGAGACTGAGGCAGGAGGATTGCTTGAGCCTGGGCACCATGGCAAGACGCCATCTCTGCAAAAAAATTTTAGACATTAGCAAGCATGGTGGTGTGCGTCTGTAGTCCCAGCTACTCAGAGGTTGAGGTGGGAGGATCACTTGAGCCCAGAAAATTTAACTAGAGTCTGCAGTGAGCCATGTTTGCTTCACTCTATTCCAGCCTAAGTGACAGAGTGAGATCATCTCAAAAAAATAAAATATAATAAATTTTCTAACTGAGAACCAATTTTGCCTTGTTGAAATGTTTAAATGCTGATACTGTTCTTAGTAAGGATAATTACCTCAGAACCTGTATCTTTTAATATATCATCAAACATACTAATTAGATTAACTACTTGCCAGATACTGAATATATTAAGTTAAACTTAAGGGCCTAGTTTGTTTTGCAGCATGAATGAAATGAATTACCTAAAATTCCTTGATTAAATGACAAGATATTTAGTTAAAAGCAGGGCTAATATGATTGTTGAGGTAAATTACTATATCTATTGGAAGAGGAGAATTCTTAATCTTTTGTAGAACACCCTTCTGTAACCTAGTTTTCAGTTAACCGTTCTGTGAACCTGTGTCACCAATAACTGCTTTAACTGGACTAAGATTTTATTTTTATTTTATTTTTTTTAGATAAGATCTCACACTGTTGCCCAGGCTGGAGTGCAGTGGTGTGCACATGGCTCACTGCAGCCTCACAGGCTCAGGTGATTCTCCCACCTTAGCCTACTGGGTAGCTGGGACTACAGGCACATACCACCATGCCTGGCTATTTTTTTTTTCTTTTTTTGTAGAGATGGGGTTTTGCCATGTTGCTGAGACTGGTCTTGAACTCCTAGGCTCAAACTGTCAGCCCACCTAGACCTCCCAAACTGTTGGGATTATAGGCATGAGCCACTGTGCCAGCCTAGAGTAAGATTCTTTAAAAAGAAGTACTAGCCTGAGAGAGTATGTTTCACTCTATGTGGTAGTTGAGTTTGGGTTCTAGAATTAATCTACTTGAGTTGGAATCTCAGCCCTAGTTCTTTTTTTTTTTTTTTTTTTTTTTTTTTTTGAAACAGAGTCTCGCACTGTTGTCTGGGCTGGAGTACAGTGGCACAATCTCAGCTCACTGCAACTTCCACCTCCCGGGTTCAAGTGATTTTTCTGTCTCAGCCTCCTGAGTAGCTGGGACTACAGGCACCTGCCACCATACGCAGCTGATTTTTTGTATTTTTAGAAGAGACAGAGTTTCACTATGTTGGCCAGGCAGGTCTCAAACTCCTGACCTCATGATGAGCCCACCTCAGCCTCCCAAAGTGCTGGGATTACAGGCGTGAGCCACCGTGCCTAACCAACTCTAGTTCTTAAAAGCATAATCATTGATAAGTCTCTATGCCTGAATCTTAGTTTCCTCATCTCTAAAATGACGGTAGTACTACTACTTATTTCACAGGGTAGTTGGTGTATACTTGCACATAGTAAATATTTGATAAATGTTATCCAATATGTTTATATTCTTTACTAAAAACATATTTTATTAAATGTACTACATGTAAAAGGACTTTTACTCTTAAAAGTATATTAAGAAAATATTTTCTAAGCTGGATGTGGTGGCTGATGCCTGTAATCCCAGCACTTTGGGAGGCCGAGGCAGGTGGATCACTTGAGGTCAGGAATTTGAGACCAGCCTGGCCAACATGATGAAACCCTGTCTATACTAAAAATACAACAATTAGCTGGGTGTGGTGGCGCATGCCTGTAATCCCAGCTACTTGAGAGGCTGAGGCACGAGAATCGCTTGAACCTGGAAGGCGGAGGTTGCAGTGAGCTGAGATCGCGCCATTGCACTCCAGCCTGGGCAACAGAGCGAGACTGTCAAAAGAAAAAGAAAATATTTTCTTATCCATCAATAAATACATTTACATGATCTTTAATGACTGTAATGTTTCAACATGCTGTTTGGCATCATTTACTTAACTGATCCTTTTTATGCATATAGAATTATATGTGATATATTTGCTCATTTTAACATTTTGTAATAACACCTAGAATGTGAATCTTTGTGTGATACTCTTGTTTCAAGCAACAATAACTAAAACACATACAAAAATTGTGTAGAAGTTTTCTGTAGAACTTAAATTTCATTTTCATCTCATGTTTAGGGGTTGAGATGGAGGCTGTTTCTCAGAGCAGAAAGATGTCATGTGCCACTGGTCAGGAATGGTGTCCATCAGTTGATACTTCTGAAGCACTGGGCCATCTGCTGGGATTTGTATAGGAATGTTATTCTGAACTTCAGTTTTATTTTACAATGATAACATAAGTTTAAAGAACATGCAGAGAAATCTGTGTTCAAAAGCATTTACACTACTTTTGAGTTGCAGAAACAGTATTACAAAATCTTTTTGTGGGGTGAAGGAAGATGGGATGTCTGAGTATTTTTTTTTCTTTCTTTCAAGCAGTCTCATTCCAATCAGCAGTGTAATTGGAATGCAACTCTAATCTGGAGGAGGAAGGGGAATTTTTGGCAAGGATATGCTAAGTAGTTGGGAGCTTTATTCACATTAAGCATAGATAGCCATTCATTATGAATACAACTTAGTAAGAACAAGCATAGCATTCTCTTTCTACAACTGCGATTTACTCTGATACTATTACCTGGTTTGTTGCATATAGATAACTCCTCTCCTATCAGAAAAATAAATTATTGACCTAAATGAAAATGGTAGTATTTATTGCCATCTGTACTTCTGCAAATGGTTTTCTCTAATCGCTGCCTCAAATGAAATACAAGATTTCCATGAAGCTTAAACCATATCTTGAGAAAACAACAATGAAAGGCATTTATGACATGGTATTTGAATTTTACCTGACCTGTGAGCTCTGAGAGCAAAGGATCATGTCTTATTTATCTTTGTATCTACAGAAACTGTCATAGCACTTGGCACAAAGTGAGTGTTCAGGAAATGTTGAATGAGAGAATGAATGATGTAGAAGTATTCCCTTCTCCCTAAGTATCTCAAGATGATCACACCTGCATCCATGTGAAATACAGAAGCTTTATCCAGTATGACTGACGTCAGCTTGTTTTGATCATCTTTGCTAATCATTTCAAACCATCTGTCTGAAAAAGGAGTGAATACAATAGCTAGAACAAGCTAGGTTCTGGGAGTATAGACTTAAGAATGAGAAATGCTTTGAAGAAATTTGAGAAGGGTAGTAACATGATAAAGTTTTATAAGCAGACTTAATCTAGTACAAATATATGGGCTGTTTGAGACATTGTCCCTAGTGGATTCTGTAGCATGGTACTGTGGTGGTATAATGCTACATTTGTAGTTAGCATTAATAAAAATTGACTTGTGCCTGCTAAATATCTGTAGTCTAGTATAATGTTTTGTTTTAACACAAAAATTAGTGAAAAGTAATTGAATTAATTCAAATACTTCAGATTTTTGTGCCTTTCTCTATATAATTTCAATTCCATATATATAAGCTTAGTAAACATTAAAGATATTGAAATATTGATAGCTGTCTAGGACAGGGGCCCTCAACCCTGGGCCATGGCCCACACGGCAGGAGATGAGCCAGTGAAGCATCATCTGTATTTACAACCACTTCCCATCGTGTATTACCACCTGAGCTCTGCCTCCTCTCAGATCAGCAGTGGCAATAGATTCTCATAGGAGTGTTAACCCTGCTGTGAACTGCGCATGCGAGGGATCTAGGTTGCTCCTCCTTATGAGAATCTAATGCCTGATGATCTGTCACTGTCTTTCTTCACTCCCAGATGGGACTGTCTAGTTGCAGGAAAACAAACTCAGGGCTCCCACTGATGTTACATTATGGTGAGTTGTATAATTATTCCATATATATTACGATGTAATAATAATAGAAATAAGTGTAATGAGATTGAATCATTCCCAAAACTCCTTTGCCACCCCCCAACCCCCACACTGGTTCATGGAAAACTTATCTTCCATGAAACCAGTCCCTGGTACCAAAAAGGTTGGGGACTGCTGGTCTAGGAGAAAGTCTGTACCCCATAGCCTTTGTTTTGTCCTCACCCACCTAATAAGATTTCTCTCCTGTTATTCCCTTCCTGCCCAGCATTTCTCAACATTATTTTTACCTATTTTCTTTAAGAAACATTTAGAAAACAAAAATGAAACTTCTCCCACATTGCCGCCCTTCCCTAGTCCCATGAGTCCTAATCTTAGCTCTACTTTCCATAGTTTCTATTACAAAAGATGAGAGATTTTCTTCTAACATAAAATTATAATATTGTATATACATTTTCCAGGAGATTCTGATACCTCCTTAGTTGAGAATTTGCTGTGGTGACATAATCAGGGGTTTGTCATACTGAAATTCATGGATTCTTTGAGCATTTACCAATCTTCTGTGATTAGAACAGAGAATGAAAAGAGCAATGGGCTGTGGTTCTAGTCCCCAAGGTACATTCCTAAGAAACAAGAACAGTGCAGTAAACAGTGCTCCAGGATGTGAAAATAATTTATTTTTACAGATAAATAACATTACCAGTTCTTAGGTCGTGTTTTGACAATCTTCCTTTTAAAAGTTACAGATGAGAGTTTTTGCTTCCAGGGCAGAAAGTCATTTAGACAAGAACTTGCTGAAACTGCTTAGATCCAGCATGAAGCATAGCGGTCTGACTAATCCTGATATTATTTCTTTGTTTTAAGTTAATCTTGTTTCTTCTAGAATGCTAATATTATTTTCCTTAATCTCTTGATTACTAAAATGCAATTTCTCTTCATAAACTTTGGACCTGATTTTAAAGTTCTTTGTTCTTTTGATTTTTCAATTGTTCTTTGAAACTGAATGTTATACATTTTGTGATTTTTTTTAAAGAATTGGTTAAACACGACCGGATAAGTATGTTTTAAGTAAAGAGAAATGATAAAAATAAGATTTTTTTGAGGGGTGGAGGGGGACAATGTCTCACTCTGTTGCCCAGGCTGGAGTGCAGTGGCGTGATCTCAGCTCACTGCAACCTCTGCCTCCCAGGCTCAAGTGATTCTCATGCCTCAACCTCCTGAGTAGCTGAGACTACATGTGTGTGCCACCACACCTGGCTTTTTTTTTTTTTGTATTTTTAGTAGAGATGGGGTTTTGCCATGTTGCCCAAGTCTCAAATTCCTGCCTCAAGTGATCTGCCCACCTTGGCCTCCCAAAGTGCTGCAATTACAGCATAAGCCGCAGTACCTGGCCTAAAATAAGATTTCTTAAATCAAAATTATGATTATGTGAGGATTGGCCATTGTTACATAGTGTAAAAAGCCCTCTTTTCTTTTTTTTGAGACAGAATCTCGCTCTGTCGCCCAGGCTGGGGTGCAGTGGCCGGATCTCAGCTCACTGCAAGCTCCGCCTCCCGGGTTTAGGCCATTCTCCTGCCTCAGCCTCCCGAGTAGCTGGGACTACAGGCGCCCGCCACCTCGCCCGGCTAGTTTTTTTGTATTTTTTTTTTAGTAGAGACGGGGTTTCACCGTGTTAGCCAGGATGGTCTCGATCTCCTGACCTCGTGATCCGCCTGTCTCGGCCTCCCAAAGTGCTGGGATTACAGGCTTGAGCCACCGCGCCCGGCCAAAAGCCCTCTTTTCAATGAAGTTATTTATTTTAGAGTCTATTTCATTCATTCAACAGATATTTATTGAGTACCTATCAAGTGCCAGGCATAGTATGTGTTTGGCGCAGGGGATATGAAGAGATGAGGCAGGCATGATTCGTGCTTTATGGAGTTTATCACCTCCACAATTATAAGCAACATTCCAAACTTAAACGAGAACAATAAAATGTGATAAGTGTTTATGATAAGTATGAGCTTCTGTGAAAATACAAGTGGGGAAGACTTGAGAGAAACATGTTCTAAAAGGCATCCTTCCCTTTTGAGACCAGAAGATGAGTAGGTGAAGAAGCCTAGGAAGAATGTTTCAGGCAGAGAGAATGGCACGTGAAGGCTGTGGGCGAGAGATATACATTTGAGAAAGTAAAGGTTAGTATGGCCGGATCTTAGACTTGAGGGCCTGGAAGGGAGCTGTGGTGATGAAAATGAGGTCAGAGAGGTGAGCAGGAGCCAGGGCTTGAAGGGCATTGAAGGCAATGTAAGTTTGGGCCAGAAGACCTTTGAAATGTTTTAAGGATCTTAGAAGGGGAAGTGGATGGAAAGACTTAATTAGATTTTTAGATCACTTCAGGTCCAGTGTGGAGAACTGGAGGGAAGTGAGGTTTTGAGGCAGGGGAATGTTGTAATTACCTAGATAGTGGATGGCAGACTAAGGTGTTGGCATCGGTAATAGACAGAAGTGGACAGATGAAGGGTATTTCCGGGGTAGAATTGCTGAGAATTGTAATTGTCAGGTTTTCGGGAGGGAAGACAGTGAAGGTTGCTATGGAGATTTCTGACTTGGGTAGTGGAGTGGAAAGGAAGGCTATTGGAAAGAAAGTCAACTGGAGGGAGGAGCAGATTTGCGGGGAAGACGTGATTTTTTGGGGGGAACGCTTGTTTGGTTTGTGGACCTGGAGTTTAGGAGAGACCTAAGGATCGGGTTTTATGAATTTAGGTATCATGATAACCATAAAGTAAATGGTAAAGACCAGAGAGAATATATGGAAAAGTGGCTCTTCGAATTTTATTTTTTGAGAGAGAGGAAGAGTTCTGTCAATCTGTTAAGCTGTGAACTCTCTCCCAGGAAAAATATGGATTCTCTCCCCAGAAAATAAACATATATGTAATAGTTTACATATAATTGCAAGGTTTACAAAAATGGACACTATGATCCTCAGGTTACAGAGTAAAATAAGTTTTTAGCATAGCAAGATCTTGAAGTTCTTCAGGGTTTTGCCCTAGGTTCTCTTATTTTACTCTGTAACCTGAGGATCATAGTGTCCATTTTTGTAAACCTTGCAATTATATGTAAACTATTACATATATGTTTATTTTCTGGGGAGAGAATCCATATTTTTCCTGGACCCTGAAGAACTTCAAGTTTTTAGCATAGCAAGATCTGGCAAAGAGAACTTAGAATGAGTTTTATGCCATGTAGAACCTGGTGAATGTGGTGTTAAACAGAACTGGAAGAGAGAGATTCTGGAAGAGGGAATAATCAATAGTGGCAAATGCCCATGAGGGGGTCAAGTGCCATAAAGAAGGAAAAATATCCATTGTATGGACTTGTTAATTAGGTCTCCAGGGCTTTATAGCAGCGATTCAGAGGCAGTGGTGAGGGAGGAAGCCAGATTGCAGTGGATCAAGGCATTAGTGGGAGGTAAAGAAGTAGAGTCAAAAAGTATAGGCAGTTCTTTTAAAAAAATTTTTAAAATTATACTTTAAGTTCTGGGGTACATGTGCAGAACGTGCAGTTTTGTTACATAGGTATACACGTACCATGGTGGTTTGCTGCACCCAGCAACCCGTCATCTACATTAGGTATTTCTCCTAATGCTATCCCTCCCCTAACCCCCCACCCGCCAACAGGCCCCATTGTGTGATGTTCCCCTCCCTGTGTCCATGTGTTCTCATTGTTCAACTCCCACTTATGAGTGAGAACATGCAGTGTTTGGTTTTCTGTTCTTGTGTTAGTTTGCTGAGAATGATGGTTTCCAGCCTCATCCATGTCCCTGCAAAGGACATGAACTCATCCTTTTTTATGGCTGCATAGTATTCCATGGTGTATATGTGCCACATTTTCTTTATCCAGTCTATCATTGATAGACATTTGGGTTGGTTCCAAGTCTTTGCTATTGTGAATAGTGCCATAGTAAACATACGTGTGCATATGTCTTTATAGTAGAATGATTTATAATCCTTTGGGTATATACCCAGTAATGGAATTACTGGGTCAAATGGTATTTCTGGTTCTAGATCCTTGAGGAATCACCACACTGTCTTCCACAATGGTTGAACTAATTTACACTCTCACCAACAGTGTAAAAGTGTTCCTGTTTCTCCACATCCTCTCCAGCATCTGTTGTTTCCTGACTTTTTGATCGCCATTCTCACTGGCGTGAGATGGTATCTCATTGTGGTTTTGATTTGCATTTCTCTAATGACCAGTGATGATGAGATTTTTTTCATGTTTGTTGGCTGCATGAATGTCTTCTTTTGAGATGTGTCTGTTCATATCCTTTGCCCACTTTTTGATGGGGTTGTTTGTTTGTTTGTTTTGTTTGTTTGTTTGTAAATTTAAGTTCTTTGTAGATTTTGGATATTAACCCTTCGTCAGATGGATAGATTGCAATTTTTTTCTCCCATTCTGTAGGTTGCCTGTTCACTCTGATGAGTTTCTTTTGCTGTGCAGAAGCTCTTTAGTTTAGTTAGATCCCATTTGTCTATTTTGGCTTTTGTTGCCATTGCTTTTGTTTTAGTCATGAAGTCTTTGCCCATGCCTATGTCCTGAATGGTATTGCCTAGGTTTTCTTCTAGGGTTTTTATGGTTTTAGGTCTTAACATTTAAGTCTTTAATCCATCTTGAGTTAATTTTTGTGTAAGGTGTAAGGAAGGAGTCCAGTTTCAGTTTTCTGCATATGGCTAGCCAGTTTTACCAACACCATTTATTACATAGGGAATCTTTTCCCCCATTGCTTGTTTTTGTCAGGTTTGTCAAAGATCAGATGGTTGTAGATGTGTGGTGTTATTTCTGAGGCCTCTGTTCTGTTCCATTGGTCTATATATTTGTTTTCCATTGGTCTATATATATATACACAGTACCATACTGTTTTTGTTACTGTAGCCTTGTAGTATAGTTTGAAGTCAGGTGGTGTGATGCCTCCAGCTTTGTTCTTTTTGCTTAGGATTGTATTGGCTGTGAGGGCTCTTTTTTGGTTCCATATGAAATTTAAAGTAGTTTTTTCCCAATTCTGTGAAGAGAGTCAGTGGTAGCTTGATGGGGATAGCACTGAATCTATAAATTACTTTGGGCAATATGGCCATTTTCACGATATTCATTCTTCCCCTCCATGAGCATGGAATGTTTTTCCATTTATTTGTGTCCTCTTTTATTTCTTTGAGCAGTGGTTTGTAGTTCTCCTTGAAGAGGTCCTTCACATCTCTTGTAAGTTGTATTCCTAGGTATTTTATTGTCTCTGTAGCAATTGGCTCTGTTTGTCTGTTATTGGTGTATAGGAAAGCTTGTGATTTTTGCACATTTATTTTCTTTGAAGAAGTTTCATTATGAGGGGGAAGAGGTAGATGATGGCTGAAGGGAGGCTTGGGTAAGACTTGAGTATGTTTAAATGCTGACAAAGTAGTTAGAAAAGGGGGCAAGATAGAGGATATGTATAACAGCTGTGAAGATCCCCAAGAAAATGGTGTTTTGGATATGAGATAGAGGATAGTCTTAGGAGAGTAGACATTGTCAGTGGAAGGAAGGAAAAAAAGAATGAAAATGTAGGTTTGGTGGCAGTGTGTTGGAGGAGATCTCATGTTTTCTCTTTCTCTGAAGTCGGATGTGAAATCATTTCACTTCATGAATCACAGGATAGTGGTTTGTTTAAAAACATCATCATTACCTCATTAAAACGAAAGATTGTAATTTAGATTTTTTTTGTGTTACATGTGTATTGATCCTAAATATTCTTTTCAATTTATATTATGATAAAAGTTTGGGAGGAGTTCTTCTAAATCCAGTTTGTGATTTGTTATTCTTAGTTATGGCCCTAGTTTTCATCATCAATTGAGTTTTTATGTTTTTAAAAACAAAACTCTAAGACAAGGCCTAAGGGACTCTGCCTAGTATATCAGTATCTTGTGCTTACTTAATAATTTTATTTATTTACTGATGACATCTGTCTTCAAAAGGTTTTTTTATGTGAACCCTTACAGTGATTAGTTATATTTATTTAGACTCATTCCCAAGTTTATGTCAAATGAGCTTTTATACACTAAACTTCCAGTAACTGTAATTCATTTAAACTGTTAGTAGAAGTGGATAGAAATACCAAACATTACATTCATAGGTATTTTATAAACTAAAATTTACATATATGAAAATTGGTGTTTTTCTTTCTCTTGTATCAAGTTTGAGTTAAAGAAGCTTTAAGTTTATGACTCTATAAGCTTGCTTGCTTGCTTGCTTATTTATTTATTTATTTATTTATTTATTTATTTATTTATTTATTTGAGACAGAGTCTTATTCTGTCGCCCAGGCTGGAGTACAGTGGTGCAATCTTGGCTCACTGCAACCTCCACCTCCCAGGTTCAAGTGATTCTCGCACCTCAGCCTCCTGAGTAGCTGGGATTACAAGCGTGCGCCACCACACCCAGCTAATTTTTGTATTTTTACTAGAGACACAGTTTCACCATGTTAGCTAGGCTGGTCTCAAACTCCTGACCTCAAGCGATCCACCCACCTTGGCCTCCCAAAGTGCTGGGATTATAGACATGAGCCACTGTGCCCAGCCTGTAAGCAGTAATTTTAAAATTGGTATGTAACTCATATGCTGTAAAATCTATCCTTTTCTTTTCTTTTTTTTTTTTTTGAGAAAGAGTCTTGCTCTGTAGCCCAGGCTGGCGTGCAGTGTAACCTTGGCTCACTGCAGCCTCCGCCTCCCGGGTTCAAGTGACTCTTCTGCCTCAGTCTCCTGAGTAGCTGGGACTACAGGCGCACACCACCACGCCCAGCTAATTTTTGTATTTTTAATAGAAACGGGGTGTCACCATATTGGCCAGGCTAGTCTTGAACTCCTGACCTCATGATCCGCCGACCTCAGCCTCCCAAAGTGCTGGGATTACAGGTGTGAGTCACTGCGCCCGGCCAAAATTTATCCTTTTTAAAGTGGGCAATTCAGTATTTTTTAGTATGTTCACAAGGTTGTGCATCCATCCATGTAAGTAATTTAATGTATAGTAACTTGGAAAATGTGGATTTGGGATATCTAGTTTTAATATATTAACTTTAAATTCTTCAAAGATATAGTAGACATATCTTGTCATTTAACTGACTATTTAGGATAAGGTAATTTGATTTCTCCTATGAAGTTTCTGTGGCATTTAGATGGAGAACAGAATGTTATTTAAAAAAAAAAAAAATCATCTATATCAGGAAAGCTATATCTTTATTTATGTTCCTCTTCAGTATACAATTATTTCATCCTTAAAATAGATATAACAACCTGACTTTACATATCTCCTTTGAACTATTTTTCCCATTGCCACTGAGTTTCTCAGAGAATAGATCTTGATGGAAGATAGGAATTGAATTTCTGTCTTATTATTAGAATATCAGATTTGTAAACTTTCTTGCTCTCAGTTATTACTGGTGATCATTGCTAAAGTTGCAACCACTGGTTCAACTGTCCTTTGTTTGCTAGTTTGAAAGTTTGTGATCATGTTTCATACCTTGCTATAGTTAGGGTTTAACTATTCACTGCTGTTTTCAGTGTTTTAAAATGTAACAGTACACTCTTAACATTTTAATTTTTCCCATGTATTTTTTGTTTTTTTTTTTTACAGTACTCTGTGCAAAAAACCTGGTGAAAAAGGATTTTTTCCGTAAGTAAATTAACTTTAAATCTTGTGTATTGTATGTAGATCTTTGGGAACAGGATTTTCAGAATTCTCTGGTTTAGGGGTTTCTCTATTCAGAAATATCGTCAGTGTTATTTTATTATGAATGCTTTGGTTCAGAGCCATTTGGCATCATATTTTTTTTAGAAGGTTTTGTGCTTTTTAGCCTTAGCCTTTTCCTTTTAACCTCTCCCATGTATTTATGAGAATGCGTGTATATGCAGGTATGTAGATGCAGATTTGTGTAATGTATATTGAAGGTGTGCATACTACTAGAATCTTAGGAAAGGTTTAAGAGATTATTTTGTGAACACTTTTTTCCTTTTGAAAATTTCATAGGAAGCTGTATTCATTCAGGATTCATTGGAAGGTGGAAAAGTCGTTGAGCCTGCTTGGAATTTCCAGAGTGTAGTAAAGAAATCTCTGCCACACTTGATCCTAGATGCTCTTACGTCTCAGATTCCAAAGCAGATGTTTGGTTCCCATATGTGCATTATATTTACCAGTCTGTTGTGATTTTTTTTTTTTCTGGCTTTATTTAGTACTAAGTTTTGTGAGAGGGGATTGGGAAGTACCCAGCATGTATATTAACAATCTTTATTCTGTTGTAGCTCTAAATTATTGGTTAAAAATGATACAATTTTTAGTAAAAAATAATAATAACAACAAAAAAACACAACTTCAGCCAACAACACTTTGTATGTAAAATATTTGAAATTAGAATAGAGACGATTCATTAAATTTTTAAATTCAAGTCACAGGCTATGTGTACTGTTTGATTTCATGTGATAGTAGATGATTTTTGGGGGTTTGATTAAAAGAAATGAGCTCTCTATATATATTTTTTCTTTTTAGAGACAGAATCTTGCCCTGTCAGCCAGGGTATAGTACAGTGGCATAGTCATTGCTCATTGCAGCCTCAAACTCCTAGGCTCAAGGGATCCTCCTACCTCACCCTCCTGAGTAGCTGGACTGCAGGCACACTTCACCATGCCCAGCTAATTTATTTATTTATTTACTATTCCTTGTAGAGACAGGGTCTTGCTGTGTTGCACAGGCTGGTCTCAAACTCCTGGCCTCAAGTGATCCTCCTCCTACCTCAGCCTCACAAAGTGCTGGGATTACAGGTGTAAGCCACTGTGCCCGGCCAGTATAATTTAAAATTACACTTAATTCATTCCACTTGAAATTTTATTATTTTGAGTTTTTCTAGAGCAGAACTTAAAGTTTATAAAATAACATCTTATAAAACTATATATTTATGAATATTTATGGTTATCTTTCTGCTTACATAAGAAAGCAAATAGGATAATTTGGAACATAGGACGAAAATTATAAGCAGTTTAAATTTGTGTACCATGTGCCTTGTCCCCAGAAGCTTGTCACAGTAGAAGGTCCCAGTGGCCACAGAACTCCCCATCTCTCCCTGTTGCCGCCAATCACTGTTGTCTCTGAGGCTTCTGCTCACTTCCTACCTCATCCCTGTTGCTACTAACTGAGGTGTACTTTTTTTTTTTTTTAAACCTTCTATAAGGTTAATCTAAGGTAGGATTTGTCCTAGTGGGCCTGAAAAGTGGCACATAGGGTTAGACAAGGAGAAAAGGGAGGGAAGTAAGAGGAGCACTTTTTTTTTTTTTTTTTTTTTAAAGATGGAGTCTCACTCTGTCACCCAGGCTGGAGTGCAGTGGCGTGATCTCGGCTCACTGCAAACTCCACCTCTCAGGTTCAAGCGATTCTCCTGCCTCAGCCTCCTGAGTAGCTGGGATTACAGGTGCACGCCAACACGCCTGGCTAATTTTTGTATTTTTAGTAGAGATGGGATTTCACCATGTTGGTCAGGCTGGTCTTGAACTCCTGACCTTGTGATCCTCCTGCCTTGGCCTCCCAAAGTGCTGGGATTATAGGCGTGAGCCACCGCACCCGGCTGAGAAGAGCACTCTTACAACTGCTTCTGTAGCCTCTAAGACATCTGCTCCGGTTTTGAAGATAAAATCTTCAGTTTTGTCTCCCAGCTTTCCTTTTCAAATTTCCTTCCTCTAGAGTCCCAGGACACAGCTTCTCTAATAAAATATCCAGATATCCTTACCTAATTTTTCCTAGGAAATCTAGAGGAATCATATTTTAATGTTTTATAAACCTTAGAGAGCTGATTGTTACCCTTTATGTGATCTTTGTCCTTAAATTGTAAGTGAAAGAAAGAAGGAAATCTTTTCCCTTTTTCATTGGTGTAGGCAGTAAAAATTGATAAAAATTCTAAGAGTGTGAACTTGCTTTAGGGATAAGATTAGGGGAAACAGTGTGATTATCTTTAAAACTTAGAATAGGAGACTCTTGATGGCCTGGAAAGGGAAACAGGAACGGTAATCCTTAGGGCTTCAGAGGGGAGTTAGCCAGGGATGGAAGTTACCTCCCAGGTTCACACTGGCCAAGGTCCCAGGTCCATTCTGTGGTGGATTTACGTGTATACTTACAGAGATTTTTGACCTGTTAAGGGTGGCCCACGTTAATTTCAGAGACAGTAATTCCTAAATTCTTCAATTAAATATAAATGAATGTGCGTTTGTTGATCAGTGCAGTTATTAATAGTAAAATATAGTTAAATTTTTGCTTGTGATTCAATTAAAATTGTATTGAATGAGAAAAGCAAATTTTAATACCAAGTATGACTATAGGGTGATGAAATAGATATATACTTTTCATTGCAGGAAAAAATACACTGCCATGTGTTGTCTTTTGTAATTTGTATGTGAGATAATACTGTTTATTGGGTGCTATCCTTGTTGAGAAAAGTTTTATTAACTCATGTTTTTGAACTGTTTTCAAGCTTATTGGCTTTTAAAAATAAGTCACTTCCCCTTTCCCCCAGAATTTTAGCAGGAAAAATTTCAAACATAAAGCAACAGATAAAAGAATTTTATAGTAAAGATCCACCATCTAGATTCTACCATTAACTTTATCACGTATTTACCCATTTATTCATTATCTGTTTTTTGTTTTTTTGGTTTTTTTGTTTTTCTGATGGAGTCTTGCTCTGTCCCCAGGCTGGAGTGCAGTGGCGATCTTGGCTCACTGCAGCCTCTGCCTCCTGGGTTCAAGCAAGTCTCCTGCCTCAGCCTCCTGAGTAGCTGGGATTATAGGCATGTGCCACCACACCCAGGTAATTTTTGTATTTTTAATAGAGACGGGGTTTCACCATGTTGGCCAGGCTGGTCTCAAACTCCTGACCTCGTGATCCACCTGCCTCGGCCCCCCAAAGTGTTGGGATTACAGGCGTGAGCCACTGTGCCCTGCCTTTGTTATCTGTTTTACGTGTGCTTTTTATATGAAAAGGAGTGTTTTCATTACTGTCAGATTGGTTCTTCTGCAACATTTTAAAAAAGATTTCTGTGTAAGGTAATGTATTAAGGTATTTTATAGGGGGCCAAATTGAAGTCATTTAGAACCAAGATGGGTTGGCTAAATGTTTTTTTTTTTTTCTTGGCCCAATTGAAAATAAAGCTGTTTTCTTTGGAAGGTAACACACTTTTGACTTAAAAATGTTATTTTATTATTATTTGCAGCTTTTCAAGTGCATTTGTGTAGTAAGGAGATTTTTGAGCTTTAGCTGTTTTATATGCCTCAGAAATAATGGAGAATTGAGAAAAAAAATTTTTTTTCCCTTGAGACAGAGTCTGTCTCTGACACCCAGGCTGGAGTGTAGTGGCGCGATCTCGGCTCACTGCAACCTCCGCCTCCCATGTTCAAGCGATTCTCCTGCCTCAGCCTCCCAAGTAGCTGGGAATACAGGCATGTGCTACCACACCCGGCTAATTTTTTGTATTTTAAGTAGAGATGGGATTTCAGTGTGTTAGCCAGGATGGTCTCGATCTCCTGACCTCATGATCCGCCCACTTCAGCCTCCCAAAGTGCTGGCATTACAGGCGTAAGCCGCTGTGCCTGGCCGAGAAATTTTTTAAAATGCAGAAAGTTCTCTAGCCACTTTGTATCTACCACTAGATGTCTCACTAACTTCAGAAAACCTGATAGCTTTTGACCATATTAGAGTAACTTGGCTCTCAAGTTAAATTTTTGTAGAATAATATAATCAGGTTAAGTTGAAACCTATGTATTTTTTAATTAAGGTATTGAACTTGTATTTTTGTTTATTGTGTTATTTAACAGAAAGAGAACATAAAAAGCTGTGACTTTCCTACTGAATTAAGGATCTGGAAGCCACATTTTGTATGGAAAAAGTTGTTTTTCTTTTATTATTTTTTTAATTTGAATAGGTTTTGGGGGAACAGATGGTGTTTGATTACATGAATAAGGACTTTAGTGGTGATTTCTGAAATTTTGGTGGACCCATCACCCAAGCAGTGTACACTGTACCCAGTGTGTAGTCTTTTATCCCTCGCTACCCCCAACCCTTTCCCCCAGTCCCCATAGTCCAGTGTATCATTCTTATGCCTTTGCATTCTCATAGCTTAGCTCCCACATGTGATTGAGAACATACGGTGTTAGGTTTTCCATTCTTGAGTTACTTCACTTAGAATAATAGTCTCCAGTTTTATCCAGGTTGCTGTGAATGTAATTATTTCTTTTTAATGACTAAGTAGTATTCCATGGTGTATATATGTATATGTGTGTTTGTGTGTGTATATGTATATATACATACACACACCACATTTTCTTTATCCACTCATTAGTTGATAGGTATTTGAGCTGCTTCAATATTTTTGCAATTGTGAATTGTGCTGCTACAAATGTGTGTGCAAGTATCTTTTTCGTATAATGACTTCTTTTCTTCTGGTTTAATACCTAGTAGTGGGATTGCTGGATCAAACGGTAGATCTACTTTTAGTTCTTTAAGGAATCTCCATACTGTTTTCCGTAGTGGTTGTACTAGTTTACATTGCCACCAGTAGTGTAAAAGTGTTCCCTTTTCACTGCATCCATGCCAACATCTGTTATTTTTAAATTTTTTGATTATGGCCATTCTTGCAAGAGTGAGGTGGCATCGCATTGTAGTTTTGATTTGCATTTCCTTGATATTTAGTGATGTTGAGCATTTTTCGATCTACTTGTTGGCCTATCTTGTTGGTATATCTTTTTTGAGAATTGTCTATTCATGTCCTTAACCCACTTTTTGATGGGATTGTTTTTTTCTTGCTGCTTTGTTTGAGTACTTTGTAGATTCTGGATATTAGTCCTTTGTTAGATGTTGTTTTTCTTAATCCTTAATTTTTTTTTCCCCCCTGAGATAGGGTCTTGCTCTGTCAACCAGGGTGGAGTGCAGTGGCATGATCATGGCTCACTGCAGCCTCGGCCTCCCAGGCTCAAGTGATCCTCCCACCTTAGTCTCCTGAGTAGCTGAGACTACAGATATATGCCACCATGCTTGGCTAACTTTTAAATTATTTTGTGGGGAGTGTCGGGGGTGGTCTTACTATGTTGCCCAGGCTGGTCTCAGAAACTCCTGGGCTCAAGTGATCCTTTCGCCTCAGCCTCCCAAAGTGCTGGAATTACAGGCGTGAGCCACTGTGCCTGGCCAATCCTTAATTCTTTTTAATTTTATTTTTTTAAAAAAGCAAGAAACCAGCAGAGACTTAATTCTTCGACTAGTTTAATAACACTCAAAGGGAAAGTTTAGAAATGTGATTTTTTTTGTTTTTGCTTATAAACATACATTTATATGTTTATTTATTTAAATAGTAGAGTGAAAATAACAAGATAGAGTGAATTCTTCCCAGGAGGAAATACTTCATGTATTGAGGGTGGAGGTAAAAACTTTCTTCCATTGAACACATTTATAAATGGTTAGGTGTTATTGAAATATTGTGCATAGTACTCAGCTTCAAGAATGATATAGTTAAATAGATTTAATACCCTAACTTACCCAGTTTCTTTGAAACTTAACCCTTAGGTTTTGGTCCTCCTTTAATATTTGAAGGCGATAGATCACAGAGTCATAGAATTGGGAAACTGATAGGTGATTTGTCTGTCCTTGAAACTTGGCAGATTAGTATCTTAAAAAAATTAGCATTGATACCAACATGCAAAATTTCTCCAGTCACCAACAGTTAACGCTGTTTTGTTCTAGTATTTTCAGCTGTCCACAGGAAATCTACTCTATCCCAATATGTCTAACACGTGAAGTGTCATTTTTGTCTCTCTAGCATTTTTAGTTCCACCTTTTAAATTTTTGTCAAAAGAATCATTTCCGTTATTGCTTTGGGCCGAAAACTGTATTGTCATCTTTGATACAAGTTTCTTATTAATTTGTATTAGATCTTTCAAAATAGCTATCTTAATTGTCATTTCCTTTCCCTTTCCATATGACTTCCCTCATTCAGGGTCTTTTCATCCTACTGTTGGATAATTACAACTGCTTCATGTATGGTCTGCCTCTAGTCTTTCCTTCTTCTAGTGGACCCTGAATACCACTGAAAGAAAAATACGACTGTAGTTCCAGCCATGCTCAAGAATCTGAAATGACTCCCTGTTATCTACCTCAGTCAGTCCAAGCCCTGTTGTCTGACTTTTAAGCCTCTCTTTTTTTTTTTTTTTTTTTATTTGAGACAGAGTTTTGCTCTTTTTGCCCAGGCTGGAGTGCAATGGCGCAATCTCGGCTCACCGCAACCTCCGCCTCCCGGGTTCAAGCGATTCTCCTGCCTCAGCCTCCCGAGTAGCTGGGATTACAGGCATGTGCCACCACCCCGGCTAATTTTGTATTTTTAGTAGAGACGGGGTTTCTCCATGTTGGTAAGGCTGGTCTTGAACTCCCGACCTCAGGTGATCCACCTGCCTCGGCCTCCCAAAGTGCTGGGATTACAAGCGTGAGCCACCGCGCCAGCCTTTTTAAGCCTCTCTTAACTTGATCAGTCATATTTCCAACAGTACTTACTTTTACACCTTAGCACAAGCTCTTTGGTTAGATTCTTCAAAGTCTTTAAAATATTGTATTGTCATACCCTCCTTGGCACTCTTCTTATTGCTAGGAAAGTCCTCCTTCTCCTGTATGTCCTTTAAAGCAGCAGCCCCCAACCTTTGGCACAGAGACATGTTTCGTTCTAGACAATTTTTCCAAGGACATGGGGAGCAGGGGATGTGTTGGGTAGAAACTATTCCATCTCAGATCATCAAGCATTAGATTCTCATAAGAAGCACACAATCTAGATCCCTTGCACGCACAGTTCACAATAGGGTTCGAGCTCCTGTGAGCATCTAATGCTGCCGCTGATCTGACAGAAGGTGGAGCTCAGGCCATGATGCTTACTCTCCTGCTGCTCACCTTCGGCTGTAACAGGCCACGAACCTGTACTGGCCCATGGCCCAGAGATTGGAGACCCCTGCCTTAAAACCCAGATGAGTTCCCCACTCCTCAAAGCCCTTTCTTTACTGTTCAGATTCAAATTGTTCTCCTGTTTTTCTGAGCTCTTACTTGTACTCACTGTTGGACCATGTGGTAAATAAGAGGTAAAATACAGCATAGTGGTTCAGAGCATGAAGTCGAGAACCAGACATGGGTTTAGAATCTACACTTTTAGATTCTGGCTCTGCCATTTACTACTCTGTGACCTTGGCCTAGTTAATTGACCGCCTTGTGCCTTAGTTTCCTCATCAGTAAAATAGGGATAATAACCGTATCTACCTCATAGGGTTACTGTAAGGATTAAGGATGAATGTATTTAGAGTAGTACCTAACGTAATGATATAAGTGTTTGCATTATAATCAGTATCACTAAGCACTTGTTTATTCTCAGGTATTTTTGTTTTTTTGTTTTTCATGTATAGTATTTTTATTTTTCCAATTAGATAGTAAGCTCTTTTAAGGCAGAGTGTTACATCTTTTGTTTCAGTCTCATTTTTCCTGGTAGTTATTCAGCAAAACCCATTTGCTAATTTGATTTCTCTGTAGCCTGCGTTCCTGTATAAAAACCTTTAATAAGCTCTTTCTTTGAATGAGCTACTGAGGGAGACATTTGGAAAGAAAAATCCATGAATAGTTACAAGAATTCACCTTCCTGGGGTCAGAGGGCTGGTAACAACCTATAACAACTTCCACATTATGAGGTAACCTCTAGATTTTAGTTTAAACTGGGAATATTTTGAGACAGAAACGAGGAAAATATAGTTTTGGGTTTTATGTAGAAGTAACTTTAGTCTTTTTTTTTAAAAATGGACTCTTCATTTATAGCTAAATGTTAAGCTTTTTTTAAAAGAAAGGAATAATCTTTTGTAGCAAATGGAATGTTTGTATAATTAATCTTCTATCTTAAATGTCAAATTATTAATTTTTAAAAATCTTTTTTCACAGGACTTCCTGATCCATTTGCTAAGGTGGTGGTTGATGGATCTGGGCAATGCCATTCTACAGATACTGTGAAGAATACACTCGATCCAAAGTGGAATCAGCATTATGACCTGTAGGTTTAAACAATTAGTTTGAAATGAAACATATAATTAATGTTACTTAATATAGTCTTTGAAACGAATCATGGGAAATGATCTGAGTTTCATCTGTGGTATAATCTGGTCTTCACAAAAGGCGTAAAGAAAAGCCCGGTGGGAATGTGCTTCGGCTTACAGACAGGTTCTGAAAGATGAAGCATCCCTTAAATTCTATGAAGAACAAAATGAAACTGGCTCACAGCAGTCCCCCACCTCTTTTTTCAATTAAATAAAGGTATTAATTCACCACTTTAGACCAATTATAAAACCAGAAATAAGAATTTGGGTTGCACTGAATAGGCATTCTCTCTGCCTTTATATGGATGGTTTCTTTCTTTTAAATTTTATTTTAACCATAGGAACATATGCACCTTTTTAAAAAGGCAAATGATACTATAAAGCTTTTACTGGAAAACAGCAAGTTCCCTGCTCCATTCTCATTCCTGATTCCCATCCTCAAGGTAACTGCTTTAATAACTTTGGCTGTTTGTTCTGGTATTTTCATCTGTTTCTAGATATGCTTTTTATTTTATAGCCTCACAGTTTTCTTTTTTTAGTTTTAGGTAATTTTTTTTTTTTTTTTTTGACAGAGTCTTGCTCTGTCACCCAGGCTAGAGTGCGGTGGCACCATCTCGGCTCACTGCAACCTCTGCCTCCTGGGTTCAAGCATTTCTCCTGTCTCAGCCTCCTGAGTAACTGGGACTCCAGGTGCCCGCCACCACACCCAGCTAAATTTTTTATTTTTATTAGAGATGGGGTTTCACCATGTTGGCCAGGCTGGTCTCGAACTCCTGACCTCAAGTGATACGCCTGCCTCAGCCTCCCAAAGTGCCAGGATAACAGATATGAGCCACCACGCCAAGCCTAGTTTTCGGTATTTTTGAATTTCCTACCTAGACAGCTTTGTTTTTTATTATTAAAAATTCTTTTAAAATTAGAGACAGTCCCACTCTGTTGCTCAGGCCAGAGTGCAGTGGCATAATCATAGCTCACTGCAGCCTCAAACTCCTGGACTCAGCTGATCCTCCCACCTCACCCTCCTGAGTAGCTGGAACTGCAGGTGCATGCCACCATGCCCAGCTAATTTTTTTTTTTTGTAATTTTTTTGTAGAGATGGAGTCTTGCTATATTGCCCAGTCTGGTCTTGAATTCCTGGGCTCAAGAGATTCTTCCTCCTCGGCCTCCCAAAGTATTTGGGTTACAGGCATTGGCTGCGATGCCCAGCCCAGTGGTTCAGCTTTTAAAATTGGTATTCATCATCCCCATTCTCATGCCACTCACAAGCCCCTCCTTTTTTCAGTCTTCCAATATGTTGTATGAACCTTTTTGGTTAAACCATTGTTCCATGTTTACATTATTAGGATTATGTAAATATCCATAGTTGGGTCACATGGGTACAAGAATTATATTTTCTTTCTTGACAGCTTTTGTTTTTTTCTGAAGTTAGGAGCTACTTTCCCCTTTTGTTTAGTTTTCTATTTATCTCCTAGCTAGAAATGCGAAATTATACGTCATGATTCTCAAACTCTCCTACAGAACTAAAGATCTTTTCTCCATATATTCAGTTCTGTCAGTATTCCATTGCCTTTGTTTCTTCTTGGAGATACCTCTCCTGGGAGTCTCTGTTCTCTTTCTTCAGTCTGGTGTGATGGTTCTCTAAGACCTGCTGTGCAGTTGTCCTGGGACTTGCCTGGCAGTTTCCTTTGTCTCGTCTAGGTTTAGTGACTTCTTTTTTTTTTGTTTGATTGTTTACTCTTCTGTTGTGGTGAACTTTATCTTCCATTGTCATTTTGAGAAATAATACAAAGATGGGAAGAAAGTTGAGATCTTAGCAGAAGATATATTTTGACCTCTTTTGATATGGTTTGAGTATAGGCTTCTAGGTGAAATATCACTTTACCTCCAAATGTTGAATACATTGCTCCATTATCTTCTAGGTTTAGATCTGTACTGTTGAGTAGAAATATAATGCAAGGCACAAATGGGAGCTCATCTATAATTTCAAATTTCCTAGCATCTACATTAAGATAAGTAAAAAGAAACAGATGACATTAAGCCGATAAACTGGGCGTGGTGGCTTGCACCTATAATCCAGCTACAACATAACGAGACCCTGTTTCTTAAAATGAAGCATAATAATTTATTTAATTCAATATATCAAAAATACTTTCAACATGTCAATATAAAAATATTGAACTACTTACATATATGTATATATACATATTTACTATGTCTTTTAAAAATCAGCAGTTTTCTCATTTTATGTTAAGAAAAAAAATCAGTGGTTTCTTTGGCTGCTTGCCTCAGTGTGGACTAGCCACGTTTGAAGTACTCAAGGGTCCCGTGTGGTTGGTGGGTACCATTTTGGACAGTGTAGGTTCAGAGTATTGCTGATGGCATCCTGATTTTGATCTGTCTTGACTGTTGTTTTCCACTGGAAGTTTCTTTATTCCTCTGTCACTTGTTATTTTCTTTTAAAAAAAATTGTAGCCACCCTAGTGGGTATGAAGTTGTATCCGGTCATGGTTTTGAGGTGCATTTCTGTCATGACTGATGATGTTGAACATCTTTTCATGTGCTTATTAGGGTTTATCTTACAGTTAATATTAATTGGCTACCAGAGGCTTCTCTCATGATTGTTTCTAAAGTCATTTTGCAAAACCCTTGCCTTTAATTGGCTAACTATACAAACAAAAGTCTAATAATTAAATTTTAGCCCAAAATCCTGAGTATATATTTTGGTCTGTATGGTAACATTATATTCACCTATAGAGGTGTCCCTCTCCCCCTCTCAACAAAACATCCTGAAACTTGTTTATAAATCATGTGTTTGTCAAAATTTTAATAGAAGCTAATAGAGCCCTCTGACTTTCAATTGTAAAAGGATTTACTGTGTATGTTGCCATGTATATTACATGAGGTTTCATTAAAGTGAGAGCATGTACTTCTCAGTGTATAAGAAAAGGTAATATTTCAGATTCATTTCTGGCCCAGGAATATTTGGACAGAATGTTTGTGACATACACCCTTAAGTAATACAATATATTTCATAATTTTTAGTAATTCAGAGTTAGGCTGTCTTCCAGAAGGTCTATAATTAGGAATTTCTTATTATGGTTTAATGTAGAATTTACCAACCTTTTCAAATCATGGTGCACATAAAAAATATGGCACATTGGACTACACAGATGAAGTTGCTTAAGCCAGTGATGCGTTGCCCTGAGGACTGAGGTAATCAATATATGTATTTCAGCATACCTGTAAACCAGGCTTACTAGTTGGACAACTGGTTTAATGTAACTTTTTTTTTTTTTTCCTTTTTTTGAGACGGAGTTTCGCTCTTGTTGCCTGGGCTGGAGTGCAATGACGCGATCTCGGCTCCCCGCAACCTCCGCCTCCCGGGTTCAAGCGACTCTCCTGCCTCAGCCTCCCGAGTGGCTGGGATTACAGGTGCACGCCACCATGCCCGGCTAAGTTTTTTGTATTTTTAGTAGAGACAAAGTTTCTCCATGATGGTCAGGCTGGTCTCAAACTCCCAGCCTCAGGTGATCTGCCTGCCTCAGCCTCCCAAAGTGCTGGAATTACAGGTGTGAGCCACCACGCCCGGCCTAATGTAACTTTAAAAAAAAAATGTTTAGTTTGGGTAATTCAGCTACTTAGTACTTGATTCTGGCTCTGGAATTACATGCCAGTAGATACATGCCAAGACAGATCTGGTAGGTGTATTTGAAAATTGGTACATGCATACTGAACAATATTTTAGTTCAAATTTTTTCATTTGCAAGTAACAGAGACCAAATTCAAATTGTCTTAATTTTTTAAAAGGGAATGTACTGATTTGCGTAATTAAAAGCCCAGGGGTGGGCATTTTTTAGGCACAGCTGGATCCCGGGGCTCAAGTGTACCTTCCATGTCACTTACTTAAAAGCTTTAGTCCTTATTTAAATGGTTTAGGCTTTTCTCTATACTAGGTGAATTTTTCTGATATTGCTAATTTATTGAATGATACTTTAAGATCAAGGTTGCTGGACCAAAAATTTGACCTCTTATTGTCATTGAAATAGAGCTAGGATTCTACTGATATGTTATTTTATTATCTTTTTGCATGGGTTGACGCCATGTTAACTATTGGCTGTGGTAGAGCTTTTACATACTTGCAGGTGTATGCACAGACAAGTACAGTAACGCTTTTCCCTGCTCTGCTTGTCTGCAGGCAGTGAAGTGAAATCTGCAAGAGTCCTGCTCGCTCAAGGCCTGCATACAGGAAAGAAGCAGGGGAAAAGCGTTACAAACAGCTTTTGTTCTACAGCATTTTAAAATATAACAGGTAGGTCAGATTTTTGGTCTGTCAGCCTTGACACTATCGCTTGAAAAGTAGGTCATGTCATCGAAATGTATTTAAAATGTGACTGTGATAAAAGTTTTTAATATTCTTTTTCTTGGGAAGAAGTTATTTAATAAACTCCCTTAGTGTTATTAGACACTAGCTACTAAAATAGCCTTCTTACTGACTAGAATTATAGCCCAGCTTGAGAGTGGCAGATGTGATAAAAATATACTAAAATTTCTTTTTAGATTTTACTTTCAAGATTATTAGAAATTTAAATTCAATCCTGTGGATTAACTCAAGATGTATTTTGCATAATCCAGCCAGACTCTGAAGTGTGTATGTAACTTTAGAGTATAAAAAGAACAAAAGAAAAATTTTACGCCAACTGCCTGTAACTACCAAGTTACTCATGCAGCTGTTTTGTTTTTTAGGTATATTGGAAAGTCTGATTCAGTTACGATCAGTGTATGGAATCACAAGAAGATCCATAAGAAACAAGGTGCTGGATTTCTTGGTTGTGTTCGTCTTCTTTCCAATGCCATCAACCGCCTCAAAGACACTGGTTGTGAGTAGATACGAGTGCTTTTCAAATTAAAAAATATATATGTGTGTATGTGTATATGTATGTGTGCATATACATATATACATGCACTGTATATGTATTCTCAAATATATATTTAAAAATATTTATATTTGGGTATGTTGGTAGGGCTTCAAACACAACTTCCTGTGTACTTCTGAAACACTGGTGAAAATTCCTGATCTAGGCCGGACGCGGTGGCTCAAGCCTGTAATCCCAGCACTTTGGGAGGCCGAGACAGGCAGATCACAAGGTCAGGAGATCGAGACCATCCTGGCTAACACGGTGAAACCCCGTCTCTACTAAAAAATACAAAAAACTAGCCAGGCAAGGTGGCGGGTGCCTGTAGTCCCAGCTACTTGGGAGGCTGAGGCAGGAGAATGGCGTAAACCCGGGAGGCGGAGCTTGCAGTGAGCTGAGATCCGGCCACTGCACCCCAGCCTGGGTGACAGAGCAAGACTCCGTCTCAAAAAAAAAAAAAAAAAAAAAAAAAAAAATTCCTGATCTAAATTTATTTTGTAGACTTAAAAAAAAAAATGAGGCTGGGCGTGCAGTGGCTCTCCTCTAATCCCAGCACTTTTGGGAGTCTGAGGCGGGTGGATCACAAGGTCAGGAGATCGAGACCACCCTGGCTAACACAGTGAAACCCCGTCTCTACTAAAAATACAAAAAATTAGCCAGGCATGGTGGTGTGCGCCTGTAGTCCCAGCTACTCGGGAGGCTGAGGCAGGAGGATGACGTGAATCTGGGAGGCGGAGCTTGCAGTGAGCCCAGATCGTACCACTGCACTCCAGCCTGGGCGACAGAGCAAGACTGTCTCAAAAAAAAAAAAAAAAAAGTTTTAAATATGTGAAACTTACAGCCAAATCAGAGCTGATGCTTCATTTCCAGCTAATTTACAAGTATTAAGAAATGATTGATATCCAGAATGGCAGAAAGAAAGATGTCAGGATGTATATGCCTTTTAAAATTTCTAGTACCCTTTTCTGGTTTTGGTGGATTTGTGGATGAAATGTTTTTATTGAGGCGATTGGAGTGTTTAAGCTGGCAGTTAAAGGGCAATTACAGAAGGGTAAGAACTGCTGTGACAAAATTAAAAGTTAAAGATTAAACGTTATTTTGAGTGTACGACAGCTGTATTAATGACTTAACTGTAGCTCAGTTTATCACCAGCCTGGGGATTTAGAAGATTAGACCAAGATCAAGACATTAGAAGTGGTTTTCATAATGGATTTATAAGTTGACTTAGCATAACCAGGTGAATCTTTTGGATGGATCTTTCCATTGGAACATAAATGAGAATTCCTTTTTCAACAGGTTTTTTTGTGTGTTTGTTTCTATAGAATTCTTTTTTATATAATGTAAAAAATACTGTTAGTCATTGTCATGGGATTTTAGCCCAGATGCATGTGCTAAACAAACTCACATAAGATCTAAGGAAACTAATAAAAAACAGAGTAAATTTAGCATTGAATGTTAAATATATTAAGAGATTGTCTCTTAGTGTAGTATGATACCACAGCATAGGTATCTATTGACTTTGTGAAAAAGAAAAAGGCGGAAAATTGAGCTAGAAGTTCTTAGTCCAAGGTATTTAAAGGCATCTAAGAAAGTCTTATATTTCTGGGCTGACAGTGACAACAGTAGGGAAAAGACATTGGGATTGGAAAAAACGAATTGCATATAAAAATGAACTGTTTTTTTACTCAGCAAACTGAAAAGTTATAGATCAAATGTCTGACATTATCCCATGTGCAATTTACCCAACTTTTATTGAACACCTAATGTGCTACTCTTCTAAACCCTGGCTGTATAAAGGAGAAAAAGGTATGAATCCTGTCCTCTGATAAGCAAGGGCAAAGGCCTCCTGGCAAAGGGAGCGTGCTACATTGGAAGGACTGAATAGGAGAGGAGGAGTTGCTCTGCAGAATCCACTATATAGCCAACTTAGTAGCACCCATTTATTTTGCAAAGAGAAAAGTCTCTGTATTTTTGGTTGGATAACTAGGGACTGTAGTTTAGGGGCATGGATTTTTCTTTGTGTTTCTTGTGACTGTTTCCTTGTATTAATTTGACCTTTTTGATGTGCAGTAGTATTGAATTTATCAAATATTTATTGAGCACCTACCTGATGCAATGTTCTGCCAGATTGGAGTGGAAAATGCAAAGACTAAGATATGGTCTCCTCCTTTTATCAATTCACAGATGAGTAGACAGCGGCATACAGTTGTAAAAGCATTCAGCTATAAGTGCGGTAATCAAAGTAAAACCAGCATCCTTTAAGTGACCTTGTTCCTTACTGTAACTTTCAGGGTCAGGCCAGTGTTATTTCTCGTTTACAGATGAGGCATCTGAGAGAATAAATGAGTTACTTCTAAATGAATGACAGAACTGATGCAAACCCAGATTTTACAGTTTATTCTTGGCTTCTTCTTAATACTTTTTTGTGTCCATGTCATTTGAAATGGTTAGGTAAAAAATGATAATGACAACTAACATTTGTTGGCCACTTATGTTCCAGGCACTATGCTGAGAGTTTTGCGTAATTATCTGATTTAATCCTCAAAAAATATGAAGATTCACATATTGTCATATTTGAGAAAACCAAGGCTCAGGGATAAATTCCTTAAGACTAAAGTGGTCTAAAAGTTTTGGAGAGAATGTGACTGCATGTTGGCAATGTAATACACCAGTGTTTCATGGTTTTTGAAATCTGAACTCTTTAAATGATAGGTTTGATTTCTAATGGATTGTGGAAATTTATTGTCACTCTATAGATGTTAGAATCTCTGATATCAACTAATTTTTTCATTGCTTTCTTTGTTGACTTCAAATAGATCAGAGGTTGGATTTATGCAAACTTGGGCCAAATGACAATGATACAGTTAGAGGACAGATAGTAGGTAAGTGTGGAATTTAAAGTTACATGAATTTTAGTTTCATTCAAACTGACCTTAAAATGTAAAATACCTTTTAAATCAAAGTATAATAACTGTAGCTTCATTGTGTTGGCCTGAATTAAATGAGCCAGGTGAAATGTTACAGTGAATCTAGGATCCAGGTTAACTTAATTTTAAAAACTTATTGTAAAAAAAAGTTTTGTGAAGAACCGTTGATCCTTTAGGAAATAATTCTTTCAAAGTATCCTAATATAGTAGATCACTAAGTTCAGACTTTATAGATGTTATTGAAGTTTACTGAAAATAATTCTCAAACTAGTTTTTTTAGTAAGAAGAGAACATTCTATTGAACTTGTTTTAATGTTTAATGCTTTACAGCTTTAAAATCTATGCTAATTGAAAAAAAAAAATGAGTGATGGTAGTGTAGCACTGGAAAAAGGGAGAAATTGTTACCTTACTCATGAGGTACTTAGTAGTCTTACATGGTATTTAGGGTGTCTTGAATTGACCTGGAGGGAAGGGCTTGATACAAAATTTGCTGAGACCTTTCTTCAGAATTGATATTTGCTCAAGATGCATAGTATGGAAGGACACTGTTCATCTTAGAGGCTTCTTAAATTAAAGAAGAAAAATGTGGCCAGGCGCAGTGGCTCACACCTGTAATCCCAGCACTTTAGGAGGCTGAGGCAGGTGGATCACCTGAGGTCAGGAGTTTGAGACCAGCCTGGCAAACATGGTGAAGCCCTATCTGTACTAAAAATATAAAAAATTAGCCGGGCATGGTGGCGGGTGCCTGTAATCCCAGCTACTCGGGAAACTGAGGCAGGAGAATCGCTTGAACCTGGCAGGCGGAGGTTTCAGTGAGCCAAGATCACACCATTGCACTCCAGCTGGGTGACAAGAGCAAGACCCTGTCTTAAAAAAAAGAAAAGAAAAGAAAAATCCAATAGGAATGTCACACTTCATGATAGAGCAGAACTTAGAATAAGATTATTTTGTTATGAACCCATCAGAGAGGTTTTAGTTACTCAAGGTACTTGAAGGTACTTCATTTTACAAGGCAGTGAATTGGGTTCATAGTTAGAGAACCACCAGAGTAGCCACATAGCAAAGCCCTATTGTGGTTATCCCAGGGAAGTATCTACACCAGTGTACCCCACCATTTTTGGCACCAGGAACCGGTTTCATGGAATACAGTTTTTCCATAGACCAGGTTGGGGGTGGGGGTGATTTCAGGATGATTCAAGTGCATTACTTTTATTGTGGACTTTATTATTATTACATTGTAATATATAATGAACTAATTCTACAACTCACCATCATGTAGAATCAGTGGGAGCCCTGAGCTTGTTTTCCTGCAACTAGGTGGTTCCATCTGTGGGTGATGGGAGACAGTGACAGATCATCAGGCATTAGAGTCTCATAAGGAGTGGGCCTTGTGTATGTGGTTCACAATAGGGTTTGTGCTTCTATGAGAATCTGATGTCGCCACTGATCTGACAGGAGGCAGAGCTCAGGGGTAATGCTCACTCACGCGCTACTCACTCCTGCTGTGCGGCCTGGTTCCTAACAGACCCTGGACCAATACCCCACCCATCCATGGCTTGGGGGTTGGGGATTCCTGATTTGCACTACAGCATTACTGATAATTCCTGTCATTCTTAGATTGAGAAGGGAGCAAAAAAAAAAATCTCAAAAATAAATTCAGTCATACAATATTTTCACATAAAAGTGTTTCTTCTGTATTTGATATGTTACATAATGCTCGTTACCTACTGTCTAGTAGTAACAAAATAGTTTTACTAGGTGTGAATTTGCGTTTATATAAATAGCAGACTTTGTTAGACATTAGAAATATACCTACTGGAGTACACCACATAAAAAACAAATGTTTTACTCTTAAATATGTGTATGCATGTATATATGTATTTATTTAAAGCTCTTGTGTGAATCTGGTGTTCATAACAGGACCATTAGTAAAGAGAGAGGCAGGCTGGACTCAGACATTATGATTGTTTAGTTCTGTCATTCAAAAACAGAATGAGTTCCAGTTCTTTCAGAATGAGCCCTCTAACAAATAATTGTAAGTAGGTATATATACTTTTTGGAAAATGGAGAAAAGGGCACTAGAAGACTAACTTTAAAAACTGTATTCCCGGGTCGGGCATGGTGGCTCATGCCTGTAATCCCAGCACTTTGGGAGGCCAAGGTGGGCAGATCATAAGGTCAGGAGTTCGAAATCAGCCTGGTGAATTTTGTAGAGATGGTGAAACCCCATCTCTACTAAAAAAAATACAAAAATTAGCTGGGCATGGTGGCGTGAGCCAAGATCTCACCACTGCACTCCAGCCTGGGCAACAGAGCGAGACTCCATCTCAAAAAAACAAAAACAAACAAAAAAACTGTATTCCCCTCTAGTATTTTTATATACGTAAATATGTATATAAAATGTATATATTTATGTCTTTAATTCCAGTGAACATTAAATTTTTACTTTGCTTTCTTTCACTTAACGATAATCATTTCTAGTATTTATAATCTTTGTAATTAATGATTTTTAAAGGATGAAATATATAGATATATCACAACTTAATTAAAATTAATTTTTTTGCTATTATAACATTGAAACTTGCAAGCATTTTTGTACACTTTGATTTATTTTTTTTAGAAAAGAATCTCCCAAATTCAGATAATTGATTCAAGGGGTACAAACTTTTTTCCTTGTTTAAAACTGTTATGCCCCAGCTACATTGGGAGGCTGAGGTGGGAGGATTGTTTGAGCATGGAAAGTCTAATGAATCATTATTGTTATCACTTGAATGTATACTTTTTTTATGTTTTTCTTTAAATGAGATAATACTGAATTTTTAAAAACCAGTTTAAATTTATCATAAACCTCTTTTTTTTTTTTTGGACCATAAACACATTTCTATAGCATTGTTACTTGGTTTTTTTTTTTTTTTTTTTTCCCCCTACTTTGCATTAAGGCTTGCAAAATCTGTAGCATTTTTAATGTTGTATGATAGTCTATGGTGGGTATGTAATTCATTTAACCAGTTAATAGCTGTGCTATTAACATAGCATTCTGGAGATGTAAGTTGAAGCCCATGAAACTCTTTAGCTTTAAATCTTACTATTATTCTAAACAATACTAATGAGAAAATACATTGTTTCTACTGAGATTGTATTTTGGTAAGCATTTCACTTATTTTATCTATTTAAAAACTGATTGATATAGTTGTCTAGTACAGTTTTCATATAATGTTTTATTTACATTTGCCAAGTAGGTGTTCATAGTGTTCTCTCCTCTAAATGGGACTTAATATCAAGGAGCTCTGTGTTGCACTGATCTTTCAAAATGTTCACAGAGCTGGAAGATTTCAGAATTTTGAGACCCTTCTTTGAATGAAGGGTCCTTAGATGTAATACTTGTTGTGCTCACCGATTATTTAAGAAGTTGGATTATAGTCAAGTTTGACCGTACTGCCTTCTGTCTTTTGGGAGAGTTACCAGAATTAGAATTGAACAATACTGGAGTAGCACAGAAAGACTTCAGGGATATTATTTAACCTAACTTTTTCATTATTCAGACGGGGATTATCTAAACCTTAAGTATATTAAGTGTTTTGTTCTAGGTTACAGTGCTAAACTGGTTACTAGAGCCTGCTCTAGAATTCACAGCTCTTGCTTCTTTGTTTTTTGTGATGGTTTTATACTACACTGGATAATGGTGTCCTGTTAAAACTCATGGAATCCAAGGATTGCTCTCTTACTGGAATACCAGGATGGCCCTCTTGCTAGAATACAGTGTATTTTTTTTTTTTTTTTTGAAACGGAGTCTCACTCTGTCGCCAGACTGGAGTGCAGTGGTGCAATCACGGCTCACTGCAACCTCTGCCTCCCAGGTTCGTGATTCCTCTGCCTCAGCCTCCCCAGCAGCTGGGACTACAGGTGTGCACACCATACCCATAGTTCCTCACCTGGCTAATTTTTTGTATTTTAGTAGAGACGGGGTTTCACCATGTTTTCCAGGCTGGTCTCGATCTCCTGACCTCATGATCCACCTGCCTTGGCCTCCCAAAGTGCTGGGATTACAGGTGTAAGCCACTGCGCCCAGCCCAGTGTATTTTTTAGATGGTCAGATGATCAAGTATTAAAGTCACATTAATGTGGACTTTTCAAACTCATTTGTACATGAATATACCCTTAATATGTTATGCCTCTTCTTAAGTACAGCAGTAACTCTGCTATGCACCATTACTATGGTGAAAAAGGAATTAGGCTTCTTCCATGAACATGTTAAAGTGTAGAAAACCTTAGAAGTCTAATATTACTCCTAAAGAGAAAAATCTATGGGAAAAGAAATTGTAAATTTTAGTAGAAACCAAAGAATTCATTCTAAAGTATTAAAATAAGCTAAGCCAGATGTCTTCTAAAGATAGAAATTTTTGATTATAATAGTTCTTTCTAGTTGTACAAATCTTAGTAATATTTCTGTCATTTAATAGTAAGTCTTCAGTCCAGAGACCGAATAGGCACAGGAGGACAAGTTGTGGACTGCAGTCGTTTATTTGATAATGATTTACCAGACGGGTAAGCTAACATCACTGAAATCATTAGAGAAATATATAGATAATATTCTTAAAAGAATATAAATAAGTTGGTGTTTATTTTATATTAAATGGTGTTTATTGTATATTGAATGTAGATTTTCCTTGTAATGGTAAAATTAATGGAAGATCTTGTCACAACAAATTTATAAAATAAGCCACAAATTAGATGTGTTAAATTTGGTTATTAAGAGTTTTGACTAGGAGACAAATGAAATTTATTGACAAATATAAGTCTCTTGTAGATATTATCTAGTTTAAAAAAGTTACTTGATTAAATTATTCAAAACAGGCCCTGCAAGTGCTAAATTAGAAACATTGCTGTATTTAAGAGGGATGGGATGGATAATTTGTGTGATAGTAATTAAAATAACATAGTAACATTTATTTGAGCATGTATATGTCAGATACTGTTACAAGCGCTTTATGTACATATCATTTAATTCTCATAGCATCTTGGAAGGTAGTATATAGCCATGCTTCTGAAATCAGACCACCTGAATTCTAATCCTTACTCTTCTGTGTACTGGCTTTATGACCTTACTTTATTTAACTTCCATGTGCTTTGGTTTATATTTATTTACAAAAGAGTATGAGTGATAATAGCGTACTCCATAAAATGTTGAGAGGATTAAATGAAATAATTCAGGTAAAGCACTTTAGCACAGTGTCTTGCATAAAATAAGTGCTTAGTAAATAATTAGCTACTATTATTTCTATTGCTATTACTGTTGTTACCCTCAAAAACTAAGAGTTAGATAAGTAATTTGTTTAAGGCCACATAGTAAGTGGCAGAGCCAAAACACACAAACCTGTCTTGATTCTAAAGTCATGATTTTTATCATTGGTCTCTTTAATACTAGTTCTGACTCTTTTCTGATTTTATTTTTAACATTCAAAGTATTTTTAATTAACTTCAATGAGATATAACTTACATGTAATAAATTGCATCCATTTAAGTATATAAATGGTTAAATTTTAACTCCAATTACGTTTTATACAAAATTTTATACCCAGGTTACGGTATATGCTCATTTTTTAAACTGTTAAAAATCACTATACTTAACTGTTCATAGATCACTTTAGCTTCCAGATATGTCTGTTAGCTCTTTTGTAGATATGAGGTAGATTATGATATTTTTGAAAAGGAAATTTAGGATGAAATAACTAATCAATATTGAGAGAGTACCAGCAGTAATAAGGCTTATTGTTCTGAACTTGCCCTACATTAATGTACTATAATTGTAATCAGAGGGGGAAAAATACCCTAGCATCTCTTCATTTTCTGTCTTTTAGAGCCCTTCAACCTCTGCCAATATCTTTGTAGAAATATTAGAATTATCACATTTCTATAGCCATTTGGCTCTTTTTCATTAAATGAATTATGATAAAGAGTTGATAGAAAGTAGCAGTCTTGGCCGGGCATGGTGGCTCACACCTGTAATCCCAGCACTTCGGGAGGCTGAGGAGGAAGGATCACGAGGTGAAGAGATCGAGACCATCCTGGCCAACATGGTGAAACCCCATCTCTGCTAAAAATACAAAAAGTAGCCAGGTGTGGTGGCGTGCACCTGTAGTCCCAGCTACTCAGGAGGCTGAGGCAGGAGAATTGCTTGAACCCGGGAGGCGGAGGTTGCAGTGAGCTGAGATCACACCACTGCATTCCAGCCAGGTGAAGGAGCAAGACTCCATCTCAAAAACAAAAACAAAAACAAAAAAAAAGGCTGTTTTGATTTTTTTTTTTTTTTTTTTTTTTTTTTTTTTTGAGAAGGAATTTCACTTTTGTCACCCTGGCTGGAGTGCAGTGGCACCATCTTGGCTCACTGCAACCTCTGCCTCCCGGGTTCAAGCAATTCTCCTGCCTCAGCCTCCCTAGTAGCTGGAATTACAGGTGCGCACCACCACGCCCAGCTAATTTTTGTATTTTTAATAGAGACGGGGTTTCACCATGTTGGCCAGGCTGGTTTGGAACTCCTAACCTCAGGTGATCCGCCTACCTTGGTCTCCCAAAACGCTAGCCTCCCAAAATGCTGGAATTACAGGCATGAGACACCGTGCCGGCCAGCAGTCTTGACTGTTAAAAAATTAGTTTGGGCAGGCTAAATGCTTTGAAAAGCTTTCGGCTGGGCACTTTGACTCATGCCTGTAATCCTAGCACTTTGGGAGGCCAGGCAGGTGGATCACGAAGTCAAGAGACCTCGTGATTTTATGACTAAATATATTTTTAGTATAGCCGTTTTCCATATTCTAGAGTAATTAGTATGAATTTAATTGTGCATTGTTGACATTAAAAATTCTCAGAGTTTGGCTGATGGAAAATATTTGATACACCTCAGCGTAAATACTTTAGAAGCTTCAGAATCCCATAAAATATATTATGTAGTTCTAAAATAAGTTGAAAAAATTCTGTATTCTGTGAATTGATACTTCAGGTTGGCATTCCTGATTTGTAACAGATATCTTACTGGCTTGCTTGTTGCACTGAAAACATTCTGTGTCCAAGTTTCCTGTTAATGCCTTATCACTCAATATTTTTATTTAAGCTGGGAAGAAAGGAGAACCGCCTCTGGAAGAATCCAGTATCTAAACCATATAACAAGAACTACACAATGGGAGCGCCCAACACGGTAAGTACGTACAAATATTTTCCCATAGTCTATGCTGGCCACCCTCCTGAAGTCCTTTTCTATGTATCTGTCAGCTTTACTAGATTTTGTTTTGTCGGTTTATGCTGTTGTAGATCAGTACATCTTACAACAGGTGCCATTGTTATTTTTTTAAAGTGATCTTCAACAGTTTGTTTGACAGGTCATGCTGTCATTGTAGCTCCAGAGCCTGCAGTGGTACTCAATAAATATTTATTGAATGAGGCTGGGTGTGGTGGCTCAAGCCTGTAATCCCTGCACTTTGGGAGGCCGAGACGAGCAGATCACTTGAGTTCAGGAATTTGAGACCTACTCAAGAGAGGGAAAAACAGGCAAAACAAAACATTGCACAAGATGGCAAATTTTGTTCTCACTTAAAAGTGTGGGTACCCCTTCAAGAGATGGAGCGTGGCCACTCAGGAAAGCAGAGGGGTCCCGGAAAGGAGGAAGCCGTACGACATCCAGGAACCTCCAAGGAGCCAGCTGCGGGAGACCGCAAGGGGGACGCTCTCTACCAAAAAAATTAGCCAGGCATGGCCGGGTGCAGTGGCTCACACCTGTAATCCCAGCAATTTGGGAGGCCAAGGTGGGCAGATCTTGAGGTCAGGAGATCGAGACCATCCTGGCCAACACGGTGAAACCCCATCTCTACTAAAAAAAAAAATACAAAAAAGAAATTAGCTGGGCGTGGTGGTGGGCGCCTTTTGTCCCAGCTACTCGGGAGGCTGAGACAGGAGAATGGCGTGAACCCAGGAGGCAGAGCTTGCAGTGAGCTGGGCAACAGAGCGAGACTCTGGTCTCAAAAAAAAAAAAAAATTTGCTGGGCATGTGGCATGTACTTGTGGTCCCAGCTACTTGGGATGTTGAGATGGGAGGATTTTTTGAACACGAGTAGTGGAGGTTGCAGTGAGCCGAGACTGTGCCAGTGTACTGTAGCCTGAGTGACAGAATGAGACTCCATCTCAAAAAGAAAAAAAAAAAATTGCCCGGGCATGGTGGCTCACGCCTGTAATCCCAACACTTCGGGAGTCCAGGGTGGGCGGATCACTTGAGGTCAGGAGTTTGAGACCAGCCTGGCCAACATGGAGAAACCCCGTCTCTACTAAAAATACAAAAATTAGCTGGGCGTGTTGGTGGGTGCCTGTAATCCCAGCTACTCAGGAGGCTGAGGCAGGAGAACTGCTTGAACCCAGGAGGTGGAGGTTGCAGTGAGCCGAGATTGTACCACTGTACTCCAGCCTGGGCAATAGAGCGAGACTCAGTCTCAAAAATATAAAATAAAATTATTGAATGAATTAAATTGATAAGCAGAGGAATCTCTGAACTAAATCTTGAAGAGTGTATAGTCACTTCATGGAGCTTACTGTATAAAGACATTGGGATGCAAGATAATTTTGGAAACTGCAAAGAGGTGCTTTTGAAGTAACCAAAAACAAATAGTCTACTTGGCTGAATCCCCTTCTCCCCACTCTTTTAAGTGAGAACAAAATTTGCCATCTTGTGCAATGTTTTGTTTTGCCTGTTTTTCCCCCTCTTGAGCAGGACTGGCACGAGACATAAAATACCAAATTCTTTTCATTAGCTGCACCTACTTTTATTTATACACAACTAATTGCTTAACTCATTGGATCACAAAATTTTCTTGTTAACATTATGATTCTCAGGTAAAAGCCAGCTCATGTTGCCAAGCTGCATTTCTAGTATTAAACTGCCAAGGAATTTATTGAAGTACCCATTTTTATTATATGTGAGCACAAATGAATATGTACTTGTGTCAGTGTTCAGGGTTTCACTTGAACACCCATTTCCTTCCGACTCATTTAACCAGTAAAATTAACTTTAATTTCTACGTGTATGTAAGGATGATTGTTGTTTTAAATGCTAATTTTTTTTTTTTTTTGAGACAGTCCTGCTCTGTTGCCTAGGCTGGAGTGCAGTGGTGTGATCTCAGCTTACTGCAACCTCTGTCCACTGCAACCTCTGCCTCCCAGGTTCAAGCAGTTCTCGTGCCTCAGCCTCCCAAGTAGCTGGGACTACAGGCGCCTGCCCCCACGCCTGGCTAATTTTTGTATTTTTAGCAGAGATGGGGTTTCACTATGTTGGCCAGGCTGGTCTCAAACTCCTGACCCCAAGTGATCCGCTCGCCTCGGTCTCCCAAAGTGCTGGGATTACACGTGTGAGCCACCATACCCGTTCATGTTAATTTAAGAATGAACCCTTGATTATTTTTTATTTTGGAAGATCTGCAATAGTAGACTGGAAGCTCCTTAAAGAGACAAACTGTCTTCTTCCCTTTTGTGATGTGTTGTCAAAGGACTGAGTGACTTTTTTAGATTGGGAGGTCCGAGGGACCTCTTAGGAGGCAATAATAAACTGATTTGAATGACAAAAAAGAGCCAGGCCTGGGGAGAGTGGGAGAAAAGAATATGCCAGGTGGAAGGAAGAGCAACTGCTCTCAGGTGGAATGACCTCGGCAAGTTCAAGGAACAGAACGATATGAGTGTGGCAGAAGCAGAGTGGGAGGGAGAATGGTGGGAAGTCAGATCTGAGAGAGAGGCTGTAGCTAGATCTAGCAGTAGTTTGTAAACCAGTCTCACATCCACAGATATATGTGGATTTTATATCAAATGTCATTAAAATAAAGTCATTTAAATACATAGTTGACGTGCTTATCATTTGTGTTTCTTTGGTGCTTAGAGACTTCAGATTTGCTTTTACTCAGTTCTTGAAGTCGTTACACTTGTATTAGTCATTGTGTTTTCAGATATGATAAGTGATTGTTACTGCAGTATATATATTGTCTAGAGAACTCTACTTTCGATATCTAAATTGATAATGTCTTTTCCTTGTTAATTTTCAATAGACCGGCATCCGAATATTCTAGCCCTGGCAGACCTCTTAGCTGCTTTGTTGATGAGAACACTCCAATTAGTGGAACAAATGGTGCAACGTGTGGACAGTCTTCAGATCCCAGGCTGGCAGAGAGGAGAGTCAGGTCACAACGACATAGAAATTACATGAGCAGGACACATTTACATACTCCTCCAGACCTACCAGAAGGCTATGGTACGACAACTAGCAAAGGAAAAATAAAATGTGGTTTACTGATTTCAGCTTGCTGAGGAAGTCAGAAAATATATTTTGAAAAAGTTATTAATCTGGGCTTAGGGATTCTGCATGAAAATAAATATAAAACCTCCCAACTTTGAAAAGTCTTTGAAGTGGTAGATGACTACCCAGCCAACAGTTTGACCTTGCACTCGTCATTCAGCCTCAGCGTTTGTGCTCTTTTATCATGAAGTGAGATGACTAGTTTATAACAAAGGTAGTGTGAGAAGCATACGAGATGAAGTGAGACTATTTTGTAAATAGGCACTGAATAGAAAGGTAAGATGGTATTGTTACTGATAACAGTAATCTGAAGTTCAACCTACGATGTAATTTTTTAGACATATATTTAGAAATAATTTCAAAGGCATATTTCTGATCATATATTTATATTGTCTATAATTTTGGATTATCTGAGTGGATTGTTATAAATGATTGAGTTACTTCTATGTTTGTATAAAATGATTACAATCTTATATAAAATCCTAGATTATAAAATTTCATGTGGAAGATAACATGAGTCTTCTCCTAATAGAATACAGAAGTTTTCTAAATTAATACCATCTTGTGAATACTTGTATATAGTCTAAACTTGACTTCCTCTCCTTGCTTGCCAAAAGCTCACCAAGGTTACTTACATCCTTGCCCTCTTAACAGACTGTAGATAAACCACTTTGGATTGATGTTGACACCTAATAACCAACATTGCGAATTGCCACACCTAAGTTTTATTTTACTCAAGGATATTTTTAAAAACTCTTCCACAAATGCATGATTCTCATTTTAGTTTTAAATGTATTTTAGCTCTTTAATTTGAAAAATTTGTCCATTAACTGTGCTATGACTCAGAGGTTAACTTTTAGCACAATCATTAAATTACAGGCTTGAAAGACCTAGGACCTAGGTTCATATCCTGGTGTTGCCATGTAACACTGAACACATCATTTAACCTCTTTGAGCCTCAGTTTTATCCTCCATAGGGGAAAATAATAGCATCAACCATCTAAGTTTGTTGCAAGAAATCAATGATACCTAATCTCATGTGAAACACTGGCACAGTGTTTGGCACGGTAGATTTTAACTGTAATTATCAGTGTTCAGACCTGAGAAGAAATTTTCTCCTGCCATTTCTCTTGGAGATTAGAAGGCAAGCTCTTTAGAGTGGGAGTGGTTATACTTTTACAATATTTCTGTGATTTGAATTTTAAAAATTGTACAACCACAACATAAAAATAAAATAGATACCAAGGCTGAAATTATTATGGCTGTCCTCTATAATAATATGATTTTGTTTATAATTTGTGAAAGTTTAAAGTTTAAATTTATTGACTTTATATGTTTATAAACAAATTAGATTTATACTAATAAATATTAGTAATAGTTTTATTGTTTTATGTATTGAAGTTTCTCATTAGATTTTATTTAAAGAAAAGTGGTTCTGTTGTTTTAAAAAAAAAGACAAAACAAAACCCACCATAAAGAAATGCTTTTATAGGTTGTTCTCTTCACCCTGGCCTTTCCTCTGTCTTTCCAAGGGCTTTGAGTTCATTTTGTCCTTGACTTTTTTCTCCCCAGTGTGCATGCTTGCTCTTTCTAATTTGGCTATTTTTCCATCTCTATCTGTTTATGACATAGAATGTCTTCCTAGTATCTCACTGTTTTGCTTCTCTTTGAGCTCAAATGTAATCTTGAGAATACACCTTTGTCTAGCAAAGAGAAAACGTAAGTTTTGGTATAAAATTAGGCATAGTAAGCGTTATCAACCTCCAGACTCTTTGAAAATTTCCGTAAGTTCTTCCTCAGATCTTCCCAATGTTGGCCAGCCTCTTTCTCAGAGCCTTTTATACCTCATTTAAAATCTTTTAATTATTAGTATTGTGACAATCTTGATTTGTTTTCCATTGCAACATATTTAGTATTTGAGCCACGTTATAAGTTTAGTTTGCTTTTAGAGAGCTGACCCATGGCCCTTATCATTTGTAAAATTGTTTCCAAGAGACAGAACAAATGATTTGTAAAGCCCTTTTTTGATAATAAATAAAATAGAACAAATGATTTGTAAAGCCCTTTTTTGATAATAAATAAAATAGATTGGTAATTTGGAGATTTTTTCCTACTAGTGTATCATCTTAGTGTATATAACTGTCTTTGATCCGGACATTCTGAATGTTTTTGTTATCAGTGTTTATTAATTTTACAGAACAGAGGACAACACAACAAGGTCAGGTGTATTTCTTACATACGCAGACTGGTGTGAGCACATGGCATGATCCAAGAGTGCCCAGGTAAGTACATATTTTAAGTACTCTTTAGACTATCAAAGAGCCATTTCACCTAGGATTTCTTTGATTTTTAAGAAATTTTTACCTTTTAAAAATAGTTAATGTTAAAGTTTGACTCTTCTGATAGTTATTGCAGTTTCGACATTTAGCAGAAAGTCTCGCCTACTTCTCTGCAATCCCACCTCAGTTCTCCCCTCCCTCACCAGTTCCTAGCCATCCTCCCCTGCTTCCCCTTAGAAAAAGTAGAATAGGCCAGGCGTGGTGGCTCACACCTGTAATCCCAGCACTTTGGGAGGCCGAGGTGGGCAAATCACGAGGTCAAGAGATCAAAACCATCCTGGCCAACATGGTGAAACCCCATCTCTACTAAAACTACAAAACTTAGGTGGGCATGGTGGCGCGTGCCTATAGTCCCAGCTACTCAGGTGGCTGAGGCAGGAGAATTGCTTGAACCCAGGGAGGTGGAGGTTGCAGCGAGCTGAGATCATGTCACAGCTCTCCAGCCTGGTCACAGAGCGAGACTCTGTCTCAAAAAAAAAAAAAGAGTGGAATAAAAACATGGATCTTTTAGGAGTTTGAAACTTGTCCTAGGGCACCAAGCAGAGCAGAGTGGCTCTCACCTATATTCCCAACACTTCAGGAGGCTGAGGCATAAGGATCACTTGAGCCCCAGGAGTTTGAGACCAGTCCTAGCAACATACACCCGGTCTCTACCAAAAATTAAAAATCAGCCATATGTGGTGGAGCACATCTGTGGTCCCAGTTGCTTGGGAGGCTGAGGCAAGAGGATTGCTTGAGCTGTGGATGTTGAAGTGACAGTGAGCCTTGGTCGCACTATAGTACTCCAGCCTGGGTGACAGAGCAAGACCCCATTTCAAAAAAAGAGAAAGAAAATTTGTGTAGTCCCAGCTGCTTGCGAAGCTAAGGTGGGAGGCGGAGGTTGCAGTGAGCCGAGATCACACCACTGCACTCTAGTCTGGGTGACAGAGCGAGACCTTTCTCAAAAAAACAAACAAACAAACAAAAAAAACGGATAGAAAAAGAAAATTGACCTGGGGAGAAACATAGAACACGTACCCTTTAAAAAAGCGTAGTAGGTTGATACTCTTAATATGGTTCAGCTTAAAAAAAAAAAAAACCTTTAAAAAATTTAACCTCATAAATGTATTCAATGTTCCTTTATGTGTTCCTTATTAAAATTTCATTTTTAGAAAACAACATAATTTAATTAATGTTTTTGAGACGGAGTCTCATTCTGTTGCCCAGGCTGGAGTGCAGTGGTGCAATGTTGGCTTACTGCAACCTCCGCCTCCCGGGTTCAAGTGATTCTCCTGCCTCAGCCTCCTGAGTAGCTGGGATTACAGACACCTGCCACCACACCCAGCTAATTTTTGTATTTTTAGTAGAGATGGGGTTTTGCCATGTTGTCCAGGCTTGTCATGAACACCTAACCTCAGGTGATTCTCTCGCTTCGACCTATCAAAGTGCTGGGATTATAGGCACGAGCCACTCTGCCTGGCCCTAATTTAATTTAAATATCCAGACTTTTGTATTTCAGCTGCAGATACTGCATTTACTAACCAAAATGTCAATTACTTTTAACTTCAAAAAGATGAAATGACACACAAGTGAATTTAGTGATTTACCATAATTTTTGGAACATTGTTTTCTTCCTCCCTCCCTTCTTCCCTCCCTTTTTTTGAGACAGGATCTGGCTCTGCTGTCCAGGCTGGAGAGCAGTAGTGCAGTCCTGGCTCACTGCAACCTCTGCCTCCTGGGTTCAAGCCATCCTCCCACGTCAGCCTCTTGAGTAACTGGGACTACAGGCATGCGCCACAATACCCCACTAATTTTTGTATTTTTATTAGAAATGGGGTTACGCCATGTTGCCCAGGCTAGTCTCAAACTCCTGAGCTCAAGCAATCTGCACACCTCAGCCTCCCAGAGTGCTGGGATTACAGGCATAAGCCACCATACTTGGCCCTATTTTGAGTTGTTTTTTAATGAATAGATGCAAAGTACCAAGTAGTCCAGTTGAAACTGGAAAAAAGCTTGAATTCTAAATTAAATTCGAAATCAACTCTGTATGTTGCACATACAAAGGATTTGTAGGTTGTGGGTATTTTATGTTAAGCACAGCAGCCCCCCTCCTCCAAAACAAAACAAACCTCCCAAAACAACCCACAGAGGGTTTTTTTCTGCCTAAAGCTTATACTCAGGACTCTATTGTGTATTTGAATCAAAAACAGATGTGACGGCCGGGTGCGGTGGCTCAATCCTGTAATCCCAGCACTTTGGGAGGCCGAGACGGGCGGATCACGAGGTCAGGAGATCGAGACCATCCTGGCAAACACGATGAAACCCCGTCTGTACTAAAAAAATACAAAAAAACTAGCCCGGCGAGGTGGCAGGCGCCTGTAGTCCCAGCTACTCAGGAGGCTGAGGCAGGAGAATGGCGCGAACCCGGGAGGCAGAGCTTGCAGTGAGCCGAGATCACGCCACTGTATTCCAGCCTGGGCAACAGAGCGAGACTCCGTCTCAAAAGAAAAAAAAAGGAAAAAAAAACCAGATGTGACTAGCTTGTCTTGAGTTGCTTTGATGCTCTCTATTTATAAATAAAACTACAATTATGAAAATGTCTTACTTTGTGTTATAGAGCTCAGAATCCTTTGAGGGTGGCAACCAAGGGAATGTGCTATTACTCATTACTTTATCAAGGTTGCCATTTCCATGTCTTGACAATATAAGCTGTTAGTTTTTAAAAAGTAGTGGGGGCTGAGCACGGTGGCTCACACCTGTAATCCCAGCACTTTGGGAGGCTGAGGCGGGAGGATCACTTGAGGTCAGGAGTTCAAGACCAGCCTGGCCAACATGGTGAAAACCCGTCTCTACTAAAAATACAAAATTAGACAGGCATGGTGGCATGTGCCTGTAATCCCAGCTACTCAGGAGGCTGAGACAGAAGAATCGCTTGAACCTGGGAGGTGGAGGTTGTGGTGAGCCAAGATCACATGATGGCACTCCAGCCTGGGCAACAGAGCAAGACTCCATATCTAAATAAATAAAAAGTAGTGGGGAGGAAATTTTACTTTTTTTTTTTTTTTAAGCTTACTAAAAAAAAATCCAACGGCCTAACTTTTCAAAATCAGTTTTATTATATAAATTATGAAAAGCTTTTTGGATTTGGTTTATCTAGTTGAAGGTCAATAATAAGCTTTTCTTTAAAATAATTAGAAATTATTTGTAGGAAATGTATAGAATAAAAATAATCTTTTTTTTTTTTTTATGTATTTTTAGTAGAGACGGGGTTTCACTCTGTTAGCCAGGATGGTCTCGATCTCCTGACCTCATGATCCACCTGCCTCAGCCTCCCAAAGTGCTGGGATTACAGGTGTGAGCCACCGCCCCTGGCCGATTATGTTTTTTTAACTAAATGATTTACAATAGTGAGAAAGTTGACCTTGAGTTATATGTTGAAAGAATAGTATGTAATCTGGCAACAGAAATTGAAATTGAGACAGATTTCAGCACCACTGTTGGTAATAGGCTTTTATTTCAGAGGAAACATGTCAGTTTTTTATTAATGAGTAAAGGATTTCAGCAAAGCTTTAAGAATATCTCATGTTGAGTATCGACATGTAGTTTGAATGATGATTTTATGAAATAACACTTGGGATTATTTTTCTTATTTTGTATCCCCCAAATTGCCTTAAAAACTTGTGTCTTTTGTTTTGGAGGATCCTTTAGCAAACATGCCTTTTGTATGGAGGATCTTTTATGAAAGTATACTATAAATATTTAGATTCTATTAGAATATCACTATTCAAAGATATTTATAAAATTGCAAAGTCAGACTCTTTAAAACAAACTTTATTTAAAGATATCCAGGATACCTAGATTTATCCAAGAAATCTCGTTTCATCATGTTTTGCATTTCTCTTTAAAACAATGACTAATGCCTTGTTATTTGTTACATTGCATACTGACTGACTGTAGTCCTGAAATACAGATCTGTATTACTTTGTATGACTGTATAACATTCCATTTTTCTTTAACCAGCTCCCAATGAGACACAAAGATTATTTCTAGTTTTTTGCTCATTTAATCAGTGCTTTAGCGCTCTCCCATGTATGACTGTAGATTTATAAAATTCTAAATAAAATGACATGAAATGAAATTCTGCATTTTATCAGTAGAATTGTTCATTTTTTTAATTTTTTTTTTTTTTTAACTTTTAAGTTCAGGGGTACATGTGCAGGTTTGTTATAGGTAAACTTGTGTCATGGGGGTTTGTTGTATAGATGATTTTGTCACCCAGCTACTAAGCGTAGTACCCATTAGTTATTTTTGCTGATCCTCTCCCTTATGGTAGGCCACAGTACCTGTTGTTCCTCTCTATGTGTCCGTGCGTTCTCCTCATTTAGCTCCTACTTATAAGTGAAAACATGCAGTATTTGGTTTTCTATTGCTGCTTTAGTTTGCTAAGGATAATGGCCTCCAGCTCCTGTTTTTCATTTCTAAACTATTAAAAAATCTATCTGGGACCGGCACAGTGGCTCACGCCTATAATCCCAGCACTTTGGGAGGCTGAATTTGGGAGGCTGAACTCCCTCTTTGAATTCTCAGCTTGGGGAGGAAGCTTCAGGTTTCCTATCGCAGTCTTGCTGCTGGCCTGCCCCTCTGCCTACCTGCCACTCAGGTACCAGCTTCACTCAGTCCCCCAAACTCCCCCCCTTTTTTTTAATTTGAGGAGGATTCTTGGAACTTTCCCTTGCCTCTTTTGAGACTAGCAGTGTTTCAAATAGTGTTTTTTCCTACACTTTAGCTGTTCTGTAGCAAGAGTCTCTTGGAGCACCTATAGTAGAAGTCAGAATCATTGCTTCGGCAAACCTAGGTCCCTGTGTGCCCATCACTGGTTTCACCCTGACTAAGGAGAGGTCATCTCAGGAAAAACATTTTTCTAGTTTAACTTTTAAAATGTGATTTTGATGAAATTTGTCATTACTTATAATTATCTGTTACAATTTCAATTTACATTAAACATGGTGCTTTTTTCTTTTTCTTTTTTTTTTTTAATAATAAAAAGAGAACCACAGGAACAGTTTTGCTGTCTAGATGCTTGAGTTTGCTTGGTCACTTTTAGAGTATGTCATTTCTTTGGTATTTACAGATGGCTCTGGTAGCCTAAAGTATTCATTTAAGGCTGGAAATGACCTGAGCATATCCTACATTGTTACATGCAATCTCAGTTATGTCACCAAAGGCAGTGACTTTTCTGGTGGATGACAAACAGCAATTTCAACACTTTGGAAGCTTCACTGAAAGATTTTTTTCTAACAGTGTAGATAAGAATTTGCAGTACTATTGCCAGTTTATTATAGAGAATACAACTCTGGAACAGCCAAATGGAAGCAATGCTTAGGGCACAGTATGCGGGGAGGGCAAGGAGCTACCATGCCCTCTCTGGTCAGACCACTATCCCGGTACCTCAGTGTGTTCACCAACCTGGAAGCTGCTTAACTCATTCTTTAAGACGCTATAAATCCTTGTCTATATATACTAGTATTTTAAGAATGTGTAATATAATAACAATAGTCTTTGGTCCATTAAAAATCTTAGCTTTTCTTATTGCAGTGGTAACCCTTAGAGCACTCTTGGTAATGTATCTTAAACAGGTTCTTCATTGACTAACTACAGATTTTAGAATTGCAGCTTATTTAAAAATATGCTGTGATTTTTTTCAGGATCATAATTTCAGTAACATTTCCAGTTTTGCTTTGTTGGAGAGCTTAAAATTAATCATGGGATGGACATTTTATGCAAATTTTATGGTATAGTAAAGAAATGAAGGGAAATTTTAGAGAGCATTTAATTCTTGATATCACTGACACTTGTAAAATTATTTCCTGTCAAACACGTATTGAAATACAGTTTATGTTGGCAAATATTGTGATTGATTTTATATTAGTTTAAATCTGTATTACATTAAAGCCTAGGAACTTACTAAAAAATGTAGGCTATGTGATAAGTTTTTCTGAGCCATTTATGGATTGGGCTTTGAAGATGCGAGTTTGTTAAACCATTGGGAATTAAAGATTCCAGTTGAACATCTCAAGTTTCTGAAACAATACATTTTCTCAGACTTTGTGGAATTGTTCTGTGTCATTTACACTTGCTTGGTTGAGGAGGGCCAGCAATGAGGTATTTTTTATTTTATATTTGTTTTTGCAGGGATCTTAGCAACATCAATTGTGAAGAGCTTGGTCCATTGCCTCCTGGATGGGAGATCCGTAATACGGCAACAGGCAGAGTTTATTTCGTTGACCATAACAACAGAACAACACAATTTACAGATCCTCGGCTCTCTGCTAACTTGCATTTAGTTTTAAAGTAAGTTTTTGAAACAATACATGTTAAAATGGGAAGATCAAACAGATAGATGCTTTCAATAATAAATGTGAGGCTGGGTGCAGTAGCTCATGCCTTTAATCCCAGTGCTTTGGAAGTCCGAGGCAGCAGGACCACTTGAGGCCAGGGGTTTGAGACTAGCCTGGTCAACATAGTGAGACCTCGTCTCTATTAAAAAAAAAAAGTTTTTTAAATTAAAAAATTAGCTGGATGTGGTGGTACGTGCCTGCAGTCCTAGCTATTTGGGAAACTGAGGCAGGAGAATCTCCTGAGCCCAGGAGTTTGAGGCTGCAGTGAACTATGATCACACCACTCCAACTCCAGCCTGGGTGACAGATGGAGACCCTGTCTCTTTAAAAAAAAAAAAGAAAGAAAGAACATCTTCTTTCATCAATTGTAATTTACTTTTGTTGAGCAAAATTTATGTAAGAGTGTGACAAGGTTTACTCTGATATGAGTTTTTTAAACCTACTATGCTTTTAAGTAGGAACCTATCTTGGAATGTTAGGAAAAGGGTTATCAGAGGTGCCCCAGGTGGTCTTTTACAGAGGCAGTATCTTGACAGCAGAAGTAGGGGTTGAACAGGCTAATTCTGTGTTGCCATTGTAAAACAAAATTATTAATAATTTATATTAATGGCTAACACTTCAGTAGCACTTATTGTGTGCCAAGCATTGTTTTTTATACTTTACATGTGTTAGTAAGGCCAGGCATGTCGATCATGTTGTAATCCCGGCACTTTGAGAGGCTGAGGTTGGAGGATCACTTGAGCCTAGGAGTTCAAGACCAACCTGGGCAACATAGTGAGTCCTCTTCTTTCAAAAGAAAATTTAAAAATTAGCTGGTCATGATGGTGCGCACCTGTGGTCCCAGCTACTCAGGACACCTAGGTGGGAGGATCTCTTGAGCTCAGGAGGTCATGGCTGCAGTGAGCTGTGATTGCGCCAGTTCATTCCAGCTTGGGCAACAGAGTGAGACTCTGTCTTTAAAAAGCAAACAAACAAACAAAAAAACTCCACAAATTAGTAATTTCATCCTCAGAAAAACTCCGTGAGTTAGCTACTGCCGTTTTTACAGATGAGGAAACTGAGGCATAGAGGTTACATGACTACATATGTTGCCAGTGGTGAAGTCTGGGGTCAAACCCAGATGCTCTGGCTTCAGCTGCCTGTGAGGCACTCTCCTGAACATTGTGTGTGTATTTGCATCCTTTGCTTTTCTTTTCTCTCTAGCTGCCTCATTTCTTCTAATTCTGTTTATTAGCATTGCCTTCTGAAGAATGGGGGCAAGAGGAGGAAAAGAGAGAAGAGGAAACTTCATTACTAAGCAAAGTAGCAAAGTGTCTTTTTTAATGCTTCTGGCAAAAACACTGAGAGTGGTATAGCAACAAGGATTTTAGGCTAAGAATACTTCATTTTAGCTTCTCTAAATGAATGGTGACGTTCATTACCTGCTTGGTCTTCCTCATTCACCTTTTGTAAAGTTCTTATTATGTGTGTTAAAATGTTAAAAACACAACAAAACAATAATATTCTTTAAAATGACTTCGAAAATGTCCTTGTTTCATTAATTTTTGGAGTTAGGTTAATAAAGCAAAAAATTTAAATGAGAACTGGCTACCAATTTTTGTAGGATAATAGGAGAAAACATTTAAAATGTGTATCTTTGGTTCCTCCTTTGAAATATGTATAATTATCCTGGCAGTCTCATTATGTCAGTAGATCTTACCTTACTGTAGATAGAAGATTCTAAAACCTTGCTTACAAATGAAGGTCGCAGGTATTTGAAAGCCCTAATGTAAAAGTATCTGAAGAAATAGAGAAGTATGCACTGTTTTTGTGCATTAGGATCTGTATAGCCTAGAGAGCAAAATAAGTGTCATCTGCAGTCCACCCTTTGAGTAACACTGCTCTAGGGTGCTTGCCTGGTGGTGGAATTGCTATGTCATAGAATATTTCTGTCTTCAACGTTAATATATAAAGGCAACTTTTCTAAAGTGGCTATGCCAGTTTAGTCTTTTACCAGCAATATGTGAGTTCCTGTTGCTGCAGAAGCTTGCTGGTACTTATTGTTGTTGGACTTCGAAATTTTTGCCGTTCTGATGATGTTTAATGGTTTCCCATTGTAACTTTAACTTGAATTTGCCTAATTGCTGATGAGGTTGCGCACCTTTTTATAGGTTTATTGACTATTTGGATTTCCTGTTTTTGTGAAGGTCCTCTTCACAATTTTTTGCCATTGTCTGTTGAGCTTGAACAGTTTTTCTTTGGCCTATTGACCAGCTGCATCAACTGTTTTGTGAATATGTATCTTTTTGCCCATTTTTCTAATGTAATCTTTATCTTTTAAAATTTGAACTATAAGTAAATGTTTTTAATACATTTATAGTTTTGTCTTTTACAGTGAAGTCATTAATCCATGTGGACTTTACTTTTGTGTATGGAATTTTTTTTTTTTTTTGAGATGGAGTTTCCCTGTTGTCACCCAGGCTGGAGTGCGATGGCACGATCTCAACTCACTGCACCCTCCACGTCCTGAGTTCAAGCAATTCTTCTGCCTCAGCCTCCCAAGTAGCTGGGATTACAGGCACCCACCACCACACCTGGCTAATTTTTGTATTTTTAGTAGAGACGAGGTTTCACTGTGTTAGCCAGGCTGGTCTCCAACTCTTGACCTTAAGTGATCCTCCTGCCTCGGCCTCCCAAAGTGCTGGGGTTACAGGTGTCAGCCTCCGTGCCCGGCCTAGGTTTTTTTAAAGGGCATATAGGGACAACAAATTGGATTTTGGGGAGATGATAAGGAATAAAAGATGTTGGAGCACTCTGCAGAGGGCTTTTGTTTTACTTTTGTATCATAATTGTTTGTTACCTTTCTGCTTCCCCTACTGGACTTTGAATTCCTTAAGAAGACCCGTATCCCATTTATTTTTGCTGCTTTAGTATGTAACATACCCAAAGTACTTGACAAATATACAATGATAATGAAGAGCCAGTATGGCTCTCTCAGAGGCCCAGGAAAGCTCCAAGAGATGGTTGTGCTTTATTTACCTCCTGCCTCCACGATCATCCCTTTAGGTCAAGCTTGTCCGACCCACGGCCCTTAGGCTGGGTCCAGGACAGCTTTCAGTGCAGCCCAACACAAACTGGTAAACCTTCTTAAAAACCATTATGTGGGCTGGGTGTGGTGGCTCAACGCCTGTAATCCCAGCACTTTGGTAGGCTGAGGCAGGCGGATTGCCTAAGGTCAGGAGTTCGAGACCAGCCTGGCCAACATGGTGAAACCGCATCTCTACTAAAAATACAAAAATTAGGCCAGGCGCAGTGACCCACGCCTGTAATCCCAGCACTTTGGGAGTCTGAGGCGGGTGGATCACAAGGTCAGGAGATCGAGACCACCCTGGCTAACACAGTGAAACCCCGTCTCTACTAAAAATACAAAAAATTAGCCAGGTGCGGTGGTGGGCGCCTGTAGTCCCAGCTACTCAGGAGGCTGAGGCAGGAGAATGGCGTGAACCTGGGAGGCGGAGCTTGCAGTGAGCCGAGATCGCGTCACTGCACTCCAGCCTGGGCAACAGAGCGAGACTCCGTCTCAAAAAAAAAAAAAAAGATTCATAAGGTGCTAATTTTAAATTCTAACTGTTAATTTATTAATCTTTACATATCAGGATATGTTAGAACATTTTTTCTATTAATGTTTTATTTCTATTTTTTAAACATTTTTAAATTTGGGGGTTTTTGTTTAAATGAGTGTTAACGGAGTTTTGAATCTAGGTCTCTGAGCCATCAAATATATTATTACCTCATTTGGTAGATCTATTATGGTTTTTATTGTTTTCCTCTCTTGGAAATTTTTTGGCAAAAATGTCATTAGAATATAGATTATTGTTATTAGGCTAATTCTGAAGTGATGAAATTAGTTTAACCCTTATTTTGGATTTTAGGGTGCTATGATGTTTGGATTATATTGTTATATAACCTAAAATATTTTTAGATGACTTTTTTTAGCTAGTTTTTTGTTTTGTTTTGTTTTGTTTTTACTGTTTCAGCATTTAGGAAATGAGAAAGGCAGTACTGCATTATAATCAGGAGGAACTGGGCACAGTTGCTCACGCCTGTAATCCCAGTGCTTTGGGAGGCTGGGTAGGAGGATCCTTTGAGCCCAAGAGTTGGAGGTTACAGTGAGCTATGATCGTGACACTGCACTTCACTTCATCCTAGGCAACAGATTGTGACCCTGCTTATCTGAGCCAGATAAAATGTTGTGGGACAAATCGTGTTTTAGAGAGGAACGTGGTATTTAAGCTGAGAAGAATTGAGAATTAATATTTTAGGAGGAAGCAACAAAAGAAGTTACCTCTTCGAAGTGTATCCTGGTCCTGTTATATATAAATGTACGTTTTTAGGATATCTGGTTTGACTTAAAGCCTTTCTTATACAGACGCATTAATCTTCCTTAGCCCCTTTTTTTTTTTTTTACAAATCCCTCCTGCAATATTACTGCCATTATTCTCTTCCAAGGGAGTCATTTTACATGTTCTAAAGATTGCGTAGTTTCTGTGAAACCTCAGTATCTAATCTGTCAGTGACAGGATACAGTGTTGTTAAACTATTGCAAAACATTGTCATTGGAGTTTAGTAAATAACTTTGCCAAGGAAGCATATTCTTCTTAGAAAGCATTTTAGTCCGTTTTTTTTTTTTTTTTTTTTCATTTCCTTTGCTTGAAAAGCATGTTTTTCTAACTCAGTAACTGCCTTAATAGTAGCTATAGTAACTGACATTTTTTTTGCACTACCATGCTCTGAGTGCCCACGTCATCTGCATTGCAATCCTGGGCTACTTCCTTCTCGCCAGTGAGAAAAATGGAGTGTCAAGCAGTTATAAAACTTGTCCAGAGGTACATAAAAGGTGCTGGAGCTGGGATTTGAACCACCCAGTCTGACTATGGAGGGTTTTTTTTTTCCCTTCCTATTTTGATTCCTGTAACACTAATTACTTATTTCCCTTCCTTTGACTGGCATTGCATGAAGATATTCTGCCCTATACCCTTAAAGGAAGCTTTTCTTTTTAAAGAAAAAGATGGCTTATGGGCAAGGGGATTACAATTTGAGTCTTTTCCCTGCTTATCAGATTTACTTGATTTCAAGAAAATCATTTGCTTGTTTGATAAAGTCTTTAGACATTGGCAGAGGCCCAAAAGGATAGCAGACCAGCACCCCCACTGTTTCCTGGCCTGCACTCTCGCATCAGCCCTTACAGAACTGTCCCTTGCACCCTAGTACACCTGAAGAGACAGGCTGCTTTATTCATTAGTTAAATTTTTTTTTCCTGAGTGCATCAGGAACAATAGTTCCAGGCTAGCTGCCCTCATCCCAAAAGGATTTTCTTCTGTGTCAGTTTTATCCTTCAGCTCTAAGCCACCTTTCCATTTGCATGGCTTAGTCTTTCACAGGAGGCTTTGTGAAGAGGCTTGATGTCCACTGGATTTTTGAAAACCAGCCTCATTGAAATATATTGACATACAATAAACTGAATATTTAAAGTGTACAGTTTAAGTTTTGACATACACCATGAAACCATGACCACAGTGAAGATGGTGAACATATTCACCACCCCCAAAAGTTTTCTCTTGCCCTTTTGTGATTCCTTTTTCTGTCCTTCCCTGTGGTACTTCCACCCTGTGTTAGTTTCCCAGGGCTGCTGTAACAAAATACCATGAACTGGGTGGCTTAAAACGACAGAAATTCATTCTCTCACAATTCTGGAGGCAGAACTACAGGGTAAGGGGCTGACTCTGTAATAAGTGATAATGAGTTCCTTCCGGAGGCTTTGAGAGAGAATCTTTTCCATGCCTCTCTCCTAACTTCCAGTGGTTTCTGGAAACTTTGGTGTTACTTGGCTTATAGACAAATTGCTCCAATCTTTGTTTTCTGTCTTCCCATAGTCTTCTTTCCTGTATGTATGTATCCTAATTTCTCTCTTTTTATATAAAGGCATCAGTTTTTGGATTTAAGGCCATCCTAATCCAGTATGATCTTACCTTACCTTGATTATATCTGCAGAGACCTTATTTCCAAATAAGGTCAAATCCATAGGTTGACCAGATGTTGAGACTTCAGCGTATCTTTTTGGGAGACACACAGCTCAACCCATAACACCCCATCTCCAGCCAACTACTGCCCTGCTTTCTGTCAGTGTATTAGTTTGCATTTTCTAGATAAATGGAATCGTGCAGTATGATTTCTTTTACTCACACAATCTTGAGATTCATCGCTGTCATTGCATATATAGTTCATTTCTTTTTATTGGTGCTGGTATTCCATTGTATGGGTATTCCACAGTTTATTCATTTCTCTACTGATGGACATTTGGGTTGTTTTCCAGTGTTTCACTTTGACAGATAAAAGTATTATGAACACGTATGTGCAAGTCTTTGTGTGGACATATGCTGTCATTTCTCTTGGTTAAATAAATAACCTAGGAGTAAAATGGCTTCTTTGGTGGAATCTTTTGCCATGTCCCCAGCCCTCCCAAATCGAGCAGCTCAGATTTTTGTTGAGTTTTGAGTTTCTTTAGATATTTACATATCAGATATATGCTTCCAAAAGTCTTCTCCTAGTCTGTGACTTGACTAGTCTTTTAGTTTTCCTAAACAGTGTCTTTTGAAGAGCAGCAATTTTCTTTAAGCCAGGGGTGGTGTTGTGTGCCTGTAGTTCTGGCTACCAGGAGGCTGAGACAGGAGGATCACTTGAGCCAGGAGTTCAGGGCCAGCCTAGGCAAGACCCTGCCTCTTTAAAAAAAAAAATTAAAAATGGATGTTCTGTTTATCCATTTGTTCTTTCATGGATTGTGCTTTTGGTGTTATCTCTAAGAAATCATTAATTGACTAATGTATGTCATAAATTTTCTCCTGTGTTTAGAAGTTTTATGGCTTTAGATTTTACATTGATGTCTGCAATCCATTTTGAGTTACTTTTTGTATCTGATGTGAAATATACCCAAGTTCATTTTAAAAAATAAAATTATACAGTTTATGGAATGCATTTATGTACATAATCTATTTTGCTTTTGTGTGTATATTTAAAAAATCTTTATTATAGTATTTGTAACGGTAGGTAATATTGACTTGGCATTTTTAACAAAGCTATATTTTCTCTGTATGGTCATATGTTTTAGGTATAATATTTGGCCTGGTGTATAAAAAAGAAGGGATCCCTGCCAAGTTGCCATTCAGACTCCTGTTTGGCTCTTCCGGAAAGACAGCTTCTAGATAACAAGCCGTGTTTGGCACATGCCTGAGTTTTAAAGTGGGTGAAGGTTAACTCTGTAGGGGAAAATGGAAGCTATATTGGAAAAATTTGTCTTCAGAAGCTATATAAAGCTTTATGGATAAAATTCCATTATCCAATTCTATCAGTTTATGTGGACTATGAGAAATAAACTTTGTAGCTGGTTTATTGCTGCCAAAAAATGTCAAGCCGAGTATATGTTCTACTAAGGCTTGGAAAATGATATAGCTAGACTTGCTTTATAATATGATGCTATTTTAAATCTATAATTGCAATGTTTAAAATTTGAAATACTTTAATAATAACATCTGTGTTTACTTCTAGTCGGCAGAACCAATTGAAAGACCAACAGCAACAGCAAGTGGTATCGTTATGTCCTGATGACACAGAATGCCTGACAGTCCCAAGGTACAAGCGAGACCTGGTTCAGAAACTAAAAATTTTGCGGCAAGAACTTTCCCAGCAACAGCCTCAGGCAGGTCACTGCCGCATCGAGGTTTCCAGGGAAGAGATTTTTGAGGTAAATTTACAGCCTTATTTTGTTTTATTATTTTTTTTCCAGAAACCCATTGTTTGCTAATACAAACCTTATTTTAAATTAGAGAGAAATTGTCCGGGCGCAGTGGTTCACGCCTGTAATCCCAGCACTTTGGGAGGCCGAGTTGGGTGGATCACCTGAATTTGCGAGTTTGAGACCAGCCTGACATGGAGAAACCCTGTCTCTACTAAAAATACAAAATTAGCTGGGTGTGGTGGCACATGCCTATAATCCCAGCTACTCGGGAGGCTGAGGCAGGAGAACTGCTTGAACCTGGGAGGCAGAGGTTGTGGTGAGCCGAGATTATACCATTGTACTCCAGCCTGGGCAATGAGAATGAAATTCCGTCTCAAAAAAAAAAAAAAAAAAAAAAGAAATTAAATTTATTTTATGCTCTTTTCCAAGAATACTGAGAGTACCCCTTCCCTTCCCTTCCCTTCCCTTCCCTCCCCCCTCCCCTCCCCTCCCCTCCCCCCCTCCCCCATCCTCCACCTCCCCTACCCCTTCCCCATCCTCCACCTCCCCTACCCCTTCCCCATCCACCCCCTCCCCTCCCCTCCCCCTCCCCTCCCCCTCCCCTCCCCCCTCCTCTCCCCTTCCCCTCCCCCCCCCCTCCCCCCCCCTCCCCTCCCCTCCCCTCCCCCCCCCCCCCCCCCCCCCCTCCTCCCCCCTCCCCCCCCCCCTTTCCCTTCCCTCCCTTCCTCCTCCCCCCTCCCCTCCCCCATCCTCCCCCTCCCCTCCCCCATCCTCCCCCCCCTCCCCCATCCTCCCCCTCCCCCCCCCCCCCCATCCCCCCCTCCCCTCCCCCATCCTCCCCCCCCCCTCCCCCATCCTCCCCCCCCTCCCCCCTCCCCCTCCCCCCTCCCCCCCCCCCCCATCCCCCTCCCCTCCCCCTCCCCCCCCCCTCCCCCCCCTCCCATCCCCCTCCCTCCCCCCCCCCCCCCTCCCCCTCCCCCCCCCCCCTCCCCCTCCCCCCCTCCCCCTCCCCCTCCCCCCCCCTCCTCCCCTCCCCCTCCTCCCCCTCCCCCTCCCCTCCCCCCATCCTCCCCATCCTCCCCCTCCCCTCCCCTTCCCTCCCCCTTCCCCTCCCCTCCCCTTCCCTCCCCCTTCCCCTCCCCTCCCCTTCCCTCCCCCCTCCCCTCCCCTCCCCTCCCCTCCCCTTCCCTTCCCTTCCCCTCCCCTCCCCGTTCCCTCCCCTCCCCCTTCCCCTCCCCTTCCCCTCCCCCTCCCTCCCCCTTCCCCCCCCCTCCCCTCCCCCTTCCCCTCCCCCTTCCCCTCCCCTCCCCTCCCCCCCCCCCCCCTTCCCCTCCCCTCCTCCTTCCCCTCCCCTCCCCTTCCCCTTCCCTTCCCTCCCCTTCCCTCCCCTTCCCTCCCCTTCCCTTCCCCTTCCCTTCCCCTTCCCTCCCCTTCCCTTCCCCTTCCCTCCCCTTCCCTTCCCCTTCCCCTCCCCTCCCCCTTCCCCCCCTCTCCTCCTCCCTCCCTTCCCTTCCCTTCCCTTCCCTCCCTTTTCCTCCCTTTTCCTCCCCTCTCTCTCTCTCTCTCTTTCTCTCATTTCTCTTTCTCTTTTTGAGACAGAGTCTGTTGCCAGGCTGGAGTACAATGGCACAATCTCAGCTCACTGCAGCTTCCACCTCCCAGGTTCAAGCGATTCTTCTGCCTCAGCCTCCTGAGTAGCTGGGACTACAGGCACATGCTTACTGTGCCCAGCTAATTTTTGTATTTTTAGTAGAGATGGGGTTTCACCGTGTTGGTCAGGATGGTCTCGATCTGTTGAGCTCGCAATCTGCCCGCCTCAGCCTCCCAAAGTGCTGGGATTACAGGCATGAGCCACTGTGCCAGGCCGCCTCTTTTTCTTTTTTTAAAAGAGACAAGGTCTTGCTCTGTCACCCAGGCTGGAGTGCAGTGGCATGATCATAGTTCACTGTAGCCTTGAACTCCTGGGCTCAAGCAGTCCTCCCACCTTAGCCTCCCAAGTAGCTAGGACTACAGGCGCGTGCCACCATGCCCAGCTATTTAAGAAAATTTTTTTGTGTGCAGATAGTTTCACTATATTGCCCAGGCTGGTCTAGAATTCCTAGCCTCAGGTGATCCTCCTGCCTCAGCCTCCCACAGTGTTGGGATTACAGGTATGAGCTACTGCACCTGGCCAAATTTCACCTTATTTAGACTTGAGTTTTTTGAGTGGATTGGCAGGAAGAGATTAAGTAATAGGCTAAAAGGAACTAATAGTAATATTGTATTAAAAAAATTTTTTTTCAGGAATCATATCGACAGGTCATGAAAATGAGACCAAAAGATCTCTGGAAGCGATTAATGATAAAATTTCGTGGAGAAGAAGGCCTTGACTATGGAGGGGTTGCCAGGTAAGGACTTGCTTGCCAGCTTATGACATATGGATCTTTGTACTTACCAATTTAAGATACTTCCTGTGGTGTAACTTTCTCATTGACATTTATTTTTTGGTATTATATTCCCTAATGTTTGTATTACTGAGGATATCCTAACAGATATATTCATAATGAGGTTAGGGTAATACTGCTACCGGACAAGTATTTTACAACTCCCCAGTAGATCATCTGAGTCCAGTGAGACTACAGGCCCTGTGTTTTCTCTATCTCTCTCCTTCAGCATGTTATTGCCTCTGCTTTACATTGTCAGGAACAGTTTTGAGATTTAAATGATATATAACCTGAACTGAATACTGGTTCTCTTTGCTTCCATTGATATGCCTTTTTACCTTGTTAAATGAATGTGTATGCATGCATGTGTTTATACACATGTACGTATCATGATGGTCCTCAGAATGCTTCAGTACAGAAAGTATAATGCTTCTGCTACATTTGTAACTCACAGGTCAAGTTAAATTGATTTTCTTTTTGTTTTTTGGAGACAGGGTCTCTCTCTGTCACCCAGGCTGGAGTGTAGTGGCGCGATCTCGGCTCACTGCAACCTCCCCATCCTGGGCTCATGAGATCCTCCCACCTCAGCCTCCTGAATAGCTAGGACTACAGGTACAAGCCACCACACCCGGCTAATTTTTGTATTTTTTTTGTAGAGATGGGGTTTTGCCATGTTGCCCAGTCTGGTCTCGAACTCCTGAGCTCAAGCAATCTGTCTGCCCCAGCCTCCCAAAGTGCTGGGATTACAGGTGTGAGCCACCACACCCAGCCAGTGATTTGTTTCTGATACTATATTTACTACAAGAATTCTTTACTAAGTGTGAAAATTTGTTTTATATAAATACAGGAGAAACACTGTAGCTCTGTATTGAAATGTTCTAAGGATCATTATGATAATTCTGCTTTCCTTAATCTTAAATCCAACCAAAATTATGTTTTCAATAATTCCCGTTGTTATTTAGCATTACATGTATTTATAGACTTATTTTCATTCGTCACCTCTTAAACTTATGGATGGATAGTTTCTTTAGTGTGTATTTTAAAAAATAATCCGTTCCACATCATACTTAGGACTTGATAGTTTCTGTGGAATTTGTATTGCTTACTCATAACTAGAGTGAACGTTTATTGGGAAAACTTCATCGTCATCATCTAGTGGTGGCATCTGAGTACTGTAATTATATGTGTAGATCAATTAAGTAGTTTATTTTATTTAGTTAGTTTTTTAGAGACAAGGTCTCGCTCTGTCACCCAGGCTCCATGGATTGCAGTGATGTGATCATGGCTCACTGCAGCCTCGAACTCCTAGGTACAAGTGATCTTCCTGCCTCAGCCTCCTAAAGAGCTGGGACTATAGGCACATGCTTCCATGCCTAATAAAAAAAAATTTTTTTTGGCCAAGTACAGTGGCTCATGCTTGTAATCCCAGCACTTTGGGAGGCCAAGGTGGGCAGATCACAAAGTCAAGAGATCGAGACCATCCTGGACAACATGATGAAACCCTGTCTCTACTAAAAATTTAAAAAAAAAAAAAAATTAGCTGGGTGTGGTGGCACACACCTGTAGTCCCAGCTATTTAGGAGGCTGAGGCAGGGGAATCACTTGAACCCACAAGGTAGAGGTTGCAGTGAGCCGAGATTATGCCACTGCACTCCAGCCTGGCGACAGAGCGTGACTCCATCTCAAACTTTTTTTTTTTTTGGTAGAAACAGCGTCTGTGTTGCCCAGGCTGGTCTCAAACTCCTGGCCTCAAGTGATCCTCCTGCGTCAGCCTCCCCAAGTGCTGGAATCACAGGCGTGAGCCACCATGCCTGCCTAGTAGTCAGTTTTTGTTGTTGTTGTTTTTGAGATGGAATCTCACTCTGTCACCAGGCTGGAGTGCAGTGGCGCAGTCTTGGCTCCCTGCAACCTCTGCCTCGCGGGTTCAAGCGATTCTCCAACCTCAGCCTCCCGAGTAGCTGGGACTACAGGCGCGTACAACCACGCCCAGCTAATTTTTGTATTTTTAATAGAGACGGGGTTTCACCATGTTGGCCGTGCTAGTCTCTATCTCCTGACCTCGTGATCTGCCCTCTTTGGCCTCCCAAAGTGCTGGGATTATGGGCATGAGCCACTGCACCCAGCCCAGTTTTTTGTTTTTTAACCTTACTACTGTCAGGGTTTGAGCAGAATAAATGGAATGTGACAGTGATCTGGTTTTTCTGAAATTTATTCCATAGTAGAATCTCAAAGTAGTTGAGTTCTGTGCTTATTTGTGTTCTAAATACTTGGTAAAACAAAACAAAAATTCAGATTTTCTTTTTAAAAAACATACACACACCAAAACCACAAGACACATCAGATGAGTGTTATGTTGAGAAGGCTGCTTATGTGGAGATGTCACTTCTTTTTTTAATCTCTAGAGTAGTTTTTCAAATGTTACATAATGGTAGTAATTTGATTTAGACTCCATCACATAGACTTTGGAAACATTTTCCCTTAACTAGTTTTAATACTATTCTGTATTTGCTCAAAAATATTATTCAATCTGTTTAATCCATAATACCAAAATATATCATTTAAATAACCTTCCCTAGCTGAGGAATGACAATAATTAAGACTAGAACTACATCTCTTAAATCATAGACTAGTGAATTTCCAAAGTGAGTAACAAATTATCTTTTATACTTTGAAAAATGTGAAGGATTTAATAAATTCAAGGTGGTAGTACTTTTTATTCCAGGTTTTAAAAACATTGATTTACATTTGAAGTCAAGAAGTGGTATGAAACATACCCAAAGAATGCAGGTTTGCCCTTGAGTCCATACCTACACCAAATGCCTTCAATCTTTGCCCACTTATATTTTTATCATGGTATGTTTTAGGGTTTATACAGTGAAAGATAATGAAATGGATAATGAAGTGTCCTTACTAATACTACAACAAAATATACCCTTGTCCAAAATGAAGAGTAAATCAATACTATATTATATGTCTATATAAACTGGTATAAATCTGCCGTGATAGTAGACCAGGATAGTATAGATGACGTGGACTTTTTTTTTTTTTTTTTTTTTCCCCTTTGAGACAGGGTCTCACTCTGTCACCCAGGCTGGGGTGCAGTGGTGTGATCTCAGCTCACTGCAGCCTCGACCTCCGGGGCTCAAGCAGTCCTCCCACTTCTGCCTCCCAAGTAGCTGGGACTGTGGGCACGTGCTATCAACCTGGCTGATTTTTGTATTTTTTTGTAGAGATGGGGTTTTGTCTTGTTGCCCAGGCCGGTCACAAACTCCTGAGCTCAAGCGAACCACCTGTCTTGGCCTCCCAAAGTGCTGGGATTACAGGTGTGAGCCACCGTCCCCAGCCTCACATGGACATTTTGAAATAAAACCCCGTATTCTTCCTTTTGTTTTATGTTTATTATGGATTACAAATTTATTTGGCAATTAAAAGTAACAGACCACTGGACTATATCATCTCGTGAGTAGCTGAGCTGTTGGATAATACTTTTATACTCTTTGATGCTAAAATACAATAAAATTTCCTAAATTTTGAGTGAGATGTTACTTCAATATAAGAGAGTTTTTATTTGCTGTTTGGGCATGGTAGATTTTTCCAATGTGATCTTATATAACTACAGTTAATGCTTTTTTGCCTTTTATTAATTTAAAAAATTATTTGCTAAAATGATGAATTAATGGCATATCTTAATAAAAATGTATACATTAACAAAAAAATTCCTTGGTCATATCTGTTTTCTAGGGAATGGTTGTATCTGTTGTCACATGAAATGCTGAATCCATACTATGGCCTCTTCCAATATTCAAGAGATGATATCTATACATTGCAGATCAATCCTGATTCTGCAGTTAATCCGGTATGATTTGAAGTTATGATGTGAATTGTGACCTGTAATGCTTTTCATGTTTACATATTAATGTAGTTTATTATATAGAAATTATTTGTCCTTGTCTTAGTTGTACCCTTTGACTTAGCAATTCCTCTTCTACAAAATTTTCCCAAGCAGATGATTACAGATACATGCACCAATTTGGAAACAGGGATGTTTATTGTTTATAGTAGCACTCAACTGAGAACAATATAGTTGTCTTCAAGAGTGGGGACTGATTAAATTATGACATGAAGCAGAATCACACAAATGATTAAAGGCATAGGTTCTGGAATTAGAAAGACATGTCGTGGTCTCATCACTTTCTAGCTTTGTGACCTTTCAGGGCAAGTTCATGGACTTAAGCTTCAGTTTTGTCATTGCTGATAAATAAATGTGTACCTCAAAGAGGGGTTATGAGAATTAAATGGGGACTGGCACATTAAGCATTTAGCACAGTGCTGTATGTTATTAACTGTACAACTCTTATCAATTACATTATTAAGCACTCAACAGAAGTCAGCAGTTATTACTAATGTATTGTTCTTATATTGTCTTTCCATAGAAGGGCACACTATACAGCCACTAAAATGATCATGTGGGATAATAGTTAATGATTTGGAAATTTGGTGTTTATGATGTGTTAAGGGAAAAGAAGGTTATCAAATAGTATAATGCAACTTTGGTAAATATATATGTGTGTGTGCGTGTGTGTGTGTGTGTGTGTGTGTGTGTGTGTGTGTTTTATTACTTTTAAAAAAGAAACAAAGAGGTTTAAAGACGAACTTAAAAGATTACTTAGTTTTGGCTGGGCGCGGTGGCTCAAGCCTATAATCCCAGCACTTTGGGAGGCCGAGACGGGCAGATCACGAGGTCAGGAGATTGAGACCATCCTGGCTAACACAGTGAAACCCCTTCTCTACTTACAAAAAAAAAAAATACAAAAAAAAATTAGCCAGGCATGGTGGTGGGCGCCTGTAGTCCCAGCTACTCGGGAGGCTGAGGCAGGAGAATGGTGTGAACCCGGGAGGCGGAGCTTGCAGTGAGCCGAGATCGCGCCACTGCACTCCAGCCTGGGTGACAGAGCGAGACTCTGTCTCAAAAAAAAAAAAAAAGAATTTAAAAATACAAACATCTAACAAAATAATCTGTGATGAAAGACGAAATATATATAAAAGGGTAGAAATGTTAGATTTGTTTCAGGAAATTATTTAGGGAGGATTTTGAGGTGAAGGTTCTTTTTGGAGGGCGCACTGCTGCCCCTGTAGTAACAATAGCCCACATTCATTGAGGGCTTACAGCATGCCAGGTCCAGTTCCATGGGTTTCAAACATCACCTCATTTTACTCCTCATAGAGATGCTTTTTAGATACTGTAATTATCCTCATATTTCCAGATGTGGACAGTTAGTCCTACAGGGGTTAATTTGTCCATACGCCAGTGACTAGCAGAATCATGATTCTAATTCAAGCCTGACACCAAGTCTGTGCTCTTAAATCTATGGTGTTTTGATGTTTAATTTCTGGTTAGGTCAAGGAGGCGGGGAGATTTAGAATTGAAAGATTTTTTTTCATGACAAAGGGCTCAGCACGGAAGTGAGAGAAGGAAGAGAAAAGAATCTGCAAGTAGTTGAATGAAGCTCTGGGACCATAGTTTGGACTTAATTTCTAAAAGATAAAATTTACAGAATGACTGACCCCTGTGAGAAGGGCATATTACCCTGTGTAATATGCTGTTCCGGAGTGATCTAAAGACTCCTGAGCATGCCCTAGAGAAATACTCCCTCCTGACTATATTGAAGAGTACAAATTTTATGCTTATTCTCAAAAAAATTAATGTTGCTGAAATATTTCATTTTTATTAAAATTTTCCTGGGTAGTTTCTAACTTGAGTATATACACTCTTTTCAATTTCAGGAACATTTATCCTATTTCCACTTTGTTGGACGAATAATGGGAATGGCTGTGTTTCATGGACATTATATTGATGGTGGTTTCACTTTGCCTTTTTATAAGCAATTGCTTGGGAAGTCGATTACTTTGGATGACATGGAGTTAGTAGATCCAGATCTTCATAACAGTTTAGTGTGGATACTGTATGTATTGAGTCTTCTGTCTCTTCATTATAGTTAAACTCTTGAACTTTTAAAAAAAAAGTTTCAAAACCGATGTACTTAAAAAAAATTACACAGAAAATATTGAGTGGTTGAGTGATAGGATCTCATATGATTTCCCCCTTTCTGTAGCTTCTTTATATATTTCAAATTCCTTAAACTTAGCAAGTGTTACTACTTTAAAAAGAAAAAAAAAAACTAGTATATTCTATTTTTAAAAGTACTTTATATGATTATTTCCTCAATGTGATGTAAATTCTGTTCCAAACCTGCATGTGTTAGAATAGCAAATTCTTGCTGCCATTGCTTTTAATGAAGTGGCGATTGTTGGAACCATACTTTTAGATAAGAACTAATTGTTGAATTTAAGCTAAGAACTGATTCTGTTTTGCAAGAGGTCGTTATTTTTATGAAGATACACTGGAAATGTTTATTTTTTATAAAGTATACAGTGGCTTTCTCAACTAGGGATACACAGGCACTTGGCCCCTTGGAGTACAGTACCGAGTAGGGCTCTTCAGAATGCCAAATATAACTGAAATTGTCCTATATTGGTGGTTCTAGCAAGTCCCAGCTTTGACCAGGGCTCTTTCTCATCACTCAGGAAGTTAAATGTTTCCTGTGTTTATGAAGGTTAAAGCTCTTTGACTTTTCTGTCCAGAAAGAACTAGGTAGTGTGGTAGTTTAAGAGTTCATACGCTGAATCTGACCTCACATTTGTCATATTATAAAATGATCTTAGTTTTATCTCACCAGTTAATACATCTATAGGGTCTGTATTTTAGGTTTCCCAGTTACCTATCTCTTCCTCTTTCCTTTCCAGTGAGAATGATATTACAGGTGTTTTGGACCATACCTTCTGTGTTGAACATAATGCATATGGTGAAATTATTCAGCATGAACTTAAACCAAATGGCAAAAGTATCCCTGTTAATGAAGAAAATAAAAAAGAATATGTCAGGTAAACACTCCTGTGTTCTCAAGGCTGAATTTTTTTTAAATGTTCTAGGATGTTAGTATGAACAAACTTAAATATTTAGATAGTATTACTTAGTGTTACAAAATCCGCTTCAGCAGAATTTAGTGGCTTATTAAGAACAGCCATTTTATTATTTCTCACAATTCCAAGGGTCAGGAAATTGGGCAAAAGAACAACATGGATGACACACTGCTGTTCCACAAGATGTCAGCTAGGCCTGCAACACCAAGATGGCCTCTTCACTCATAACTAGGATAACTCAAATGGCCGAGGGCTAGCTGGCATGGCTGTCGACTGGGGTCACTGGCTGGGTCCTAGTTCTCATTGTTGGCTGAGTTCCTTGATTCTCCCTCTGTGATATCAAAGGCCATTCCCTCTCTCCATGACCACTCCCTCTCCCCATAGCCACTCTTTCTCCCTGAAAAGTTTGTCCCTTCATTGTAATGAAGGTTAATCATGTTACCCACTGTATTGATAGACTTCTTATGGGGTGGCCAGCTTTCCAAAGCTCAAAAGCAGAAGCTGCTAGATCTTTTTAAGGCCTAAGCCTGGTCCTGGCCAACATGACTTCTGTCTACTTCTGGTTAAACTGAGACAGCCAGCCCAGTTTCATCATGGAAGAGGAGCTGTACAAAGATGTGAATACCAGGAGATGTGGGCAATGGGGCCATGTGTGGTGTAGCTATCACAGGTGGCAATTCAGAAGGGCTTTTGTGCTGTATATTACTAACATTTAGCCTGTTTATAAACAAGCACATTGTGAGTTTAGGGATAAATGTAAATAAATGTTTTTCAGATTTCATAAAGTAAATTTGAGGAATTTTTATGTATTGGGCTAATTTGGCTTATGAGAAATAAAAAGTCTACCAAACAAACTGTGGTAATCAGCTTTGGAAGTTTGAACTTGAACTTTACTGTATGTACACAGAAACTTGCATGCTATACTTTTTTTGTATAGATCATGTTCTCAAATCTTACTAACATTGTTCCTAGTTTAAAAATGAGGTCCACTTGATTGGAGTGAACACTGGCATAGCTTTTCTGGAAAGCGGTTTGATACCAGCAGTACATGCCCTTTAGCAGCTCTGTGTTTAGGACTCTTCTGCAGAAACACACATGTAATTGAAGAAGTACAGGAAAGGATGGTCAATTAAATACTACTTGTAAAAATTACACTACTAAAATCTTTTTAGAGAAGAATGATTATATTATACATTCAACAGAATATTATGTGGATATTTAAAAGAAAGACTGCATAAGCTGTCAAATTTTAAAACTAAATCTTACAAGAATTATGTAGGAACAAAGTCTATGTTTTTTGTTTTGTTTTGTTTTTTGTTTTCTTTTGTTTTTCTTTGAGACAGAGTCTCACTCTGTTGCCCAGGCTGGAGTGCAGTGGCACAATCTTGGCTCACTGCAACCTCTGCCTCCCAGGTTCAAGTGATTCTCCTGCCTCAGCCTCCCGAGTAGCTGGGAGTACAGGTGCGCACCACCACACCCGGCGAATTTTTGTATTATTGGCAGAGATGGGGTTTCACCATATTGACCATGCTGTTCTCAAACTCCTGACCTCATGATCTGCTTGCCTTGGCCTCCCAAACTGTTGGGATTACAGTGTGAGCCACCGTGCCTGGCTGTTTTTTTTTTTTTTTTATAATTATACTGAAGATGTTCAGGAGGCTGCAGTCAAATAAAGTTTTTGCCTAGGATGAGGGAGTGGAGGTGATGGGACTGGAAATAGGGAGGAGAAAGAGGGTAAAAGAATGGACTTTCATATTTTACTGTCTCCATAGTTAATGTTTGTTTTTTTGTTACATGCATAAAAAGTATGTATTACATTTCTACTTTAAAAAATGAAAGAACAGGCTGGGTGTGGTGGCTCATGCCTGTAATCCCAGCATTTTGGGAGGCCAGAGTGGGTGGATCACCTGAGGTCAAGAGTTTGAGACCAGCCTAGCTAACATGGTGAAACCTTGTCTCTACTAAAAATACAAAAATTAGCCAAGTGTGTTGGCAGGCACCTGTAATCCTAGCTGCTTTGAAGGCTGAGGCAGGAGAACCACTTGAACCTGGGAGGTGGAGGTTGCAGTGAGCTGAGATCACACCACTGCACTCCAGCCTGGGCGACAGAGCGAAACTCTATCTAATATAAATTTAAAATAATAAAAAAAGAAAGAACAAATGAGAATTTCCTAAGTCTTAGCAGTATCTCCTTTTCAAGACCTCGTGTGTCCTACTCAGTCCCTGGATCCCACTCTCCAGGGTTCAGTCGTGTTTACAGCACACGGTACTAATCTCTTGCCAGCTACAGTTTTGAGATTAAAAATTACAAAGAAAAATTTTTACAGTTGTACAGTTTTTCTGTCCCCTTAGCCCAGCAAACAAAAATATGGTCCTCCAAAGGATGTATTGTTAAGTAACTTCTCTCTTGAAGTGGAGAACCATTTCTCCAGATTTGGAAATGTTAACAAATTTGACAGATGAGTAAGTTCTGTGATGTGTGAGATGGAGAGGTCTTCTTGGGTAGGTAGATAAATAAAAGCAATTCACTTATAAATCATACAGTCACACAGTAGATGTAGTTTAGTGCATTTTTTATTGGTAAAATTACATCTTCCAGAATTTTTATATCCTCTAGAGAACAATGATTATTTAATCAAAAAGCACTTGCTATTGGCTTTTACTGTTTCTTCTCATTTTTGGTTTGAGGATTATCTACCTCCTCTTCTCCCACAGACCTCCCTCAAATAGAAACAAAACACCCAACACATTCAAATTACATTTACAAGTAAAATCAGAAAAAATAGTCATTTTTGAGTGAAAGAGCTCTTTATTCTAGTTATTGGCATGTATGCTGTAAGTTTAGAAAGAAATTTCATCAAGACTCAAGTAGACGTCCTGTTTCCTGGGAGCTTCTCTGATTCGAAGGGTTGCTGTGCTGATGCTGCTGCTGTTAGTAGAAGTTTACCACTTTTCATCAACACTGAACTGTGTCACACCTCAGGGATCATTTATCCCCATTAGTCTGAGATTTATTTTTAGACTTTAGGCTAAATTATTAATGTTAGATGCTTGTAAAATGCAATGTTGCTAAAGTAGAGATTTATAATAATTACCAGATCTGAAAATATATGTGATTATACCCAATCCTGCCTAATGTTTACAGGCTCTATGTGAACTGGAGATTTTTACGAGGCATTGAGGCTCAATTCCTGGCTCTGCAGAAAGGATTTAATGAAGTAATTCCACAACATTTGCTGAAGACATTTGATGAGAAGGAGTTAGAGGTTAGTGCATTAGTATTATAACATCACTAGTATAACAAGAAAGGATTGGGAATTATTTTGTTACTTAATTTTATAGGAAAGTCATATTTCTGGTACTTTCTAAGTTTCATGGTTCTATGCTTGAGAATTCTTATTCACAGGAAAAGTCTTTCATGCTTTTGAAGGCCTTTCATCCTTTGGAATTTCTGTGAGTGAACAATCTCTCTCTCTCTCTCTCTCTCTCTTATTTTTTCTGAGACAGGGTCTCACTCCGTCACCCAGGCTGGGGTGCAGTGGTGCAGTCATGGCTCACTGCAGCCTTGGCCTCGTGGACTCAAATGATCCTTCCACCTCAGCCCCCCAAGTAGCTGGGACTACAAGCATGCACCAGCATGCCTGGCTAATTTTCTTGTTTTTTTTTTTTTTGGTAGAGACAAAGTTTTGCCATGTTTCCCAGGCTGATCTCAAACTCCTGAGCTCAAGTGATCTGCCTGCCTTGGCCTCCCAAAGTGCTAGGATTATAGGCTTGAGCCACCATGCCCGGCTGTGAGCAATCTCTCTTATATTGTGAACATTTAAAATTTATTTTTCTATCCTGTACTTTCTTATTTTAAACAGATTTCATGACTTATATGTACATTCTTCCAATATATATTTATTCCTTAACTTAGTAGTTACTGATTTAGTTAAGTAAAACCTCATTAATCTACCATATTGAAATGAATTTGGGTAAGAGCCTACTCTCAGTTGGTTTTACACTAAGCTTGCAAGAAAGCATTTGATAGACAAGATCATTGAGAAAATAACTAAAACACCTAGGAGAAATTGTATCTTTTTTTTTTTTTTTTCTTTTGAGACAGAATCGCCCAGGCTGGAGAGCAGTGGCATGATCTAGGCTCACTGCAACCTCCACCTCCTGGGTTCAAGTGATTCTCCTGCCTCAGCCTCCCAAGTAGCTGGGACTACAGGCACCCGCAACCACGCCCGGCTGATTTTTATATTAGTAGAAACAGGGTTTCACCACATTGGCCAGGCTGGTCTGGGACTCCTGACCTCAAATGATCCACCCACTCTGGCCTTCCAAAGTGCTCAGATTACAGGTGTAAGCCACCATACCTGGCCTCTAAATGTCTTTAGATTAACAGCCATACAAAACAGTTAATAGTTTTTTGTTTCCTTTTAAAGCTGTCCCTTAAACACCTCAGGTCTGGTTTTGTAATTAAGACCTTTGACAAATACATCTGAATTTCCTACTGAACTACTAAGAAACATGAGGTTTAATTCTATTCAGGCTCCCACATGTATTTAGTAGTTAGGGATAACACAAATATTTGAAGTCTACTAATAATTTGAAACATGATTTTATTCACTGCCTTCAATGTCCTTTCTAACTAAATCTGTTAATAGACCTGTTAGCAAACAAATCTAAAAAGGTTGGTCTTACTTAATACTCTCCCCATTCCTTTTGTGATTGAATTGTTCATAGTAAAATAGCCAGAAGGAAGTAGTTGGAGGAGAACGCAGCAGGAATGCCGATAAGGTTGCAATATAATGCATTTTCATCTCTTTACACAATAAACGAGGATTTGGCCTTCTAACTGCCATTCCTCTGAGGAAAAGAATTTAGGAGGAGTCTTTTATGTCATTAAACACACCCATAATCCTTTTCGGATAACCTCCTCCCTGTTCAGTGTGGTGTTAACTCAGTGAACCCTGTAGAAGCTTTGTTGGAGATTTTATTTCAGAACCCTATGGAAGCCTTACTGGAGACTTTATTTGGTAGGGTTAGGGTTTTGAATATAGTTTCTACTGCTAATGAGTCATTATACTTTTTCTTTTTCTTTTTTTTTTTTTTTTTTTTTTGTGGAGACAGAATCTCACTCTGTCGCCCAGGCTGGAGTGCAGTGGTGCAATCTCTGCTTACCGCAACCTCCGCCTCCCGGGTTCAAGCGATTCTCCTGCCTCAGTCTCCCGAGTAACTGGAACTTCAGGTGTGCACGACCATGCCTGGCTAATTTTTGTAGTTTTAGTAGAGAGGGGGTTTCACCATGTTGCCCAGGCCGGTCTCAAACTCCTGAGCTCAGGCAGTCCACCTGCCTCTGCCTCCCAAAGTGTTAGGATTACAGGCATGAGCCATCGCACCGGGCCTGAATCATTAAACTTTGTATTTTTATTTTTGAGATAGAGTCTCACTCTGTTGCCCAGGCTGGAGTGCAGTAGCATGATCCTAGCTCACGGTTAACTCCTATGCTGAAGTGATCCTCCCACCTCAGCCTCCCTGGTAACTGGGACTACAGGTGTGCACCACCACACCTGGCTAACAGTTTTTTGGGGTTTTTGTTTTTTTTTTTTTTTTTTTTTGGAGAGACAGTCTTACTTTGTCCCCCAGGCTGACAGGATCTCGGCTCCCTACAACCTCCACTTCCCAGGTTCAAGTATTCTCATGCCTTGGGATTACAGGTGCTCACCACCACGCCCGGCTACCTTTTTGTATTTTTAGTAGATACAGGGTTTCACCATGTTGGCCAGGCTGGTCTTGAACTCCTGACCTCAAGTGATCTGCATGCCTTGTCCCCCCAAAGTGCTGGGCTTACAGGCGTGAGCCACCACACCCTACCCGTTTTTAAAGACGATATGTATAACATTTATTTTAGCGGTGTATACATTAATCTTGGGTTTAATTAATTCTATAAAATCTAGGATTTGCAAGTTATGTTTTATAGTACACATGGAATTCGCTATTATAAACATGTTAGATTAGTATGGTGAGTTAGTCTTGGACCCTAGGGAGATGTATTAGTAATATCAAAATGATTTGGATATAGTTCATCTGTGTGACCCTCCCATCAGGATGTGTTTAGCAGAGGTCTGTATCAATGTGCTCATGTATTTTGTGCTTTAATATCAGTTTAAGATTATTAAGCAAGGCCGGGCGCGGTGGCTCAAGCCTGTAATCCCAGCACTTTGGGAGGCCGAGACGGGCGGATCACGAGGTCAGGAGATCGAGACCATCCTGGTTAACACGGTGAAACCCCGTCTCTACTAAAAAATACAAAAAATTAGCCGGGCGCGGTGGTGGGCGCCTGTAGTCCCAGCTACTCAGGAGGCTGAGGCAGGAGAATGGCGTGAACCCGGGAGGCGGAGCTTGCAGTGAGCTGAGATCCGGCCACTGCACTCCAGCCCGGGCGACAGAGCGAGACTCTGTCTCAAAAAAAAAAAAAAAAAAAAAAAACAAGATTATTAAGCAAATGTAGACCAGGCGTGGTGGCTCACACCTGTAATCCTAACACTTTGGGAGGCTGAGGCAGGTGGATCACTTGAGGCCAGGAGTTGGAGACCAGCCTGGCCAACATGGCAGAATCCTGTCTCTACTGAAAAATACAAAAATTAGCTGGGCATTGTGGCGCATGCCTGTAATCCCAGCTACTCAGGAGGTTGAGGCAGGAGAATCACTTGAACCCAGGAGGCAGAGGTTGCAGTGAGCCTAGATCATGCCATTGCACACCAGCCTAGGAGACAGAGCGAAACTCTGTCTTTAAAAAAAAAAAAAAAAATTAAGCAAATTGTATGAATCACTTATTCAACACCCATTTCTAAAGTTTCTGTGCATTATCGGTTCCTTCCACAGGATGTAGTGAAATGGATGTTACTGCCATATTACAGCAGAGGACATTGATTGAATTGCTCTCAATCAACAAAGCTAATAGATATTGAAACTAGTAGATGATACAGGTCCAAATAAGGCACATATCAACTGTATTTACTCTTTGGATCTCAATTGCTGTCCATTTTCTTAAAGTTTTATAATTTTATTATGAACTTATAAAACAGTCACAATTTTTTACCTGGTCAAGTCTATCACAGCTGTGGTTCTCAGACCCTGGGGAGGGAGTTTCAATGAGTAGATACCTCTGGAACTTTTAAAAATATAGATCCCAACTGTCACCCCAGATGCACAGAATTAAAATCTCTGAGCCTAGAACCTGGTATGTCAATTTGAAAAGCTTTTCAGATGATTCTGATGTGCAACTTCGATTAGGAACCACCAAATGAGAGCCAGCAGTACAAATCTGAAGTTCTCTTTTGAGGAATTTTTGACCTGGCTATGGTTTCCACAGGTTCATTACTGTGTACTATTTTCACAGCTTATTATTTGTGGACTTGGAAAGATAGATGTTAGTGACTGGAAGGTAAACACCCGGTTAAAACACTGTACACCAGACAGCAACATTGTCAAATGGTTCTGGAAAGCTGTGGAGTTTTTTGATGAAGAGCGACGAGCACGATTGCTTCAGTTTGTGACAGGGTCCTCTCGAGTGCCTCTGCAGGGCTTCAAAGCATTGCAAGGTAACAGCCTGAGGGGCAGGCAAGCTGGGCGGCAGGTGGACCAGGGGTGGAGGCCAGGTCTGTCAGTATGGGGTCTGTGTAGATATTTTATAAACCGTGTGCTTAGAGATTCTCTTTTCACTTCTTACCTGTGACTCTCACATTGTGATACCTTCTCCTTCCTTTCTCTTGTTCCCCTCCCAAGAGCCTTTTGTGTGGGCTTCTCTGATTGTAGTGAGTGCCGCATGCTAGAGACCGTACGTAGTGATGCTCTGCCTTTTGTTTTCTGGTCACCTTACTTTTAATTCTGTTGCACATTCCTGTAAGGGAAGTCATTCACTTTCATGTTCACATCTCGACCTGGTGAAAATGTTTACCTGCCTGGGATGCCTCTCCCCTTACTTTTCAGTTCTTTATTAGACAGAAGCAGCATGGGTCATGGAAACCATCTGTTCGGTCAGAACATTTTAATTACTGCATGGCATCAGACCATTTGTTTACAACCATATTCCTTTTTAAAGAATGGTTTTCCGTGGAATCAGCTGGTTAATTTTGGGATGAGCTTGTAATATTGCTAATGATTGTGGCGCTTCACTGGGTGGCAGTTGCTTCCTTTACCTCTTAAGCACTTCATTGTCAAAGCTGCTGGTGATGACTAAGGACATACAGAGCGAGACTGGTACATAATTCGGCAGTGCTGCCCACAGCGCATGCTCTGAAATCCCTGGGGCGAACCTGCTTTCAGCTGTGCAGCCCTTCTCTGTAAGGAGAGCTCCTCAGCATCACACTGCCCAGATGCATAAAGTGAGGTTGTATTTCTGCTACGTGTATTTATATGGGGTGTCTGTGCGAACTGAAATGGATTCTATAGACGGCTCTTTTGCGCTCAGCCCAGTTTGAGTCATGAAATCTAAATTCGCATTAGGTCATCTTTTTGAATGTGTGCCTATGTATTTTACCTTGGATTTTCCTGATTACTTTTCTTCTCATGCTTTTGGGATATTGATTTTCTCTAAAATATAGAAATTGGGAAAGAGATTTCAATCTCGAGTTTTTTCTCAAATGGAAATACAAAGGTATTATGGAATCTAAGCCTTATCCAAGGTTAATTCTGGCTCTCAAAACCCAGATGCTTTTCCTGCTGCCCTTTGGTAGTACGTGCGGATTCATTAGCATTCCTCTATCCCCAGATCCTGTGGTTTACGTGCCAGTTTTATTCTAAGATTGTGGCGACGAATGCACGCACCTGCAGTGATTTCACCCACATTTCCTTCATTTGCAGGTGCTGCAGGCCCGAGACTCTTTACCATACACCAGATTGATGCCTGCACAGACAACCTGCCGAAAGCCCACACTTGGTAAGGTATTTTTGTAGCTTTATTCCCCATTCCATGTACATAGGTGTTAGTTCCGAACAGATTGGACTTTTTCTTTATTGTACTTACTAGTGTTGAATGAGCCCTTAAAGGGAATGATAAGCAGCTTAAGCGATTTAAAGTTAAGATTATTCGAAAACTGGTAGGAAAACTCAAAAGTGGTCACCTCTGTTTTAGAGAAATACCTTTTAGTTTTCTGTGTGACAGAGTGTTGTGGCTATATTGGTATACACTTGCTGGGCCAGTTTACTTATTATGAATGAACTGTGTAAAATTTGATTTGCTTATTCACAGCTTCAATCGAATAGACATTCCGCCCTATGAAAGCTATGAAAAGCTATATGAAAAGCTGCTAACAGCCATTGAAGAAACATGTGGATTTGCTGTGGAATGACGAGCTTCAAGGATTTGCCCAGGACTCTATTTATACAACCCTGACTGACAGTCTCCTTTCAGCAGAGTTTCAAAGAATGCTGAAATACAGGAAAACAACCCCCCCCCTTTTTTTTTTTTTTTTTTTTTTTTACATTTTAGGACACTGTGAGGGGAAAGGACAATTTTGAAATTCCTTTTCAAGGAAAAAAAGGTCTTTATGCTTTGCCATGAGGCCACATTCAGCTGCTATTTAAACTTAATATCTTGAACCTAAAGAATGCTGACTTTTCCTACATTTCCAGAGTTAGGCAGTATTCTACACTTAAAGACTACTACTATTTTTATAAAAGGTAATCTATTCAAATTGCTTCACAGATTTTAAGTCTCTCAAACATCAAGACAACTTCAGCAGTCGGTACAAGTCACATTTCATTTTGATTGAATACATAATTTTGAACAGCTCCTGTACTTGCTCTTTGTAAAAAATAAAAATAAAAAATTATTTTGAACTATTCTACCTTTGTAAACAGTTGGCTAAAAGAATCATCTTTAAGAAATTAAGCCATTTACATGTTTGTGTTTTTCTATGGCAGAGCATTATATTTTGCATTATATGTTTCAGCTTAGTCTAAGTGGGTCTTTTTTACATTTTTCAAGAACGAATTTCCTGGAATACAGCTATATAATTTTGGTTGTCAAATTCCTAATGCAAACGTTTAGTCTAAACTTAGTCATTTATTTGCGACAATAAGATGTGTTCAGGGGCTCCCTGTTTTTAAGAGACTCTTTAAAAACAAACAAACAAAAAAAACTAATGTTTTTATCTTGAATCAATGAGATTAGTATTTTGGATTTACTTTTAATCTTAAAATACTGCATTTTTATAGCTTCTCACAGCATGTGGATGGGATGGGATTTTCATTATTTTGCTGGGTCAGCTTATCTTTAATATATGTACTATTCCTATAAACCAAAGTCTCTGACAAGTGCACCTAATTTATATTGTATTTTGACTACAGTATAAGTTTCCATTAACAAAACTATCCTAAAGTGTTAACTGCTCATAATTTTAATTGGGTAAAATTATGAAAAAGGAAGAATTTTGCTTAAAGATTATTAATAAGCTTAGAAAATCCTGCTTTTACCTAACAGAATGAAGTGGGGTTGAGGGGCAGTAGTATGAACAGTGATTCTAACTCGATGGCATAAATTACTTTGAAACTAAAGAGTTCATTTTGGAAGGGAATCCCACTTCCCTTCGTGTTGAAGATTTGCATTTGATTTTGAAACGTCCAGATTTAGCTTTCAAGGTGTGTGGCATGTTGTATGATCCAGAAGCAATGAAAACTCTGGGGTGAGGGATTGAAAAAATCTGAAATCGCAATTGGATTTTTAAATTCAATCATCAGAAATATGCACTATTCAAGGGTTTTTTTTACATTGATGTGAAATAAGCAAATTTTCATGAGATAATTAAGCTGCAGAATTTAAAGTTATGAAGTAAATAGGTCCTCTGTTCTGTTTCATGTGATGGAGTGGGTTTCAGTCTGTGTTCTTGGCGCCAAAGAGTTCCTCAGAGGTGCTTCAGGAGTAATGGTTTAAGAGAAGAGGGGCAAAGAGAGGGAGCGAGGGGGAAGGCCTAGTTGGTATTTAGCAGGGGCCTCAGGCTTCATATCCCCACCCCCTTTACCCAGAACAGTCTGTTTTTCTCTTATGTATATTGGAATTTCAAGTAAGCTTTCATGGGGTGCAGCGGGGCGGGGAGGAATGGATGGGATAAAAGAAGTGGAGATTTTGCTGCTCTAAAAAAGTTGAGAACTACTTGTGTAGTTTTTAAGTACTTCAGTGTATTTCATTTGGCCACATTCAACTGCTACAAGTAAGCTAGTCATAGTTGTAACTGTGCAGTGGTAATATGCTTATGTCTGCCTTTTTCCTCTCAAACAATTTGTTTTTTTACATTGCATTCTGAGTACCGAAGAGCATCTTGAAATGTATGGAAGGTGGTTTCTATGCTATTTGATAATCAGTAATGTTCAGCTGTCATGGTAGTACCCTATTGGTTGCAGGCCCATCTCTTTTATATTAAAGCACTAGTGCAGTTTATAATTGTGCCTACTTTTAAAATCTTTCAGTAAAAAATAAGTACATAATGAATATATAAATCATAACTGACAGGGATGCAGTAATAATGAAATGCTACTATCACTTATTTTAATATACAATATAAAGCAGGCAAATACCATTGTTTTTTGAGTGCCTTTTTAACTTTATGCTAATGACTTAATAGAGCTTTAAAAGAAAGAAATTGGCAGGGCACCATGGCTCACGCCTGTAATCCCAGCACTTTGGGAGGCCAAGGCAGGCGGATCACCTGAGGTTGGGAGTTCAAGAGCAGCCTGGCCAAGATGGTGAAACCCCATCTCTACTGAAAATACAAAATTAGCCAGGCGTGGTGGCGCACTCCTGTAATCTCAGCTACTTGGGAGGCTGAGGCAGGAGAATTGCTTGAATCTGGGAGGCAGAGACTGCAGTGAGCCAAGATCACACCACTGCACTCCAGCCTGGGCGACAAGAGTGAGACTCCATCCCCCCTACTCCCCCCAAAAATAAATAAATTACTCTCTGTAAGAGTCTATGCTATCACCATCATCTATATAAACACGATTTAGATTTCCATTTCAAAGTTACATTACCCGATTACTTCCAAATAGGTGCTAAGCAGAAACCCCCAATGTGTTACTGAACCATGGGCTCGCACCTCATGTTTAATGTGAATCTTTATTTCCGTGTCCCTCTTAACTGGTTTCTTCTTGTCTTCCCCCTGGCTGTATTGTTATTTCAGATATGTGATACCTGTTTTCATACTCTTGCCTTTCCATCATGAATGCTTAGTTATGAACAGAGATTCCTTCGTAGAGCTCACAGGCAGTACAGAGGTGAGTCTTGTCTCAGAGGGCCTTGTATCTTGGTGTACTTTTTAAATAGTGCTGTGTATAGTGTACATTTTGTTTTGCACATAGTTTGTTGCCCCGAATGGGTTTTTTACCAAGCCTTTTTTTCTTTCATGTATTTACAGTCCGGAGCACAAGATGCTCTTCTTTCAAATACAGTGTAATTCGCTTTACAACACTAATCTGGGCTTTGAACTTCCAGTGCATAGGACTGATTGCATTGTTGGGAGTTAGAGGCTGTTCCAGCCATCCTTAGTTTGGTAGAGCAGCGCCTTCTGCTTGTTTTCTAAGCGTACAGTCAACGGGTGCCATTTGTGGTATTTAACATGTTAGGATGATTGTTCCAAATGCTGAGTTGTTTTATTTCTAGATGTAATTAGTTCACTTTATGTAATATTCTTCTCTCAAACTGACTTTAAAAACAAAGTTTTATCATTTTCATTGTATTTGTATTTATTACAGAGTGTTTTAGCTTTGATATTCTTTGTATTTTCACTCATTTGTTACATGAGCTTTATCAATAACATCTGTATAAATGGTTTTTAAAAATTAACTATGTATGTGCCCATGCCGAAGTCGAGCAATAAAATCAATGCTGTTTGCACTGTCACAGCATCAACGTTTTTAAAGAATATTGGGTTTGTAATTGTTTTGAAAACATTTATGATTGGCTCTATGGAGGGTGACAACATGAGTCACAAAATGAAAAGTTCAAGAACACATGCCATCCTGAGTTTGTGCCTCTGTCATGTTGCAGAGCTCAGGCCTCCTTTCTGTCTCCCGGCAGAGCGGAGGAGGCGCCCATTTTCTCCGGCCGTGGTGACTGCCCGGTTGGCAGTACCTATTGGGGTCTGCACGTAGGTGGATTTCTGAGGGGGTCAGGGGTTAGTGGGGAAGAGCATCTTGGTCCTGTCACCAGTCTGCATCCATCTTTGCTGTAATACATCTCTGCTCCGGAGGGCAGGCCTGTGATAGGGACTCACATTTGCCAGCTCTACCTTGGTATGTCGAGCAGTAAAATTCTCAAAATGAAAAGGAGAAATCAATTGTATTTTTTCTAGAAGCCGTGGATTTTATTTTTTTATTTTTTTTTTTATTTTTTTTTTTTTTTTTTTTTTTTTTTTTTTTTGAGACGGAGTCTCGCTCTGTCGCCCAGGCTGGAGTGCAGTGGCGCGATCTCGGCTCACTGCAAGCTCCGCCTCCCGGGTTCACGCCATTCTCCTGCCTCAGCCTCCCGAGTAGCTGGGACTACAGGCGCCCACAACCGCGCCCAGCTAATTTTTTGTATTTTTAGTAGAGACGGGGTTTCATCGTGGTCTCGATCTCCTGACCTTGTGATCCGCCTGCCTCGGCCTCCCAAAGTGCTGGGATTACAGGCGTGAGCCACCGCGCCCGGCCGAAGCCGTGGATTTTAATAATGATAGTGGACTAAAGTCCAGCTAACTCCATGGATAGAAAAGGAATGAATATGGTCTGTGTAAGTCTACACAGCATAGGGTACAACAGAAGGGAAAACCTGGGCAACATGTAAGTAGTAGCAGTGTATTAAAGTTCAAAGGGTGAGCATGCTTTTGTTTATATACTTTTATATTCTTTTGAATATTTTTATTTTGCTTTGTCCCTCATTGCTGTGTTTACTGGTTTTATCTAAAATTTGTAAAGTTTTACTATATTGAAGATTTTTGGCTGGGCACAGTGGCTCACACCCATAATCCCAGCACTCTGGGAGGCCGAGGTGGGCAGATCACGAGGTCAGGAGTTCGAGACTAGCCTGGCCAACATGGTGAAACCCCGCCTCTTTACTAAAAACACAAAGATTAGCCAGGTGTGGTAGCAGACGCCTGTAATCCCAGCTACTCAGGAGGCTGAGGCAGGAGAATTGCTTGAACCTAGGAGGCAGAGGTTGCAGTGAGCTGAAATTGCACCACTGCACGCCAGCCTGGACAACAGAGCAAGACTCCGTCTCAGAAAAAAAAAAAATTCAGGCCGGGTGCTGTGGCTTGCACTTGTAATCCCAGCACTTTGGGAAGCCAAAGCAGGTGAATCTCTTGAGCCTAGCTTGAGACCAGTCTGGGCAACATGGCGAAACCCCATCTCTACAAACAATACAAAAACCGGCTGGGCATAGGGGCACATGCCTGATAGTCCCAGCTGCTGGAGGTGGGGCTGAGATGGGGGGATCGTTTGAGCCCTGGAGGCCAAGGCTGCAGTGAGCCGTGATTGAGCCACTGTACTCCAACCTGGGCAACAGACTTGAGACCCTGACTCAAAAACAACTTATTTATTTTCGTATTATAATAGTCTACAAATTATCCAAAAGTTTGATTTGACTAATGATCAGAAGTTTAACCTGAAAAGTTTGTCCCTTCATTGTAATGAAGGTTAACCATGTTACCCACTATTGATTTGTACTTCATATACCAAATGCTTACAATACATGTATATACAATAGGATATATGCAACAGAACAAGAGCCTAGTTACAGGTTAGAGGAGGTAATTACACAGGAAAAGTGTTACTTTACATTCCTATGTTAACATTCGTAGCAAACTAGACAGACCAGATTTTAAATTTTACTTAAAAGGTATCTGCCCTAAATGTGACTTGTCTGCTGCTCATTCAACAAATATTTACTGTGCTCCTACTATGTGCCAGGCTCTGTACTAGCTGATAGTCATATAGCTTTGCATGAACTTCCAAAGTAATGCTAGCCTATGTCTCACTGTAGGCTAAGTTCAGACTTAAGCGTTCAAAACTCAATTTATGTACAGCAAAGCAGTCAGTCATGACGGGAGCACATGAATCAATACCCCACCTCAGCAAGGCCCTGAATCCCAGACTTGGCTATTTGTTTGTGGTCTCACTGTGTTGCCCAGGCTGGAGTGCAGTAGCTATTTCACTGGCACAGTCATGGTGCACTGTAGCCTCAAACTACTGGTCTCCCAAGTAGCTGGGACTACAGGTGGGTACCACCATGCCATGGTGCAGTCTATGGGATGGGCGGGGGAACCTAAGATGTTTCTCCTGCCCACTTAAGTATTCTTAATGCTTTTTTTTTTTTTTTTTTGTAAGAGTCTTGCTCCGTTGCCCAGGCTGGAGTGCAGTGGTACAATAGCTCACTGCAACCTCCACCTCCAGGTTCAAGCAATTCTCGTGCCTCAGCCTCCCAAGTAGCTGGGATTACAGGGTGTGCACCACCATGCCCAGGTAATTTTTGTATTTTTAGTAGAGATGGGGTTTCACTATGTTGGCCAGGCTGGGCTTTTCATTAACTGTAAATACTGTCTGGTTAGTCCCTTATGATAGATGAGGCATTTAGTTCTAATATGAAGCACCTCACTCTGTAACATCCCCCACAGGACTTTCCAAATGCACGATTGTGATGAGCCTTTCCTGGGCTGCTCCAGGCTGACTGGCTTGATGCACATGATCCACAGCACTTGAATCGCACCGTCCTCTGCTTGTTAAGCTAGTCTGGTGAAGTGATCTTTATTTGCTTTTCATTTTTCAAAAATATGTTGTCTCCTATTTTCTGACCTTTGCTGACCAATTCTCTCATAAATTTTTTTTTTTTTTTTTTTTTTTTTTTTTGGTTATTCCTAGTTACTTTTTAGCTTGGTAAAGAGCACCAGTTCCCACCAGTCACCAGAACTAGCAACTTAATCTTCCTAAAATATTTTACATTTAAAAAAAAAGTATAATAAAAGCATTGTTAGGCTTGTGCTAACAGATCTAATGGTATTACATAATCTACCGCTCAGAGTCACACCTGCTATGCTTCTGGATCTTTTCTGAGTGCTATGCTTCTAGATCTTTTCTGTATTGTATTTACATTATATTGCATCATATGTATAATACCCGTTCACACCGTGGTTTTTTCTATAAAACTGCATATTTTGTAGTCTAAAATTTTTTTACTCAATATTTTATGGCTATCTAGATCTACTTTATCCTCTAACACTTTTTAGAACTTATGTTCCAGCTCTTGCATATCTAGCCTTATTGTGGGGAAAAGAGAGATCAACTGTTACTGTGTCTATGTAGAAAGTAGAAGACATGAGACTCCATTTTGTTCTATACTAAGAAAAATTCTTCTGCCTTGAGATGCTGTTAATCTGTAACCATAGCCCCAACGCTGTGCTTGCAGAGACATGTGCTGTGTTGACTCAAGGTTTAATAGACTTAGGGCTGTGCAAGATGTGCTTTGTTAAAAAAAAAAAAAAAAGTGCTTGAAGGCAGTATGCTTGGTAGAAGTCATCACCATTCTCTAATCTCGAGTACCCAGGGACACAATGCACTGCGGAAGGCAGCAGGGACCTCTGCCTAGGAAAGCCAGGTATTGTCCAAGGTTTCTCCCCAGTGATAGCCTGAAATATGGCCTTGTAGGAAGGGAAAGACCTGACCGTCCCCCAGCCTGACACCCGTAAAGGGTCTGTGCTGAGGATTAGTAAAAGGGGAAGGCCTCTTTGCAGTTGAGATAAGAGGAAGGCCTCTGTCTCTTGCTCGTCCCTGGGAATGGAATGTCTCGGTGTAAAACGCGATCGTATGTTCTATTTACTGATAGGAGAAAACTGCCTCATGGCTGGAGGTGAGACATGCTGGCGGCAATACTGCTCCTTAATGCACCGAGATGTTTGTGTAAAGTCAAACATAAATCTGGCCTACGTGCACATTAAGGCACAGCACCTTTCCTTTAACTTATTTATGACAGAGATCTTTGCTCACATTTTCCCACTGACCCTCTCCCCACCATTACCCTATAGTCCTGCCACATCCCCCTCTCCGAGATGGTAGAGATAGTGATCAATAGTGAGGGAACTCAGGGACCAGTGCCAGCGCACGTCCTCCATATGCTGAGTGCTGCTTTGTCTCTGTGTCTTCTTTCTTTTCCCAGTCTCTCGTCCCACCTGACTAGAAAAGCCCACAGGTGCGGAGGGGCAGGCCATCCCTTCACCTTATCTTGGGCATTTCCTGTCCTTTCCATTCACCTGTGCTTGCTGAATTGTCACAACCCATCACAGGTGTCCGCATGTCACTTACCATGCTCCAAACACACCCAGTCCATTAAGCCTTTCCCTGCTGGAAGCTCTCGCCTGCCTGGTGGCCCACCCTTCTGACAGTTTCCATTCCAAGAGCTCAGCACTTAGAACCACAGCAGTTGATCAGATGTCTTTTCTCTCTAGGTCAGGTTTCACTGCTTCATGCCTCCTGGCCTCTCATCATGCATACACTCATCCCCACAGCACTCTCTCTGCCACTCCTGGGCTTCCATCCAAGTCCCCATATCCTCAACTGCTCTGAAGCTTCCTCTAGCTTAAGTGTAGCTTTTCTTCTCCATTGAAAACACCATCCCCAAGTGGTTTTTTTCCCTCATATTCTTCCATACCAGAGATGAGGCTGGTACACTCTTGCCCACTTGAAGCCCATCATGCCTTCTTCCCACCTGCAGTCACTAATGCATCTTTGAATGACAGCCTGGCTTTCCACCCTTTATCTCTCTCACTGCTATCTTCTGCCAACCAACAGAAACCAGAATGCATTTTATTTATTTATTTATTTTATTTTTTTTTTTTTTTTTGAGACGGAGTCCCGCTCTGTCGCCCAGGCTGGAGTGCAGTGGCCGGATCTCAGCTCACTGCAAGCTCCGCCTCCCGGGTCACGCCATTCTCCTGCCTCAGCCTCCTGAGTAGCTGGGACTACAGGCGCCCGGCACCTCGCCCGGCTAGTTTTTTGTATTTTTTAGTGGAGACGGGGTTTCGCCATGTTAGCCCATGTTGGGATGGTCTCGATCTGCTGACCTCGTGATCCGCCTGTCTTGGCCTCCCAAAGTGCTGGGATTACAGGCTTGAGCTACCGCGCCCGGCCTATTTTTTATTTTTTTGAGAAAGAGTTTCACTTTTGTTGCCCAGGCTGGAGTGCAGTGGTGCGATCTCAGCTCACTGCAACTTCCACCTCCCAAGTTCAAGCGATTCTTGTGCCTCAGCCAGGTGCCACCATGCCTAGCTAATTTTTGTACTTTTAGTACAGATGGCGTTTCACCATGCTGGCCAGGCTGGTCTCGAACTCCTGACCTCAAGTGATCCACCTGCCTCAGTCTCCCAAAGTGCTGGGATTATAGGCGTGAGCCACTGCGCCCAACTGCCATAATGCATATTCCCTCATCTTCCAGCCACGTTATGAAAAGTCTACACATACACGGTACTGTCAAGGTTCTCCAAGGCCCACCTCTGATAACCACCCACCTTTCTTCTCTAACGTATGTACTTTTTTGTCAAGTGCTAATTCTTAATTATTTTTATTGACTTAAAGCAACAAACTTCAGGAGCTGGCTGCTCAAACAAGGCTTGTTAATTGCTTTAGCACAAATACGACTAATGAAGATCCCCCCTTTTCAGATGTTAGGTCATAAATTCAAAATAATAAGCTTTTAGAAAACAATTTTTATTTTAAAATTCATAAAAAGTACTGGAAATATAGGTAAAGCATTTGAAAATGATTTTTCTGGCTTATCTGTTTACTGGCTCAATTCTAGCTCTGTCCCGGTAAAGGCCTCCAGAACCTTCACCTATGATCAAGTCTGGCCTCACAGGGAGGGACTTTTACTGTACTGAAAGGAAGCCAGCTGAAGCCGAGATCTGAAGCGCTCAGCTTCCAGTTCCCGGAAGAAAACATCATCATCATTCTGTGTTATCATGTCCTGCAGCTGTTGAATTTCCTTCTCCATCTTAGATCTCAGCTCCCGCTTCACCTTATGTAATGTCTGAAAAAAGAAGGCATGTCATCCTGCTGTTCACAGCATTTATCCAGGCCCTCATCTATTGTTCCCTCTTCATCTTCCAGCTAATCAAACTCCTCCAAAATTTTTAATAATCTAGCAGCAGCTCTTACAGAGACCTAACTAAAGTTAAAATCATAGGATAAAAATGTCTTGGGTCATAGATGGAGTGCCTTATTAGTCTTCTCTCCATTCCCTTTACGTTTGTTTTCTACTTCCTAAACTGTAAATAAATGTAAAATGTAAATAAATGTGTCACCTAATGATGGAGATATGTTCCAAGAAATGCAGCAAGTGTTTTGTTATTGTGCAAAATGTCAGTGTACTTACACAAACCCAGATGGTACTGTCTACTGCACACCGGGGCTATATGGTATAGCCTATTGCTCCAACCACCAATGTACGAGGTCCCTTGCTGAAGGAAACATTGCCATGCAGTGCATGACTTTGCTTCTATCTTGTTAATTATTACCTGGGCCTGAGATTTCTCTCTGGCTTTAAGTTCTTGATGTTCCTGTGATATGGCTTCTGCCAGCAATGAAAACTGTTTATAGAAAGAAAAAAACAAATATTATATTTAATGTTTGTAGTCCAAATGTAACATTTCTTAATGTTCATAGGCTTAAAATAATTTTAATGGAAATAGGACAATATACTGTACTATGGTCAAGTATTATTTGATCTTAAATTTCAATCTTGAAAATGGGGTCCTCTAATCTGTAGAGTGCAAACTTTAGTTAACACAAGGAGGTTTACTGTCAACAGACTAAGCAAATTTTCCACAAGGGCAAGTGGTCAGGACTAAGCACAACAGCGTAATCAAGTGCCAGGAGCCCACCTGGTCCTTATAGTAGTTCTCCATGGAGTCCAGTTCATCCTGGTGGCGTCTCCTTTGTTCATCTCGCTTTTCTTTGGCATAGTTTCTTAGGTCTCGTAATCTTTGCTTTTGAATGTTTAAACCTTCTTCAAACAGTTTCTTAAATATCTGTCATTTAATCGTAAAAATAAAGTCACTGAGGAATATAATCATTTTGGCCAACTAGAGGTATATACTGATTATATTTCACAAAGGTTTTTTTTTTTTTTTTTGAAATACTAGTTTTATTCAGATATTTTGACATACCATAAAATTTACCTCCTTTTCTTTGAGACAGGTTATCGCTCTGTCACCCAGGCTGGAGTGTAGTGGTGCAGTCACAGCTCACTGCAGCCTTGACCTCCCAGGCTCAAGCAATTCTCCCACCTTGGCTGCCTGAGTAGCTGGGACTACAGACATGTGCCACCACACCTGGCTAAATTTTTAATTTTTTGGAGAAATGAGGTCTCACTATGTTGCCCAGGCTGGTCCCAAGCAATCCTTGCACCTTAGCTTCCCAAAGTGCTGGGATTACAGGTGTGAGCCACTGAGCCCAGCCTTACCCTTTTAAAGTAAATAACTCAGTATGCCTTATTATACTTAGTTGTGCAACCATCACCACTACAGAACATTTTTACCACCCCAAAAAGAAACCCTATATTGGTCCCATCCTTAGCCCCTGACAGTCACCAGTCTACTTTCTATCTCCATGGATTTGCATATTCTGGACACTTCCTAAAAATGGAATCATGTAATTTGTGGCCTTTCATATTTGGTTTCTTTCACTCCGCATGTTTTCAAGGTTCATCTATACTGCAGTATATATGAATTCTTCATTCATTTTTATTGCCAAGTAACAGCCTACTGTATGAATAAATGCACACTGTTTATCCATTCATTAACTGATGGGCACTTTGGGTTGTTTCTCCTTTTAGGCTATTACAAGTAAAGCTATGAACATTTGTGTTTTTTGTGTGATTATATAGCTAGGGGTGAAATTGCTGGGTAACCTTCTGAAGAACTGCTAGATTGTTCTCCAAAGCAGCTGCACCATTTTACATTTTACCATTGTAGTTAACTACAATTACTAAAATATTTTACAGATGAAATTTCTTGCTAGCCTGGGATCTCAAAAGGTTAATCATTTCAGCCTGATAAGGATGACATAGCAAATACCTTGTGGAAAACCTCTCACAGTACAGCTGTTTTGACACTATCCCTGATTTTATGTGGAATACAAGGTCATGTTATCACACCTTAAATTCCTGTCTCTCACAACATGTTCCCAAAACCTCTAAAGTAGTTTTACTGGAGACGTACCTGTTATGTGTAAGAGGCAGGGAGGAAGTAAGACTTCACATTAAGATGAGAGACACAGACTGAGAATGGACGGGAATGCACAATGGAGTAAGAAAATGAAGTGCGGCCAAGCAGAACTCAGGGCCAGCACTATAGGACTTCGATTTAGATTTTAGATTCAAATTTGGACAAGACTCACGAACAAAGAAGGTGGTCCTGAAAGGTAACAAAGTTCACCTTCTTAACAGGGCTGGACAGAAAAGCCAGACTTACCATTTCTTCCCGGGTCCTCATTCTCATCATTTTTGCATGCAACTGAACTCTATAATCATCATAATATTTTCGAGCACGAACGATTTGCTGTCGATTTTCTTTTATCTTTGATTGGGTCAACCTTTGCCTACGAATGCAGTCCTTGAAGTCTTGCTAAGAAAGGGAAAGGGGAGGGAAGAGAAGAGTAAGGACAAGAGGAATGCAGACTCCAGCGTTCTCATCTGCCCCACTCCCCATCACGATGTCTTCAGGCAGTATGCCAGGTGTGAGGTGCCAGTGGCCCCAGAAGCCCTTCAGCCTTTGGCAGCTTCATCACCTCAATCTGAAGAGCAGCTCCAACAACCCCCTGCCGCAGCAGAGGGCAGCAGTGATCCTGGGCACTCCTGCGGAACTGAGGGCTCACTTCCCATGCCACCAGGAGGCTGCTAACAAGGCTGGCCCATATGCCAGCTCACAAGGAGTAGGAAAATGGCACATCCAGACTTTCAAGCAGAGCCTGGGCTGCCAGGAGTATTTAATTAGGCAAAAACTAAGGAAATTAGACAATATCTGACAAAGGAGTGAAGATGAAATGGGGTCACCTACAGACTCTTATGTAGGTGTTTCAGATATTAGTGTTTTTCCCCCCCATAGGAAAGTACCATCTGCAGTTCCTGAGATCTTTCTGGAACTGTTTAGTATTATAGTTCTCATGGCTTATCTCTACTCCACACTCAGGCAAAGATTTTCAAATCTCTTCCTTTGGCAGATTGTTTCTGACCTCCATCCTCTCCCTTCATAATTCTCTAAGTACAATTTCTCATCAAAATTGTAACGGAGGCTGATAAATCCCGGAGCTCTCTACTTGGGACCTGAGGATGGGAGATGGCAAACAGCACTAAGTTCAGCCACTTGGCACCTAGACGGATCCATGGAGGTCCACAGACAGAACTGGATTAAAATCTCAGCTGTGTCCCTCGCTTATCAGTGAGACCCAGGGCAAGTTACTTAATACCTCAAAGCTTCAGGGTTTTCATTTCATAGAAAACATCTGTAATATATTACTATAAAGACTAACTGCAACTGTGTACATAAAGTACCTAGCTCTTCCCCTGCCCATTCTGGGTTTGTTTTGTTGTTGAGACAGGGTCTCACTTTGGCACGCAGGCTGGAGTGCAGTGGCAAGATCACAGCTCACTGCAGCCTTGCCCTCCCACGCTTCCCACTTCTGCCTCCCAAGTAGCTGGGACCACAGGCAAATGCCACCATGCCAGGCTCATTTTTTCCATACCCATATATATATTTTTTAAGACAGGGTCCCACTATGTTGCTGAGGCTGGTCTCAAGTGATCCTCTCACCTCAGCTTCCCAAAGTGCTGGGATTACAGGCATGGGCTATCAATTTTGGTTAAAGACCTAAGCAACACTTCCACATGCAGGTGTTAGAGGTGAAGGGTCTGTGGGACTGTTGCCCAGCTAGCACACATAAAGGGAATGAATATAACAAATTCAAAATTATAATATCCAACTTGCTCTTGACATACCAGTCTCTTGTTATGTTCATACTCTTTCCTGACAAGGGTAGTAAGGAGGTCATGCCTTCTTAGGGCTTCTTCTATCTTGAAGGGGGACACGAAATCAAGTAGGTTAATAATGCTGTTCACTCAATTCTCAAGGATAAGCTCTTCTCTCATTTAAATTTCTATGCTTAAGACTGACAGTAACTTACTTCATCTTGCAGTTTCTTCTTTGATCGATTTTCTCTACATGCCTCTTTCTTAAGCTGTTCAACCTGTGCAATTTGCTGTTTCCACATTTTGCTTAGTGTTGGGCCAGAAACATAGAGAAATGGAAACTGCTCCAGCATAAGGGGCAGGAGACTGTGTTCACTTACTTTCACTGCAAGGTAAAAGAAGATGTTCTTAATCTGAGACTTGTGGACAAGAACTGTCATCCAACATCCCTGGTAGATCAAAGCTTATGTAAGTGATGTGGTTTTGATTCTGTAAAGAACAATTCTAAATGTACTTATAATAATTTGCATTCCTCCTCTGATTGGAGTAAGCCAACTACTGATAAGGATAAAAATACATTCTGACTGATGCCATGCTGGTCCTGGGAAGTCCATCCTAATTGCTCAGCTGCTTCAGTGCCTGCGGGTAGATTCTCTACGTATGGTAAAATAGAAGACTCCTCAACCCTCCTGGTAGGCAAGTGCTTAGAAGAAACGTTTCTGGTCTAAAGGATATAGTAGGAGGGCCAGCAATCTTTGGGGTATAACAGGAAGCCTGGCATTTCTCATGGCTTTGTTTCCTTGTAACAAGACTCTACACTCATTGGCACTGTCAATATACAGGAGGTGGACAGGTCATCTGCTTGCCTTGGAGCATCCCCTTCATTCTACCAACTTCCCAGAAACAGACAAAAAGGCATCCAAAGTGAGTAAGCACAGGAGTGAGGCTAATGGTGGCGCAGCAGGTGGCAGTCCTGGCATTCCTTGGGTGCCAATATATAGGCCTCCCTAAGGTACTTCCTTATTGAAGAGTTTTAGCCCTCTATAGAAAACCAGCCACATGGCAGTGGAAAGAAAAAAAAAACAACTTTCTTCAGCTAACTGGTGGATGTTAGCTTTCAGTGCTGTGTCCCTGGAATGCTGCACTTGCTTTCAAAGGCTGCCAGTTTTCCATAAAGTACAATTCTGTGGTTCTTACTTGGAACTGCTTTGTTTGGCTTTGGGAGGCCACCTCTTGGACTCTGAGTTGTGGTTTTTCTAGAGTAAATCTTCCAGGGCTGACTACATTCTGGAGTTTCTTTAAGAACAGCTTCTCCTCTGTATATTTTTTCCTTAGAAGCAGATACAAAACAATAAAAATAAAAGGTCTAATAGTTCTTTCATGCATCATCTTAAATATTACATATTGACAAAAATAGCTAACTACTTCCCACCTTACTTCAAATTTGTAAAATCTGGTTAATAATTCACTCACTCTAAACTAAAGGCATCTTTTGGCCTCTGGCATCCCTTGGAATTTGAAAAAGCACTGAATCTTTTTCAAGTTTCAGTCACCATAGTCCCACACCCTAAATACAACCACTATTAATCTTTTTTTTTTTTAACCTATTGTTTCGATGTACTTCTCTTTTTCCATGTAGATTTAAAAAAATTCTCAAGCAACTATGCAGTATGCTTAGTTGTAACCATACTGTACTTTATATCCTGTTTTGTTCACTAATATTTTAGCATAAGCATTTTCCCCATGATTTCATTTCGTTTCTGTAACCATTCTTTTGAAAGGCAATGAAAACTTCGGTTTTGAGTTTCTTACAACCAGGTCTAGATCAACTAGGATGTTCTGTCTTCTCTTACTCTTCTTTAATTTTGTCAGCCTAGACTAGTTTTTAAGACCCTGAACTGCTAAGTCAAATACCCTTATAAAAACTGATGGTAAGTTTTAAGTAGGGGAAAAAAACGCTAGTTTTCTTTGGTACCACGTCTTGTCATATTTTAGCAACCTGAATGCCTTATTAAGAAGTAAAAGTCCTGTATCATGACATGAAATCCTGCCTTTTCCTAAAGAGCTCATGATTAAGGCCCTGTTGGCCCCTTCTTCTTTTAAAAAGATCATCTTTGTACTTCCCCCTCATCTGATCAAATGGCATTTATTACAGTGTAGACTTTTACCCACTGTTTCCTCCTCCTTCTCATGTATTCTTAGAGGTCCAATATTCTCTTGAACTTTATGTCTTCTTAGTTCCCTTTCAAATGCTTCAGTAAATGCCTATAGGGGAAAAGGTCATATGATAGTACAGTTGTTAAAAACATATATAACGGGCAGCACCATGGCTTAGTTGGGTAAAGCACCCGTCTAGTAAACAGGAGATCCAGGGTTTGAATCCCAGCGGTGCCTCAACTGAGCATCCAAGCTTAGTCGCATGCAGTGAGGCTGAGCCAGGTGGATCACCTGAGGTCGGGAGTTCAAGACCAGCCTGACCAACATGGAGAAACCCCATCTCTACTAAAAATACAAAATTAGCTAGGCGTGGTGGTGCATGCCTGTAATCTCAGCTACTCAGGAAGCTGAGGCAGGAGAATCACTTGTACCCGGGAAGCAGAGGTTGAGGTAAGCCGAGATCACGCCACTGCACTCCAGCCTGGGCAACAAGAGTGAAACTCCGCCTTGAGAAAAAAAAAAAAAAAAATCCTGCCACCGCGCCCAGCTAACTTTTTTTTTTGTATTTTTAGTAGAGACGGTGTTTCACCGTGATCTCAATCTCCTGACCTTGTGATCTGCCCACCTTGGCCTCCCAAAGGGTTGGGATTACAGGCATGAGCCACCGCGCCCAGCCGCTCATTCACTTTTTAAAAAATTCCTTTCAGACTCTGTATCACAAAATGTATGGGTTTTTTTGTTTTGCTTTTTGAGGCAGAGTCTCACTCTTGCCTAGGCGGGAGTCAGTGGCACAAACTCGGCTCACTGCAACTTCCACTTCCCGAGTTCAAGTGATTCTCCTGCCTCAGCCTCCCGAGTAGCTGGGACTACAGGCGTGCACTGCCATGCCCGGCTAATTTTTGTATTTTTAGTAGAGATGGGGTTTCACCATGTTGGCCGGGCTGGTCTCAAACTCCCGACCTCAGGTGATCCACCTGTCTCAGCCTCCCAATGTGCTGGGCCACTGCACCCGGCTCACAAATCTACATTACTTTAACATATATAATTGGGACATAAAATGAAATTTTACATCACGCATTTTTTCTGTTCTCAAGTTTTTGCAATTATTTTGATACTCTCCTGAGTGGAAGTTACATGCTGAGTTACAAATGAGTGTGAGACGTCTGAATTAGTTTTAGTTTTTCACCATCATAAATCCTACTGCATTATAAAACCTACTACTGTAAACAACTTAAGTGTTCTAAATCCATGCTACATTTCAAAATCCACATTCCACAGGGGAAAGTCTTCCTAGGTAATCATACCAGTCTCGTTGTTGTTGAATCCCAACCACCTCCTCTCATTCCTGTCTTGGGTACTTGATCTCATCTTCTCTGTAACTCAAGTGGCCTGTCACTTTAATCCACCTCAAATTCCCCTCATCTCTGAAGCTCACTCACTCTGAAAATAACAACTCACGCTGATCTCCTCTTTCTTAATCTACTGGAACACCAAGCTATGTCTGGCCAGGTTATTTTTCTTAAGTTTCATGAGTATAATTTTATGCTAATGGAGACATAAGCTATGCCACGTAGCTCTCTATCATCCATTCCGCTCAAGAATATTAAATGCATTTTAAGCCTTAAATCAACAGCATGTTCATGGTAGCATCTGGCTGAGGGGAAATGGTATTGGCTGCTGCTTAATGGTAGTCAAGAGATGGGGAAGCACCTGTGCTCGGAATTGGTGGGTATCTGTTTCTCTTGGTTTGCGCTGCCTTTTTCTCTCCGTGTGGAACTGTTTGCATTTGTTAGCTGGAGATGGAGAGAGCGAATGGGATCTGTAGGGTGGCTTTCTATGCATGGAAAGTCCTGCAACAGAGAAAAGACACATAACATTAGTTCCTGATAGCCAGAATGTTATGCTGGAAACCAAAGTTGGTTTTTACTAAATCCAGAGAGACTGATGAGTGAAATGTGCTAAAGGGACTGTCTTCTGTAACTAACTTGTATTGGTATGGTAACACCAAGTAACAGACAAATGCATACGAATGTGTACTGTCTCAAACACTTAGCTTCTACATTCAACTTTGGATATTCAACATGTGGAATGCCTCCTATGCACAAAGGACTATGGAGAGTGCTCTTGGTGATGGGGGAGATGGGAAAAGAGAAAAGGTAAATTATCTGAGCTGCGCATCTGCTTGGGTCCTGAGGAGGTGGGATGTAAGCATACATATCTATCTTATTATATATGCTTACAGGCAAAGTTAACATGTTAAGCATTGTCTAAGCGGTCCCAATTTTTCCCTACTTAGCAATCTAGCCCTCCTAATTGCACACTGCCAAAGAGATCTAACAAACCATTTCTTTCTACAAACCTTTTTATCCCATTGTCTATAGGTGTGTCTGGGCATCTGCTAGTTGTGAAGAGGGTGACTCCAGTGGGAAAAGCACTTCAAGAGAGCCTTAAGACCAAGGAAGCTAGTTTTGGTACCTTTATAAATAAATTTTCCCTGAGCTTGTTATTTTTTTCACATGCTTTTAATTCAAATCTTTCACATTTCAAATTCTAAGATGTATTTTTAAAAACTGACTTGCATAATCTATTTTGAATGATAGCTGCTCATGATGCATGATGTATTCTTCTCCAGAAACTGAAGACGCACCTGAAATAATATTTTAATTTATAACCTGTTTTCACAACAGGATACCATGTGTATGTACATAATAAGGGAAAGGAAGAGGTTCCTGGATGAGGGTGCCTAGAAATTGGCTGAGTCCTTTTAAAGGGAAGAGAGATGAAACAGTCAAGAGAAGGAAAGAGCATTCTTGAAGGAGTAAAACACAACTGAAAAAGTTAAGGAAGTTGGGTCAGAAAAAGGCTATTTCTGAAGAAACAATGGATGACCAAAGTAGATAAAACTAAATATAAAATATGCAGGATTTTAGTTGGTGGACGACAGGATAATTGGATTTGAACAATGGCATATCAAACAGTAGGAAGTGTCTGCAAAGACGTGGCAAACCAGAAACTGCTGATATGAGTATAAAGCAGTGCAATCACTTTGGTGGGCAAGCTGGCAGTGGTGAAGAAATGTAGGCCTTACGATCCAGCAATCCTACTAGATGGAGATATCACAGAAACTCTTGCACATATTCTAGGCTGTTCATTGCAGATTTTTTATAGTAATGAAAACTGGAAACAATCAACATGTCCAGCAATAGGGGAAATGTATAGTGCTATACATATATATATACACACACCCACACAAAAGTGACACACTGTAAGAACTCACAAAAGTGACACACTATAAGAACTCAGTTACACTGCAGTTAAAATGAATGAGCTGGATCTATAAGTATCAACAGCAATAGATTTCTAAGACAATGTCAGAAAAAAATGCAAGTTGCAAAATAATATATACAGTACGTAAATTTCTAAACGACATAAAACAATAGTATGTTTAGACAAGTAATGTAAGAGCTGTTAAGAAAGTATAAAAACAAGGATCAGAAGAAAAGACGCCAACTTTAAGATAGTGGTTGCACTGAGGGTGGGGAAGAGATCTGTGGGGAGAGCAGAGGGGGTTTCTACTGTTTTACTTAAACACAAAGGGGCTAAAGCAAATATAACTGTTAACACCAGCTACTTCTAGCCGGGGAAGATCCAGGTGTTTGATATTACTTCTGATCCTTTTATATATTTCTCAACTATTTAAAATTAGAATCTAAGTTATTAAGAACAGATGGAACTGCCTAAGTAGTTCACATGGCTGTCCCCCTTTCTCAGTCTCTCTGGGGTAAGTACCTGGCCTTGTCTTCTTTGGCCCATACTCCACGATGCCATCACTGTGCTGAGACAGTGTCTCCTCAGTTCCATCCTCTACCTCTTCATTTCCAGTATCTTCTTCTTTATGGTCAGTCTTTTCTTTAATCCGATCACCCAGGGCACTTTTTAACATCTATTGAGAAAACTTTTTTCAACATCTTTCACTGACTTCACCAGAATGTAAATTCGCAGGAGTAGGCAGACCTTTAAAAAAGCTTCCTTTGACAGTCACTAATAACAAGTTTTCAGATGCTTATGCATGTTTAATTATTCACTTTTGAGACAGGATCCCGTTCTGTCACCCAGGCTGGAGTGCAGTGGTGCTAGCTGGGCTCACTGCAACCTCCGCCTGCTGGGTTCAAGTGATCCCCCATCTCAGCCACTTGAGTAGCTGGGATTACAGGCATATGCCACCAAGCCCAGCTAATTTTTTACTTTTTGTAGAGATAGGGTTTCACCATGTTGCCCGGGCTGGTCTCAAACTCCTGGGCTTAAGCGATCCGCCTGCCTCAGCCTCTCAAAGTGCTGGAATTGCAGGTGTGAGCCACCGCACCTGGCATACATGTTTAGTTTTAAAAAGGTGTAGATCAGTGCTATGGATCACCAAGTTTCAATAAACTTTTGACTAAGTCACATAGGGATTTAAAACATTCATTCAATGATACCTTAAAACTGTAATACTGTATTTTGTGAGAATCAGTGATCCATCCAATTTCATACCAGATCTGTCTTTTGCAGCAAAGGGGAACTATATAGATATATCTAAAAAAAATGGCTTAACACAATCATTTATGTTAAATGATTTAGTTTTCATCAAAATTCAGTAACATTTGGATAAATCTGCACTAAATTTAGTTAGATCATGAAAGGCTGAGAGATCACTTCCTGTTCCATCTGCTTGATTTACAGAACATTTTCACAGTAACTATTAATAAGACACAACTATATTTCTAATACCTCACTTTCAACTGAGAGATTATTTAAATGTTCACTTAAGCCATGGGAATCTCAATATAGATGAAAAAACAAGACTTGCCCAATCTAGTTCAGAGAGCCGCTGAGAGAGTTTCTCTGACACATCATGTAATTCTTGTTCTGTTAATCTCTTTCTTGGCCTCTGGGGAAAAGGTGAATTGCAGGATGAGGCTGTAGCTCTGTTTTCATTTCTGTAATTAAGTGACCATCTGACAGTTAAAATAGCTAGGTGTCTATTATTTAGTTTAAAATAACTGTAATACATACTTTAACAAATATTTCATTCTGGTCTTCACAGCTAAATTTGGAGATTATGCCCCTGCATTTTCAAATTTCTTTGCAAACAGACTGTAAACACTTAAGTCTGCAGTAATGTTACCTTTTTCCTTTGGGAGGCTTCCTTGTCCTAGGCCCTTGGACCTGAGCTGGGTACACTTCCTCTTTGCTGTCTTTCGGCAACTTGGAAGTTAAGAAAACTCTGTCATCTAGATCCTATTAAAAACAGAAAAAAAGTTGATTTGAAAAAGCTACAAATAAGAAACATGAACTTTCTGGGGGTGAGGAAGGGAGGAACTGTGGCACAAAGCTATGTGCCTTCAACCTCCGTTTTGAAGTGCATTTGTCAAAAGACCCTATTGACACTCAATGCACCAAAGAACTGGAGCAATGTCTAGAAATCTGCGCTCAGAGAAAAAATGTGGCTCAGGATGCCATTCAAATAAAAAGACAGGCCAGGTGTTCTCTAAATAAGAAATTTCAGGGATTACCACTATGCCTGGGCAACAAAAAAATTACCACTAGTACAGAGTATTCAAGTGGTTATCTTTTGTATTGACGTCAATAAAGGCTGTCCAAAATTGAAACAGTTAAAACAAAGACAATACCTCCCAAAATATGAATATAAACCCTTAACATTTTAAATTTCTTTTTTTTTTTTTTTTTTTTGAGTTTTGTTCTGTTGCCTAGGCTGGAGTGCAAAGGCTCGATCCGCCTCCCAGGTTCAAGTGATTCTCCTGCCTCAGCCTCCCTAGTAGCTGGGATTACAGGCATGTGCCACAACACCCGGCTAATTTTTTTTTTACTTTTAGTAAAGACAGTGTTTCACATATTGGCCAGGCTGGTCTCGAACTCCCGACCTCAGGTGATCCACCTGCCTCAGCCTTCCAAAGTGCTGGGATTACATGCATGAGCTACCGTGTCCAGCTAAATTTATTTCTTAGTCTTAGAGATCATCTTTTAGAAGATACTTCTTGTGATGAAGAAACATTTAATGTTTTTTTGGTTTGTTTGTTTTTGAGATGGAGTCTCACTCTGTCACCCAGGCTGGAGTGCAGTGGTGCGATCTCGGCTCGCTGCAACCTCCACCTCCTGGGTTCAAGCAATTCTTCTGCCTCAGCCTCCACAGTAGCTGGCATTACAGGCGCCGGCCACTGTGCTTGGCTAATTTTTGTATTTTCAGTAGAGATAGGGTTTCACCATCTTGGCCAGGCTGGTCTTGAACTCCTGACCTCGTGATCCACCCACCTCAGCCTCCCAAAGTGCTGGGATTACAGGCGTGAGCCACTGCACCTGGCCACTTATTTAATGTTTAATGATATCTTTAATTTCAACTTCATTATCTTTTTCTATTAGAGTAAAATTAAATACCTTTTAGTAGGCTGGGTGTGGTGGTTCATGCCTATAATCTCAGCACTCTGGGAGGCACAGGCAGGCGGATGAGGCCAGGAGTTTGAGACCAGCCTGGCCAACATGGCAAAACCCTGTCTCTACTAAAAAAAAAAAAAAAAAAAAAAATCAGCCAGGTGTGGTGGCATGTGCGCCTGTAGTCCCAGCTACTCGGGAGGCTGAGGCAGGAGAACTGCTTGAACCTGGGAAGTAGAGGTTGCAGTGGGTGCAGATTACACCACTACACTCCAGCCTGGGCGACAGAGCGACACTCTGTCTCAAAAAAAAATAAAACAAACAACATAATCTTATTTTTATGAAACTTTTAAAATAAAGTATTTCTAGCTTAATTATTTCAAAATAAATACTCCTATTTAACTGCCACTCAGGTCAAGAAACAGAATATTACCAGCTCAGAACCATCTCCAAAACTCCCACTATGATTCTCCGAAAAGTAAACATTATCTTATGACTCTATTTTAACCCCTCTTTTATCCACTCTACTTTTTAGATGCATAGAATGTTGAGAATGTGGTCACCTAATGTTAATAATGCTTATTTCATCTCTGTACTTTTAATGCATTGCTTGAATGTTTAAATAATGAGAATGTATCACTGTTTATATGTCTACCTTGTGTATATACCTGCCTGTTGTTTTCTTATTTTATTTTTTTCTTTTTGAGATAGCGTCTTGCTCTGCTGCCCAGGCTAGAATGCAGTGGTGTGGTCACAGCTCACTGCAGTTCCTGGGCTCAAGGAATTCCTGCCTCAGCCTACCAAGTAGCTAAGATCACAGGCATGCACCACCACTCCAGGCTAATTTTCTATTTTTAGTAGAGACAAGGTCTCACTATGTTTCCCAGGATGGTCTCAAACTCTGGTGCTCACGTGAGCCTCCCAAAGTGCTGGGATTACGGGTGTGAGCCACCAAACCCAGTCCTGTTCTTTTTAAAAAGATAGGGACAGGATGACTAAATAAAAAGGGTTTTCTTTCTTTCTTTCTTTGAGATGAAGTCTCACTCTGTCACCCTGGCTGGAGTGCAGTGGCACGATCTCAGCTCACTGCAATTGAAGCAAATAAGCCAGTATGGTATGAACAGTGGTTCATGCTGGATAATGGGAATATGCATGGATGGTTATTTTCTTTTCCACTCTGTGTTTTCTAAATTTGAAATTATTAAATTATGGACACAATATGGACTCTGAAGCCAGAATGCCCAAGTTCAAATCCTGACTCTGTAACTGCTATGTAACCTTACCCTGTCTATATCAGCTTCCCCACAATAAATATCGTAGCTACTCCAGAGTTGTTATGGGCAGTAAATTATTCAACACCCCTAAAGTATCCAGAACTGCGCCTGCCACAAAATAAACATTCACTGTGTGTTGACTCTTATTATTTCCCTTTATATACATTCATCTTTCTCCTATCTTCCTAGAACAAGAATGTGCAGGTGTATACAGAGGCAAATTTTAAGGAGTACAATGCTTTGACTAGTGCAATATGCTTGACAATTCTAGCAGAGACTTCTTTAAATATAGGGGCTTCCCTGACAAAGAATAAAGACTTCACCAATACACACACACACACACGGGCTTCTAATCAATTACCAACACAGAGACACACATACACGTGTACTTCTAGCCAACTGAAAGTAAGCTTTTCCACTTACCCCAGAAAATTCCATATGCTCTTGAGTAGAATTTACAGCTGGGGGGCAGTGACTTGAATGCAAGTATTCTTTTCCTATGGGGCAGGGTGCTCGAGGCTCTGAAGGGTGGTAGGGTGGATGTAAAGGAATAGCTGCTCGGATAGGCTCCCCTAGCTTCCTCGCATTTGGAATCCTACTCACAGAAAGGGTTTCTGCTAGTAAGACAAATTAAAGTGGATATTACGATGCAATTCTAAGAAATAAACCATTTTATATAAATACATACATACGTATATAAATACATACATACGTATATAAACATGTTCAAACACATTAGAAATATTTTTTAAACTTAAGAACATAAAAAAATAATTAAACCAGAGACGTAGCCTCAGCACAGAGGGATCTAACTAAATTAGAATGTAATTTTCTTTTGTAATTGCTTTAGTTTTAAAAGAAGTAGAGAGGAGGTCTCACTATGTTGTCCAGGCTGGTCTCGAACTCCTAGGCTCAAGTGATCCTCCTGCCTCAGACTCCCAAAGTGCTGCTCCTAGGAAATAGAAATATTAAATAATGCTGAAAGAAGTAATGTTGGTCCAATTGCTCAAAATACCAATTGTTATTATTTTTTTCAGACCAGAGTTTCCCTCTTGTCGCCAGGCTGGAGTGTAATGGCACCATCTCGGCGCGCTGCAACCTCCGCCTTCCAGGTTCAAGCAATTCTCCTGCCTCAGCCTCCGGAGTAGCTGGGACTACAGGCACCTGCTACCATGCCTGCCTATTTTTTGTATTGTTAGTAGTGACAGGGTTTCACTATGTTGGCCAGGCTGGTCTCGAACTCCTGACCTCAAGTGATCCGCCCGCCTCAGACTCCCAAGTACTGGGATTACAGGCATGAGCCACTGTGACCGGCCATAATATCAATTATTTTTAATTGCTATCAGAAAGATGCCCTTTTGTAATCCAGAAACATTTATGCAATTTAAAAGCAAAGTTTTATATAATGTTTTATTATTTTGCTTTACAAAAATAGGTGCCAGGGTTATGGAAATGCTGGCTGTTTTATGGGCACGTCTTGGTATGAACAGATACCAGTTAGGGTCTTAGCTAGTACCACAAACAATGACTCATGGTCCAGGCCAGGCGCAGTGGCTCACACCTGTAATCTCAGTACTTTGGGAGGCCAAGGCAGGCAGATCACTTGAGGTTAGAAGTTCAAGACCAGCCTAGCCAAAAAGGCGAAACCCCATCTCTACTAAAAATACAAAAATCAGTCAGGCATGTGGCACATACTTGTAATCCCCGCTGCTTGGGAGGCTGAGGCAGAGGTTGCAGTGGGCCGAGACTGCACCACCGCACTCCACCCTGGGTGACAGAGCAAGACTCGGTGTCAAAAAAAAGACTATGGTCCATATATTGAAGCCTAAATTAGATGCCTGTGAATGTATATGATAGCTATCACTTTAAATCTAAATATGAAAGGAAGCTGCCATAAGTCCTTTTATCACATCAAACCCAAACACCTTGGCCAGGCATCTCTCTCAATCTTTCTTCCTTTGCCTTAACTGCATTATTCTTAAACACAATTCCCCTCTCTACTTATAATGTTAAAATAAGTAATTCATTTTACAGTAACATCTTTTTTACACGGCACTTGACATCACAGAACCTGCTTCTGCAATCACCATCCCTTCCATTCCCAGTCAATCCATCTGATTCTCTTCCTTCAAGAAGCATTCCTGCAATATCCACGCTTGACTCTGGTCCTTCTGTTACTGTGCCTATCCCAATGGCAAGCGTAGCTTTTTGGTCTACTGGAGGGTGAGTTTGCCAGGAACCAAAAGGAAGGGAGAATATTCCAAGACTTATGGTCCATACACTGGTTTAGTAATTTATGAAGCCAAGGGGGGCAGGATGGCAATAGGCTATTGGAAATCTTGCCTGAAGCCTAGAAAAAAAACTGCCACTGCGTGTAACTCAGGGCCCAGTCTGACCAGAGGGCCCTTACGCTGAGGACCTGGACAGCTGCTGGGTGCAGAAAAAGGAAAAGACTCTCCCTTTTGCTGCTTAGCATGTCTTGCTGCTTATGTTTTGTTTTGACTGATACATGAATGATGGAAATAGCTGTATATAAAGTGTCAATGATTAAATGTATAGGAGAACAGCAAATACTGGTGACTCTAGGGTGCGGGAGTGAAGGGGGTGGGATGCTAATTTTGCATTAAATATCCTTCAATTGTTTCACTTTTGCACTTATTTTATTATTTTAAAAATCTTATGGAAAGTTCATCAGGCCGGGTGTGGTGGCTCACACCTGTAATCCCAGCACTTTGGGAGGCAGGCATAGGTGGATCGCCTGAGGTCAGGAGTTCACGACCAGCTTGGCCAACATAGTGAAACCCCACCTCTACTAAAAATACAAAAAATTAGCTGGACGTGGCGGTAGGCGCCAATAATCCCAGCTACTCTGGAGACTGAGGCAGGAAATTGCTTGAACCTGGGAGGCAGAGGTTGCAGTGAGCCAAGATTGCACCATTGCACTCCAGCCTGGGCGACTAGAGCGAAACTCTGTCTCAAAAAAAAAGAAAAGAAAAGATGTTCATCTTATGATGGTCTCCTTTGAGACATGTTTTTTACAATGTACGAGACCTAAAAAAGAAGGCACTGCCTGTGCTCTTCGAACCATGACAAACTCTATTTAAAAAAAAAAAAAAATGAGAATCATTTAAAAGAAAGACATAGCATTATGTTCAACCTCTAATGAACAAGAAGTGCAATCAAACCTGTCATGACAATATATTTTTGTCTATGAAATAAGCACAAGCTTAAAAACTGTGAAAATGATCAATGATACTGGCTCATGAGGGTCCTGTAACCCAGCATTTCTATACTGTTGGTAAATGTACAGTCATGGCCTTTTTGGAAAACAATCTGGCAACTTGTTATTAGCCTTAAAACATCTATACTGTTTTACTCTGAATCTAGCCTCAAAATATAAGGAGAAAAAAGGAATAAACATTAAGTATCACGTTTTTGATAATATTTTTTAAAACCCTGTACTTCAGAAGAATGGTTTAGTAATTTATGACGTATCCACACGAATGATGTTATACAGTGATTAAAAATTATTATACAGAATTTAGACTGGGCGCGATGGCTCACGCCTGTAATCCCAGCACTTTAGGAGGCTGAGACAGGCGGATCACGAGGTCAGGAGATCGAGACCATCCTTGCTAACACGGTGAAACCCTGTCTCTACTAAAAATACAAAAAAACTAGCCGGGCGTAGTGGCAGATGCCTGTAGTCCCAGCTACTCGCGAGGCTGAGGCAGGAGAATGGCATGAATCCGGGAGGCAGAGCTTGCAGTGAGCCGAGATCACGCCACTGCACTCCAGCCTGGGCGACTGAGCAAGACTCTGTCTCAAAAAAAAAAAAAAAAAAAAAAGAATTTAACAACTTGAGGCCAGGCGCAGCGGCTCATGCCTGTAATCCCACTTTGGGAGACTGAGGCGGGCGCATCACTTGAGGTCAGGCGTTCAAGACCGGCCTTGCCAACATGGTGAAACCTCGTCTTTACTAAAGATACAAACATTAGCCAGCTGTGGCAGCATGTGCCTGTAGTCCCAGCTACTCAGGAGGCTGAGGCACAAGAATCACTTGAAACCGGGAGGCAGAGGTTGCAGTGAGCTGAGATCGCGCCACAGCACACTCCAGCCTATGTGACACAGCAAGACTCTGTCTCAAAAAAAAAAAAAAAAAGAATTTAACAATTTGAGAACACTTAATGTGAAGTTTAAGAATGCAGGAAACGAGCCTGGTGAGGTGGGTCATGCCTATAATCCCAGCACTTTGGGAGGCTGCAGCAGGAGGATTGCTTGAGGCCAGGAATTCAAGACCAGCCTGGTCAACATAGCAAGACGCCATTTCTGTTTTTAAAAAAAAATGAGAAAAATTAGCCAGGTGTGGTGGTGCACACCTGTGGTCCCAGCTACTTGGGCTTAAGCCCAGGAGTTCAAGGCTACAGTGAACTCTGACCACGCCACTGTACTCCACCCTGGGTGTCAGAGCAAGACTCTGTCTCTTTATTAAAAAAGCAGGGGTGAGGGGCAGGCAACAAAATTATATAGACATATGACTAAATCCAAAAAAGAAAAAAACATAGTAAAAAGGACTAAAAAATTTAACAAAATGTCAACAGCAGTTATTTAGTTCGGAATAGATTTTTTTTTCCTGCTTTTTCTATTTTGCAAGTTTTTTGCAAAGATGATGACCTACTTTGACGATTAAGAGAAAAACAGGGCCTGGGCGCAGTGGCTCACGCCTGTAATCCCAACACCTTGGGAGGCCAAAGCAGGTGGATCACCTGAGGTCAGGAGTTCAAGACCAGCCTGACCAACATGGTGAAACCCCAACTCTACTAAAAACATAAAAATTAGCCAGGCATAGTGGCGCATGCCTGTAGTCCCAGCTACTCAGGAGGCTAAGGCAGGAGAATCGCTTGAACCTGGGAAGCAGAGTTTACAGTGAATCGAGATCATGCCACTGCACTCCAGCCTGGGAGACAGAATGAGACTCCGTCTCAAAAAAAAAAAAAAAAAAAAAATTTAAAAATGAGTAGGTAGTTAATACTGAGATTTAGGTATTATATATAACTCAAGGTTCTTAAAACTCCCTCAGGAAGGTTTAAAATATGAGAAGCTAGTAGAAGTTTCACATTAGCTTTTTTTCGTGCCATCTTGGTATATTATGTGCAATTTTAATTCTTAGTCCAAAAAGTGTAACTTGTATTCATTAAATTCAGAGACACTGAATGCTACCTCCCAAAAGAAACTCTTTTCCATGATGATTTAGATTCTTTAGTACTTTCTGGCTCTTCCAAAGGTTCTCCTCGATCGGATTCTTTAAAATATTGTTGAGTTTCACCTGTTCAGAACAGATAAAAACAATACCAAAAAACCCCTAAGTGAATACTACTTTTTCTATGTAAGAGGCAGGGAGAGGTAAGGACAGTGAGGCACCCCTAATTTGCCATGGTAAACAGGGTTCTTGTGAAAGTACAATCAGAAAGAACCAAATCTTCACCTATAATGAGCATGTATTATTCGAGTAACAAAGAAACAAGAATGTTGCTTTAAAAATAGGGCATAGAGTTGTATGAACAATGTTTTATTTCTTAAGTTGGTAGCACGTCCATTTAATATTCTTATACCTCTCCATCTGTAAGGTATGTCTGAGGTATATCAAGATAACACAAAACATGATTGCGTCAACGTAATGCAAGCTCCAAGATAATCATGCCTTAGGCTGAGTCAGGCTGCATCAGGGCTTGGATGAAATTTTTCTTAATACCATCAGTCCTTTTTTCCATCCCACCATACTTGAAGAATACATACTTTCACCAGTGGCTATAACTCACTAGGGAAATGATTTCAAAATATAGGTAGGTGAAACCTCCCATGATTCAGATTTACCCCTTTGGATATTTTCATGTCCATGTCTAGAGATTCACTATTCAAACACCCACCTTTTTTTTCTATTTCCATATTCACCAAGCAACATTTCAATAACATCAATTAACATTTACTATGCATTTACTCTGAGCTAGGCTGTGTGCTCAACTGTTTACACATATCTACTTACTTAACTTTCACAACTACTATGAAAGAACTTCAGCTGAGAAAACAGGCTTAGAGAGCTGCCGTCAGATAGTGAGAGGCAGAACCCAGCACTGAACCCACGGTCTTCCTTTCAACCCCTCCTCCTTCAGTGGTAAATGATAATGCTAGCTCAGGTCCCAGGTAGAAGCTGCCCTGCACAGCTGATACGATTAGTGATAATAAAGATTTGTTCCCCATTACTGTTAACAGGCATTTTGAAGAATCTAATCAGCTCTAAGTAATACTGCCAGGTAAGTATATTTTAGACCTCCAAAGATGAGAAGCAGACTAAGAAAATGCTGTCCAGCTAAGGTACTGTCATATAGGGAAGCCTATCTGAGCAACTTCCCCAGTAGCTCACCACATACTGCCGATCTCCCCTGGAAATATCCTTCAGTCTTTCATCACCACCAGACTCACATAAAAGTATCCCTCAGCTGTGTCCTCCTCTATTCATCCCCACTGCCGTATCATTAGCCAGGCACTACCATCCCTCCCCTTCCTGCGAGCAAGCACTAAACTGTAAAAAACTGCTGCTCTCTTTACATTTCAAATTAATCTCTCTTTACTTAGAGGTAATTTTCTACCTCTTAACCCTATTGCTAAAAAGACTAAAAAGGTACACACCATACAAATACCTACTGGTAGCCTTGAATTAGGTGAGTTCCACCTGTCAATACTCTCCCCTAGTTCTAATTCCCCCTTTATGCTTTTAATGTACGTATTTATGGCTGTCTCCCTGACTAAAGTACAGGTTTGAGAGCATCAACATGACACGCAGCTTGGAATCCTCCCAGAGTACTCAGGCGCATATAAAACACTCAATTTTTGAAACAAAGCAAGGTCCAGTGTGGCAGACTTTTCAATTTTCCCTCCCAGCTTTTAAATAGTTTAGCAACAATGATTAAAGGTAGGAAACTATCTCTAACCAAAGACTTTAAGATTAATTTCAAATGTTATAATCACAGGTCTCACTAAGTGAGAATGAAGTGAGAATGAAGGAGGATGAGCCTACCCCAATTTTTTGTCTTAATTTGTATTCGAATTTATGTAAATTGTGGTTACTGCTGAAAATTTATTTTGGGTAACTTTTCAATATAAGAACAGGTAATATATTACTCCATTCATGACCAACAGCATTATTTACTTAATCTCAAATTATTAAGACAGTTAAGTTCTTTTACTTTTTGCAATGATAAACATTTGAAATATTTAGGCTGTCACAAATATAAGTGCAAGCTAAAGACAGAAATGCACCAGTTCTTCCTGTTGATGCCTCAGTAACATCCAAATTTTTAGCATAAATGGCAGTTCAGAAACACAAAATTTTGGAGTAGGACATTTTATGCAATCATAGGACAATAAATAATTTAGCCAGAAATTTACCTTTCTAGTATAAATTAGTTTTAAAGTAATTTATAAGCAACATGCAAGCTGATAAAGAACATGACAGTTGGCCAGGCGCGGTGGCTCAAGCCTGTAATCCCAGCACTTTGGGAGGCCGAGACGGGCGGATCACGAGGTCAGGAGATTGAGACCATCCTGGCTAACACGGTGAAACCCCGTCTCTACTAAAAAATACAAAAAACTAGCCGGGCGAAGTGGCGGGCACCTGTAGTCCCAGCTACTTGGGAGGCTGAGGCAGGAGAATGGCATGTACCCGGGAGGCGGAGCTTGCAGTGAGCTGAGATCCGGCCACTGCACTCCAGCCTGGGCGACAGAGCATGACTCCGTCTCAAAAAAAAAAAAAAGAACATGACAGTCTAAGAGTTTCCAACCAGCTAGAACAGTAAGAATTTGAAATTTACAACTAAAGTTATCAGATATACTGTATTAGTGAATCTGCTTCCTATGAAGAAAAATATACAAAAAGATAAAAGGCAAAAGGGACATATCATAAAAGGTAAACCAAACCAAATTTCCATTCTTCAACTTACTTTTCTCATGAGATGTTTCACTGATGCGTTCTGTAAGATACTCCAACAAACCATCAAATATTTCCAGGAGATTCTTAATAGATTCTTTATCTCCTTTCACTATATTTTCTCCTGGAGACAGAATATAGAGCCATTAAAAAATTTAACCATGAAATCTGAAAGCTTCATAATCTTGAAACTTGGATATAACATTGTGAAAATGCCACTTAAGAATACAGGCGATATAGCAACTTACAGTTCCTTGGAGATTAAATAAAAAAAAGAATACACACGAAACAATTATATTATAAATATTAAAAACACCAATTTCCTGCTGCCTGATTATGTTTGAAGAAAAAAAGGGGAAAGATTTAAATATGGTATCTAATAATTGGGGGGGGGGGGGGGGGGGGGGGGGGGGGGGGGGGGGGGGGGGGGGGGGGGGGGGGGGGGGGGGGGGGGGGGGGGGGGGGGGGGGGGGGGGGCACTGGCATATTCCTTCCTTTTTTGGAGAAGCAAAATAATTGGACTTAAGAAAACATCTCTAGTAAGATTTGTACAAAAATATAATGCAGCAAAACAGGACTTTACCAGATTGGTGGAAAAAAATGGCAAGAGAGAACACTTTCAGACTGTGGTATCCTATTCTAAATGGTGGTTTGTTCAGAAGATTACAGCAGCAGAGTAACATCAAAACAACAACAACAAAAAAAACAATAAACTTGTTGGGATACTTTCCTCGGGAATTCCTGAGTTCTCCACCATAACCCCCCATATTTGTTAACTCCTCATTTTGTGTATATCATACCATTTTTCTGATTAAATTCCTTTCCCTGACTCCCTTCTGAAATATAAGCACTGCATATAAAACCTTTTAAAATCTCACCCCATCTTCAGCATCTCCAGCTACATCTCCTGCCATATCCACTTCACACTCAGATTATAACACAGTCCCTAGCACAGTACCTGCTCCATAACAGATTTTTAACATGAATGTTTAGGTTGAAATGTTGACTAGAAATGGGTTGGCAAAAAGCATGAAAACTTGACATATTTAATGTCACCTGAAATGGACTCCAAGTCAACCTCAGGTATAGATGGAACTTAACTCTTGTGATACTCTGTCCTTTGGGAGATCATGCCTGGCATTCTCATGAGTTCACACCAATATGGGAGAAGCAGTGTAGAAACTTGATATTTGGGAGAATCTAGCCAATCGTAACCTCAGCCATGATGCACAACAAACCTTAACCAGAAATGTGACGTTTTATACTACTACTAGTAACGACAATATTTGATAGTTTTTTCGTTTAAAACAATGAACCAGAAATCTTGGTTTTGGATGTGTTTTTCTGGCTTAAAAATACCTAAGTATATCCCAAGAGTATCCTCAAAACTTTTCAGTTTCTAGGATGGTGAGTATACTGACAACCTAGCAACTAAGATTGCCAGCCAGAATGCAGTGCTTCATGCTGCAGGAGAAACTGTTTTACAATTTTTCATGGGGTGGGTGTAATCTGTCAAAGACAGCTCTGCATTAAAAAGTTTTACAAACATATATGTTAACAACCCTGCTATAGTATGTTTAACAAGCACAAATACCAGAACTTGTCCTACTTGGGTGATAAAGCAATTACAAATAGCAAAAAAAGAAGGAAACTATGGGACTATCTCTCAAATTATCTCCAAACTGATTTACCCATTGACTCACCTAGAAGTGCATTAAAAAACTTAAGACAGAGAAGTATTTTATTCTCTTTGCAAAAAATTTGTTCTTGTCAGTACCAAATTAAGAGATGTAAATCGGGACTTATCTTGATTAACATTTATCTCCTTTTACAACTATCAAAGAATAAATCAACAGTATAAATCCTCTTTTTGTGATTATAGTTTCACATCGTCAATATTCCCTCTATTCATAAGCTTGAAATAACTTACTGGAATAATCTTTCATTTCTAAACATAAATGAAATACACATAATATAGTGATTTGTAAATATATTTTGTATGCTTGGTTTTAGAATACAGCATAATATACTTTATTTTGGAGATTTAATTACAGTAAAAAAATTTTGAATAGATAATATGGTTCAAAATTCAGAAAGTGCAAAAAGTATACAGTGAGAGTTCTTGTCCCTTTCTCCTGCAACCCTAAGGTTCCCTTTGTTGGAGGCAATCAGTATTACGAGTTTCTTGTATATGCTTCTAGACAGTCCTTCTGATTGCAAACAACTGCAAATATCTTCTCCACACCTTTGTTTTTACAAACACTAGCATACTACTCTGCACATTACCATTATAATTGTACTACATTTTTCTCACATCACAGATGCTACAGATTGTTCCCCTAACCTGGAACATGGTGCACAGAGTATATTCAATCATCTTTTATAGCCACAGAGCAGTCCACTGTATGCAACTATCATGATTTATTTAACCAGTCCCTACTAATGGACATTTAGGTGTTTCTAATTTTTAGCTATCACAAACAAGAAGCATTAGTATGCTTTAAAATAAAACAACACGGCCAGGCACAGTGGTTCAGGCCTGTAATCCCAGCAATTTCACAAGCGGAGCCAGGGGGATTGCCTGAGCCTAGGAATTCCAAATCAGCCTGGGCAAATGGCGAAACTCTGTCTTTACAAAAAATAGAAAAAATTAGCCAGGCATGGTGGTGCACAGCTGTAGTCCCAGCTACCTGGGAGGCTGAAGTGAGAGGATCACCTGAGCTTAGGAGGTTGAGGCTACAGTGAGCTGTGACTGCACCACTGCACTCCAGCCTGGGCAACAGAGTGAGACTCTGAATCAAAAAAAATACAAATAAACAAAACAACATAACATAAAAACAAAAAACATACCTCAAATTACCAGCTAGGATACTCACGTTTCAGACCCAGATCAATCGCAAAATCGATGTTCAGCTCTCCTGGAAAAGTTCTCATGCATGGGCCTGACCTCTAATCAGTTGACTGCCTTAGCTCAATCTTACAATTTGGTCTACTCCATAAGCTCAATCATTTGGTTAAGTAAACAATGTCTACGGTTCTAACAATTATTTTACTAAAATGCATAATTATGTGATAGTTAAATATATACCAACCTGTTATGTGAGACAAGCTGACCTGTAAGTAATCCAAGGCCAGCGAATCAATTACTGCTTGTACATTGTGTGCATCATCCTCTTGACTCCTAGGAATAGCTATGAGGTCTGTGGGGGAAAAAAAAATCACATAATTTTGTATCCATGAGAGACCAAGTTTTCATCTCATTGTCTCTCACTAGGCTACTGAATATGCTCAATTGCTATGAAAGCTCTGCCCAAACAGAACATGCTGTAAAGTACAGACTAAAATTAATAAATCCTGAACTCTACACAACAGAATCTTTATTGGTTATTTATAGATTGAACCGATTTATCAATTTTGGATATTGACTGAATATTTATTACACCATTTATATATACATATATATATGAACATGCTTTACAAGCACCACCATGTTAAGGAAGATAAAGTGGTCCCTACATTCAAAGAGAGCTAATAGTCTAGTAAGGGAGCCAAGACATGATACTTTAACCCATAACTATGGGCTGCTTTCTACAAGAGGAAAAAAAAAAACAACACAGCAGGCATTGGAAGATTATTTTATATATATGTATGTTTGTTTATTTATTGAGACAGGGTCTCGTTCTGTTGTCCAGGCTGGAATGCAGTGGCGTGATCTTGGCTCACTACAACCTCTGCCTCCCCGGCTCAAGCAATTCTCTTGCCTCAGCCTCCCAAGTAGCTGGGATTATAGGCGTGCACCACTATGCCTGGCTAATCTTTGTATTTTTAGCAGAGACGGGGTTTTGCCATGTTGGCCAGGCTGGTCTTGAACTCCTAGCCTCAGGTGATCCACCTGCCTCAAATGATCAGCCTCCCAAAGTGCTGGGATTACAGGCGTGAGCCACCACGCCCGGCCCTTATATGTCCTTTTGAGTAGCCAACTGGAATTATTGGCATAAAGATTTAAAATGTCAGTACAGGGTGGGCATGGTGGCTCATGCCTGTAATCCTATCACTTTGGGAGGCAGACAGGGGAGAATCACTTAAGCTGAGTTGGTACCACCCTGTTCTTGAACATAGTGAGATGGGGAGCAAGATGAAAGGACATATGCGCTTATTAACTGTCTTGGTAAATTAGGTTCATCAAGTACAAATATCAATTCTTACCCCTAACACTGGTTAAGTAACAGGATCCAATAAATTCCCAAGTTCCACTCAATTTTACAACCTTTGAAGGTACATTTTCAGAAAGGATGCAACTTTCACAAGGCATTAGCCATGATTGGATTAACCAGTGATTATCAGGAGCCCTCAAACTGATCTGCTCAAGGCCATTATTGAGTGGATTCCACAGGGTATTCCTTAAGGAATATAATATTATAATTAGACAATATGCAATATTAAATACCATTTAATATACGATATTTAAATATTGTATATTAATACATAATTTAATATGCAATATTAAAAAATATATAGGCAAAGAGAAAATGAAATGTTATAAATACCAAAGCATCTAACTAAAGGACCAAAAACTTCTGACCTAAGATATAGGCAAAATTACTCCTGCTTTTAGTAGTCTTACCTGGTACCTTTTCTCCCAAAATAGACTGATAAAGGGCAATAAAAACATTAGCATCACAGTCTTGAAGTTCATGTATTCTCAGATGTATATGACACTTAAAAAGAAGGCTATTGGCAATGGTTACCCACTCTGTTGGGAAAAAGGGGGAAAGATCAGTCTTAAATACCACCAGAAAAAAATCACACACCCATTCAAAAAATCCAACAACCTCCCCACCCAGAAAAAAAAAAAGACACTGAACTTTGTAGAAGATAGGGAATTTGATTGTTATAGAATTTCAAAGACCCGTTAGGCATGATTTTTAAAAAGATGTATTTAATTTCTTGGGATGATTTCCAGAATGCTGTAATTTCTATACAGTCAAAACTATACTGCAAATTCAACTGTTACTGTTGCAGCCTAAAATCTTAAGTTACTTACTTATATAAGCCTTACGTGGGTGTTTTTAGTTAAAACATATTTACAAGTAAACAGGAATATTATGTCATAAGCAACAGTTTAATAATAATCTGAAGTTACTAGACAGTCATTACTAAAATATGTTGCTTCAAACTCCCAACAGTATTGGTCATGTGTTTACCCAATTATCTTGTGCAAGTCAGGATTTCTCTGGTGCCCAAATAAGTGGTGATTAAACTTAGGCTGTTAAGAACTGGCATAATGACAACATCAACACTAATGCATTTGTTAGTTTTTCTTTTTTATTATATTGATCTACATGAAACAAAATATTGGAAGTACATGAAGCTCAGAATTATCAATACTGTTGACGTTTCCTGCATACCACATTCTCCTCTCCCCTAGATATTGCTGGGATTTGCGAAGTTTAACAGTTTCTCTACCAAAAGCAACTTAGCTTAAAATACTTGTTCCTTGAAATGCCTGACGATTGGTAGGAAAGCACTGGCAATCGATATTAGAAACAAACATCTCCACTATGTTCTGGACACATGACGTTCTGGAAACGAATGAGAGTGTATCTTCCAGGCACATAATCCCCCTCTCCAAGCCCATTTCTCACAACTGGCCAAACCATGACAACTGGTTTGTACGCAGTCCTAGTGAAAAGGATGAAAGCGTCCTAGACAACCAAATTAATTCGCTCTTCAAAAGCGGTGCTAGACAAAGCCCATGACTCTAGAGGGCACTGAAGAGAAAAAAGCACCACTATTCTTCTGTGGCAGGGGCATGAATAAACCTTAAGAGTGCCGTTCCTTTAAAGACCACTACAAAAGGAGGTACGACCTCAGGGCCCATAGTGCAAGGGAGGAGGGCACATGGACAGCGGCTAGACGCCCCACAGAAAGACAAGTCCGAGGACGACCCTTCTGACTGCTCTTTTTGCAGCCAGGACCCGAGCGTCCTACCGGCCTCGCCCCAGTGCCTCTCTCCCACCTCATACTGCTGTTCCACGGCCTCAAAGCGAAGAGGGGGTGAAGCTGAGAGACCCTATCCAGAGAACCCGCCACCGCGACGCAGCGTCTGACAGTAACGAGCCCCGCCGACATCCCAGACCCAGTCCGGGCTAGCCCGAGGCCTCCCTGAAGGTGGACAGTTTCAGTAAACACACACCGCGACCCCAGGGAAACACTCACCAGCCTCCGAGCGGGCCATGTCTCGGAAGCAGGTCGCCGCCGGACTCCGACGCTGCCAGACCGGCGACGGTGTCCTGCAAGGACCGAACGCAGACCAGACGCTGGGGGGCGGGCGCACGAACTAAAGCGCGGGGAAGGAGGCGTGAAAGAGGGAGGGACGTTAAAAGAACTTCTCGCCGCTGATTGGTCATCAGAGGAGCACTTCCTTTCACAGCACGTGCCACGGAAGCGGTTTGGGAAGTTTAGAGACCATTCTCCGCCGGCCAAAACCCGTCACAGGATTGTCAGACCCGTGGGTCGGACGGTCCAAGTCAGCCGGCAGCTGGGGGCGGGTCCCGGGGTGCCGGCAGCGCACTTCCGGTGAGCTATTTCGTTATGTATCCCTCCGCCGACGTCAACGGGGAAGTAGTGCGGACCCCTGTCCTGGTGGGCGGTGGGGGGGTAACGTCACGTGACAACGCCAGGCCCCCGCCTTCCCTCTCATTTGGTTACAGGCGTGAGGGCTCTTTGGAGACGTAAACACCTCCGAGTGGGGAGGGTGGGCGGGCTTGGGCTGGCTGTTTTATCGTCTGGCTAGGCTTGGGAAAGGGCAGGGTGGCTTTCTTGAGGTGTGGAAAGACGAGAAGAAGGTGAGGTCAAGAGAGTGGAGAATGAGGCATTTCAATGGTGGGTGGGCCCCGACCTGAGAGAGCGGCACGGGGTGGGGTGGAAGCGCGGCGATCGCGGAACGCCGGCGGGCGTTGCGGCCTCTGCGCGAGGGGCGGGGCGATTAGGTCATAGAGCGGCTCCCAGCGTGCCTTGCGGCGTAGGAGGAGGTCCAGACTATAAAAGCGGCTGCCGGAAAGCGGCCGGCACCTCATTCATTTCCACCGGTCTCTAGGTGTGCAGCTTTGGCTGGTGTCATCGCCGTCACTCCTCCGCTGCCGCCCCCGCAAGGCTTCGCCGTCGCCGAAGCCATTTCCAGCGACTCGTCGCACCCTTTTCTATCTACTTCGTTCCCCGCCAACCGCAACCATTGACGCTATGTCGGGTTATTCGAGTGACCGAGACCGCGGCCGGGATCGAGGGTGAGTGTGGGAGCCGAGTTCTCAGGGCTGGCGGGTGGGGGATGGGAGGGCGGGTCAGGGTGGCGGCGGGCCGGGGCTTTGCGGCTTGGACTCGGCCTTTCCGGGCTATCTTGGGGCCTCCTTTCCCGAAGGCTTGCGCCATTTTGATATTCACGTAACAGTGAGTGGGAGAGATTTGACGGGATAGTGTCTTCATCCTCGCTTTTTGTGTGGGGGTCGGGGAGCAGTCGGGGCGGCTGCCATTTGGTAGCTGTTGAGGGAATTCAGAGGGAGCGCATTGTTCGGATGAAAGCGCGACGCTTCGAGGCAGACGAAGGAACAGCTGTTAGGTGCGGCCTTTCGGGAGGTGTTTTTGGGATGGTCGGGCATTCTGTGGGAGCGAAGGGACCACCTCCAAAGCCACTGGTGCTGTGGGGGTAGGAGGGCGGCCGGCATCAGCCATGTGGCTGAGTCGCGGGTATAAAATGCCGGCCTCGGACATGGCGGCGGCGCCTTTGTTACTCCGCCCGGCGGAGGAGCTCAAAATGGCAGCGTCGAGAAAATGTGGCGCAGAGAGAAATGCGAGACAAAGGGGGAAGCGCCGCCCCAGCGGGAACGCCGCCCGGCCGGCTCCGCCCGGGCCGGGACTCCTCCCCCGGTAGTCGCCGGCTCCTCCTTTTCTTTTTTCCTGCGTTATATAATTTTGATTCGTTGATCCGGAGCTCTACCGCGGCGTCCCCCCAGCTCGGTTTGCTAGCAGAAGTGTTTCTAAACCGTTGTTTCGTTTTCGTTGTCTGTGCTGTCTAGATTGTTGACATCAAAGCTCTTTGGCTTGAAAACGGCCATATGAGTAACATCGTTGTGATGCTCTTCGGTTCATGTAGGCTTGTTATCACTGATAATGAATTGCTAGACTGGTGAGAAAGATAATAGTAACCATAAGAAGTGGTGTGTAATACTAAATTCTGGCATCTGGGTGACAAGTTTTCGATATAGTAAATCCCAGGCTGTTTACGTGGCCTAAGTTGTGTGTACTTGGGACTACGGGAAACGTTAACTGTGGCTGTTGAGAGAGAGATTATCACTAAGGACAGTGCTAGGTTTACCTCTCGAAGTCGGCTTTCAGTGATCTTTAGCTTGTGCCAAGGGATGGTAAACAAATCTGTCTAGAAACCTAGGTGTAGCCATTTGAAAATGTAAATAACTTTTTTTTTTCATTCCAGGTTTGGTGCACCTCGATTTGGAGGAAGTAGGGCGGGGCCCTTATCTGGAAAGAAGTTTGGAAACCCTGGGGAGAAACTAGTTAAAAAGAAGTGGAATCTTGATGAGCTGCCCAAGTTTGAGAAGAATTTCTATCAAGAGCACCCTGATTTGGCTAGGCGGACAGCAGTGAGTAAATTCCTGTGGCTTCATCAGGCTGTAACTCAATGGAGTCTAGTAAATGAAATTCTGACAGGTGTTTTGCAAATAACTCAATTTTGGTAGAGTTACGTTTTCTGACTTCATAATTGGGAAAGGTGTGACTCACTTTTGCAAATAGGTGGCTTTGGGAATTTTTTTTTTTTAGATTGAGTATAGCAGAATAAACGGTTTGTCATATAGGGTTTTCATACGCGGTTCCAGATTAAAATGAAGCTACTTTAAACTAGTTACTAAGTTATGAAGTTAGGGGCTTGCCAATTACGTATTTAGTTAGGGGTGGTTGTCATGAGCTTTAAGACTGTTATAATTTGTTTTGCAGCAAGAGGTGGAAACATACAGAAGAAGCAAGGAAATTACAGTTAGAGGTCACAACTGCCCGAAGCCAGTTCTAAATTTTTATGAAGCTAATTTCCCTGGTGAGTGCTACTTTTCAGTTCTACCCTACCCCTGTGTTTTTGTTTCCACCTACCTTCTCCTTTCCTTGGCATCACTAATTTTTGTTAAATATCTGTCACTAATTATAGCAAATGTCATGGATGTTATTGCAAGACAGAATTTCACTGAACCCACTGCTATTCAAGCTCAGGGATGGCCAGTTGCTCTAAGTGGATTGGATATGGTTGGAGTGGCACAGACTGGATCTGGGAAAACATTGTCTGTAAGTTTGAGAGAACTCTTGATGTAATATGTGCAGGAAAACAGAATGGTAATTTAAAAACAAGAGTATTTTAACGTGATTTCTGTTTGTCCCCGTCTTCACCCCAAATAGTATTTGCTTCCTGCCATTGTCCACATCAATCATCAGCCATTCCTAGAGAGAGGCGATGGGCCCATTGTAAGTATATATTTTTAACTTTTTATTAGAAGTGTAATATATAGATTTTTAGACTACATAGTAAAAGATGTAATTATTTGTGGTGGTTTTATACAGAGGTTAGCTCACCTTATTCAGCTGGAGTTGCTTTGGGTATTGGACAACACATGAAGAAAGGATCTGCCATCATAACTAATAAGTTAATAGTTTAGTATCCAGGTTTGTGCTGAAAGCTGTTTCTCTTTCCTTAGTGTTTGGTGCTGGCACCAACTCGGGAACTGGCCCAACAGGTGCAGCAAGTAGCTGCTGAATATTGTAGAGCATGTCGCTTGAAGTCTACTTGTATCTATGGTGGTGCTCCCAAGGGACCCCAAATACGTGATTTGGAGAGAGGTCTGTAATGAAAAGAGTTTTATTTGTTATTGGTGCTAAATATTTTAGGTATTATAGTTACACTTACGTGTTTAATTAAAGGTGTGGAAATTTGTATTGCAACTCCTGGAAGACTGATTGACTTTTTAGAGTGTGGGAAAACCAATCTGAGAAGAACAACCTATCTTGTCCTTGATGAAGCAGACAGAATGCTTGATATGGGTTTTGAACCCCAAATAAGGAAGATTGTGGATCAAATAAGAGTAAGTGTCCTTTGAAATATGTGATCAAATTCAATTCTATTTTCACTTTTAGTCTGACACTAATTTTTCCCTCCAAAATCCATTAGCCTGATAGGCAAACTCTAATGTGGAGTGCGACTTGGCCAAAAGAAGTAAGACAGCTTGCTGAAGATTTCTTGAAAGACTATATCCATATAAACATTGGTGCACTTGAACTGAGTGCAAACCACAACATTCTTCAGATTGTGGATGTGTGTCATGACGTAGAAAAGGATGAAAAGTAAGTTTTATTAACTCTGTTATATTCGTTTCCTAACCTTGCTAAAATTGAGGGATCATTGTTATTTCAGTTGGTGTGATTTCGTTTAGTTAGCCTATTAATCCTTCTGAAAATATCTTGAATTCTTCAAATAATGATTATCACCGTTTATAGTTTTCCTATAGAAGGAATTCACGTGTCCCCTGGTTGACTTAAGGACCAAGGGTCGAACTACTACATAAGTGGGTTAGCAGGTGTTTCCTCTTTGACTTCCAGCCGTGTAAATTGAACTTAATGTTTTGCTGACCATAAATGTGGGGCCCTACCAATGGTCTTTTAAAACTCAGGATTTTTCCTTTCTCTTTCCCATTATTAGACTTATTCGTTTAATGGAAGAGATCATGAGTGAGAAGGAGAATAAAACCATTGTTTTTGTGGAAACCAAAAGAAGATGTGATGAGCTTACCAGAAAAATGAGGAGAGATGGGTATGTGTGGGCTCCTCCATTGAAGCAGATTTTTTTGTAACTGAGCTTAGGAAAGGGCAAACTTGGATCAGGAGCAGTGGATATCTGATAATATAAGTGAATTTAATTCTTTTTAATTTCTGGTGAAATTAAAGAGATCTGTGACAAGACGTGGTTAAGCACTGGAGTCTGAGGTTTTCAATGTGAGTTTTATGATACAACTTGTCTTTTAGGTGGCCTGCCATGGGTATCCATGGTGACAAGAGTCAACAAGAGCGTGACTGGGTTCTAAATGGTAAATATTTCAAATGAAGTTTTTTTCCCCCCTTACTTAGCTAGAATTCTGCTCAGATAATTGATCATGTATATGCCTTCCTTTGTAGAATTCAAACATGGAAAAGCTCCTATTCTGATTGCTACAGATGTGGCCTCCAGAGGGCTAGGTTAGTACAAACTCGCATTCATGGCTTGGTTTCCCAGAAGATCTCCATTTAACTTTTTTAAAGAAAGTTTATTGCTTTCTTTAACCTCTGCATTTTTTCTAAGTTTTTTTCACATAAAGGTGCTGTCTTTGTGGCAAGGCCTAGGCATGACAATCGGAGGACTCGAGGGGGATGGAGGACTAGTGATCGGCTGGCTGCTTCCAGTCGATTAGAGAGGTGAAAAAGCTGAACGTGTGCCAGTAATCTTCAAAAGGCAGAACATATCACCTCTGCCCCGTAAACTGTTCTCTCCGAGGGAAAAAATGGAAGTTATCCTCACAGTTCACTGCCGTGGTATTTCTTCTGTCCCATGCTTTGCATGACTGCCATGGTACAGCCTTGTTTCAAACTGTTCACTGTGATCTGTGGGTCTTTGAGTTTCAGTGAGTTTGCTGAAATGTCGAAGAAATATTTCCAAACTTCAATGTTCAATGAAATTTTTGTTCAAGTTTGAAATGGAGAGAGCAGCTTTAAAAGGTACTAAGCCTTTTACAAATTGGTGAGTACTGGCACATGAGATCTAGAGCAGGAGCAACTTCTCACACATAGTCAGTGGGAAAAGAAAGTGCTTTGAAAGTTCCTCCCTCACCTACACAGTAGTCGTCATGTCGAGACCTGCCAGAGAGAGACACATTCTCAAGTGAATCCTGGCTTCTTGGAAGCGCTTGCCTAGACGAGACACAGTGCATAAAAACAACTTTTGGGGGACAGGTATGTTTTCTTGCAGCTGCGGTTGTAAGGTCTTGGCAAGACAAGCAGTGTGGCCAGAAGTTTGAACTTCTGATGAATGTGTAATGCAAAGGACCTTGTACATTTTTTTGTTTCAAGGTCCTCAAAATGAGCACATGAAGAGGTTGCTGTGAAACTTTAAGTGGCCCTACTGCGCAGAAGCATTCAGATGTCACTTGATGATCTGTAAGGGAACTTGCTGATTTGGGAATGTGCTAGGGAATACACATTCCTTTTGACAGGGTCTGTCACTGGGTGGGTGATAACTTATACAGATGACATGTGCTTTTTTTTCTTTTTTCAACCTCAATGGTATTCCTACAGGGAATGGATAACCATTTTAACTGTATTTTTTGCAGCCCGTACCTTCTTGGGAATACAATTGTCTAACTTTTTATTTTTGGTCTGGCTGTTGTGGTGTGCAAAACTCCGTACATTGCTATTTTGCCACACTGCAACACCTTACAGATGTGGAAGATGTGAAATTTGTCATCAATTATGACTACCCTAACTCCTCAGAGGATTATATTCATCGAATTGGAAGAACTGCTCGCAGTACCAAAACAGGCACAGCATACACTTTCTTTACACCTAATAACATAAAGCAAGTGAGCGACCTTATCTCTGTGCTTCGTGAAGCTAATCAAGCAATTAATCCCAAGTTGCTTCAGTTGGTCGAAGACAGAGGTTCAGGTAAGGATGACTGATAGGAAATGTTGGTAGTTGTGAGTCACATCGTTGTCTACAAATCCATTTAAATGGTATTGGAGGGTGAGTAAAACCTTGAACGGAAAACTTACGTTGAAAAACTGTAAAACAATTTCACGCCTGCAATGAATAGATCTAATTCTTTCTGTCCACAATGATTTGTGTCATAGACATAATTGATCAATTTGCAATTTTTTTTTTTTTTTTTGACAGGTCGTTCCAGGGGTAGAGGAGGCATGAAGGATGACCGTCGGGACAGATACTCTGCGGGCAAAAGGGGTGGATTTAATACCTTTAGAGACAGGGAAAATTATGACAGAGGTTACTCTAGCCTGCTAAAAAGAGATTTTGGGGCAAAAACTCAGAATGGTGTTTACAGTGCTGCAAATTACACTAATGGGAGCTTTGGAAGTAATTTTGTGTCTGCTGGTATACAGACCAGTTTTAGGACTGGTAATCCAACAGGGACTTACCAGAATGGTTATGATAGCACTCAGCAATACGGAAGTAATGTTCCAAATATGCACAATGGTATGAACCAACAGGCATATGCATATCCTGCTACTGCAGCCGCACCTATGATTGGTTATCCAATGCCAACAGGATATTCTCAATAAGACTTTAGAAGTATATGTAAATGTCTGTTTTTCATAATTGCTCTTTATATTGTGTGTTATCTGACAAGATAGTTATTTAAGAAACATGGGAATTGCAGAAATGACTGCAGTGCAGCAGTAATTATGGTGCACTTTTTCGCTATTTAAGTTGGATATTTCTCTACATTCCTGAAACAATTTTTAGGTTTTTTTTGTACTAGAAAATGCAGGCAGTGTTTTCACAAAAGTAAATGTACAGTGATTTGAAATACAATAAATGAAGGCAATGCATGGCCTTCCAATAAAAAATATTTGAAGACTGAATTAAGTGGAAATTGTACTTTATTTTATATATATAATGTCATGTAAAACTTTGCTTAGATGGTCTGGGTTTTTTTTGTTTTGTTTCGTTTTTAATCATGAAAACAAATGACTGCTTTTTATTTAATTTGGGAGGCAGGGGGAATCAGAAGGCCCTTTACAATGAACTATTATATTGCAAGAGTCAATGAACTGATTTAGGTGAATTTTTAGTTATAGGCTACATTGCATAAAAGCTTTGTCAGCTCCCAACATCAGGGGAGTCATTTAATAGCCTTTTACTTATTTGCTAGTATGGTTAAATGAGAGAATAGTAAAATAGATACAAAGTCATCTATGTAATGTGAGAATGTGGATGACTTTGGCAAAATTTATAATTTAAAAAGCTCCAAATAACTGGTTTTTTTCAAGAGATTTATTCTCATGCTCTTGGCTATACTGTGAATTACTGAAATGTTGAACAAACCTGTGAAAGACATACATTCGCTCTTTAAGATGGCCAGGAGATAAACTTGAGTCTCCTTAACTGATTGAATTTGCACAACGTTCTCAGTGCAGGTTACTTGTAGATTCTAGTCTTCACAGGCTCCCTGGGGCTCTTAACTGTAGTCACACTGGGAGTCATGAATGTCTTTCCAATAATTCAGGGAATTCTAGAGATCTTCAAACTGTAAGGTCTATTCATACTCAACACAAGGAAAAAACCTCATTAAAATTAATGACTAATCAGGAGGCAACATAACCAAAAGCACAGTGAATAAAAGTTTTCATGGTAGGTTCAACATGGGTTTATTGCTAGAAAGATCCAGGGGATAGCTTTAGGTTTAACTTTGGCTCACCAACCTAACTTTCTAATCATTTATTTCAGTAATAGCTAGAAGTGGGTCTGAATGTTTTCCCAGAGTTTGATACATGGTTTTGCCAGAAGAGAAGTCTTCAGGAGACTTCATTTAAATTCTGATTATTAAACTGAGGCTTTAATCGATGTTAATGCCTTATGTCAAATGTAAACTTAGAATTTGCTAGGGCTGGGGTAGGGAGTGGTATTTCTAGGACTCAGACATTGAAAACTCATTCAGCCTCTAGTAACCTGGATGGTTTTCAGTGGCATGGTTAGTCAAATTCATGGTTTTAAACTTAGAAGCAGCTTTCAGGGGAGAGGGTAGGTTGGAGCATTTATTACGTATTTTACTGTTTAATGTCTTAACCGTGGGCCTTTTAATTTGTACTTAATGAAATGATTGTGGGGCTGTGGAAAACATTTACCTATTTACCTTGGAAGTTTTAAAAGACAGTCCACTTTTTAGCATGTGTGTTGTGTCCAGCCTGTGGTTGTCTTTAACTAATAAATGTGATTTTTCTCCCCATTCTCTCTATTTATTTATTTGCGTATAGGCCTCTTACCTGGTGTGAATTCCTGAATGTGGAAAACACCTGGCAGTAGTAGTACCCAGCTTTGCAGTTAATTACTAGATTTGCTTTTCAGCAATACTGTTGCACTTTGTAGCTGGCTTTTTTTTAAACACTTGTAAAGAACTATTTCCTGAACCTGGTACAGCACTTTTATTAATGATAAAAAAAAGTTCTAAGTTACATTAACTCAATTGCTGGTACCCACGCTTAATCCAGTGGTAGTTTGGTAGTATCACAGTGAAATGCAGATTGTTCAACTGAGTGAAGCTGGTGTAAGAAATCATGGACTTTGGAATCAGACTTCCTCAGTCTGGGTATACCACTTTTCCACTTTCTGGGAGGTTCTTAAGGTGTCGACCTATTTAAATAGAAATTATAAAATCAGAAACCTGCGATGTGATCATGAGTCTCTTAAAACAGTCACAAGTCTCGTTTTGATGAACCCATAGAAGGGTCCCCTAGAAGAAATCGCACATACGTAGTTTTCTGTCTCACCAGGAGGGTTTAAGACGTGTCAGGGCCCCTTGGTTTATTTCTAGTGCATTCCTAGGTGAGGCGGATGCTGCTGGCTGAGGACTGCCCTTTGGAAGCCACTGCAATATTTAAAATGACTGTACCACTACTTCAGTCACAAAGTCCCATCGCACCCCCGGGAGCTTAAGCGTCAAGACAACGGCTCTGGGGTTAGGCCTAGGCCACCTGGCGGCAGCATTTGCCTACAGTTAAGGCCTGGGCTTAACTACCGTAAAGGACTAAAACCCTTTAAATGGGAACCAAATGACAAATCTGGTGTTATCCAAATCACCATCTATCTACACCTCAGTCTAAAAGTGTTTGAGGTGTATATAGAAGGTGATTTGGATAATACTTAAGTATTTTAATTTTCTGGGCTGCCAAACAGTGGCAGAAAGAAGTGACTCAAGTGGCTACAGCACGGTTATAACTAGGTGGGAATAACCTTTATAGGTGCTTACGAGGAAAAAAAAAGATGGATGTGAGGGGAGGGGCGCGAGACGAACTGCAAGCTAGTAAAGAACCATCCTAGCCGGCGTCCGCCATGGTGTGCGGGGGAAGGCAGCCGCCGGAACGCAGAGATGCGCTTCCGGGGTGGGGCCTGCCGCCCGCAAGCACGCTCACCTCCGTTGCGCCTGCGCCCTGGCCTGCCCGGATTCTGTTAACGGTGGTGGCGGCTTGTTGGGATACGCTGAGTGATGGGAGAGCGTGCTCTTTAACTTCGGAGGGAGATGCGCGCTCGTGTTGCCGTCAGGGCCTGCCATAAGGTCTGCAGGTGCCTGTTGTCTGGATTTGGGGGTCGAGTAGATGCGGGGCAGCCGGAGCTGTTGACGGAAAGGAGTAGCCCCCAAGGAGGACACCTGAGGTCGCACGCGGAGCTCGAGGGGAACGGCGAGCACCCAGAAGCCCCCGGGTCTGGAGAGGGAAGCGAGGCGCTGTTAGAGATCTGTCAGAGAAGGTATTTCCTAAGTGGAAGCAAGCAGCAGCTTAGCCGGGATTCTCTTCTGAGTGGGTGCCACCCCGGCTTTGGACCCTTGGGCGTAGAGTTGCGGAAGAACCTCGCCGCAGAATGGTGGACCTCGGTGGTGGTGTTCAGGGAGCAGGTATTCCCGGTGGACGCTCTCCACCACGAACCAGGCCCTTTGCTACCCGGGGACAGTGCCTTCAGGTTAGTTTCTGCAGAAACTCTACGCGAAATCTTGCAAGACAAAGAGCTGAGTAAGGAACAGCTAGTAGCATTTCTTGAGAACGTATTAAAAACTTCTGGGAAACTACGAGAGAACCTTCTTCACGGTATGCTTCACGATTTCATGCTTCAAAACAGGTGTGGGGTGGAAAGGCGAGGCAGTCTTGCTGGATCTTGGGGATTGCAACTGGCCCTTTATTCCCATGCAAAGGAAGTTAGCTAGTTCTCATCTTTTTGAAGTAATCGAGTATATTAACAGTGCTCTACCCTGGAGAAAACTGGTCCTTGGAATCATTGCTGTTCCTTAAAGAATCTGTCCGAAGGACCTGGAAACGCTCTCAATTTCACGGGGCAACTTTTGAACACAGTGCTGTCATTTAGTGCAGTGTAGTCTAAGTGCATAAGGAACTACAAAGACATTTTGAACTTTTCTTAGATTTATTCCAAGTAGAAATGTTGAAATTATAATTCTGAAACTATTTCATGTGTATCACAGGATAAATCCAGGCCGGGCGCAGTGGCTCACGCCTGTAATCCCAGCATTTTGGAAGGCTGAGCCGGGTGGATCACCTGAGGTCAGGAGTTGGAGACCAGCCTGGCCAACATGGTGAAACCCCATCTCTACTAAAAAGACAAAAATTAGCCGGCCGTGATGGCGAACTAAATAAAAATAAAAATATTTTTATTTTTAGAAGATGCATGCTGCAGTATTGGGAGTGAACAAGCTACTTGGGAAGTTGAGGCAGGAGAATCCCTTGAACCCAGGAGGCCGAGGTTGCAGTGAGCCGAGATCACACCACTGCACTCCAGCTTGGGTGACAAGAGCAAAACTCCGTCTCAAAAAAAAAAATAGTTGGGTTAGTTGTTATTAGGAACCAAGATTTTCATTGTAAAAAAAGAGATAATATGTAAAAGAAGGTACGTATAAACTAATGTTAAATATGAATTGGTAAATTAAAATTGAATATGAGTAAATTAAAATCGAATATGGGTCTCACTCTGTCACCTAGACTTGAGTGCAGTAGTGCAGTGGTGTGATCATGGCTCACTGCAGCGTCAACCTCTGAGGCTCAAGTGAACCTCCCACCTCAGCCTCCCAAGTAGCTGGGACTACAGGCGCATGCCACCACACCCAGCTAATTTTTGTGTTTTTCGTAGAGATGAGGTTTTGCCATGTTGTCCAGGCTGGTCTTGAACTCCTGAGCTCAAGCAATCTGCCCGTCTTGGCCTCCCAAAGTGCTGGGATTACAAGTGTGAGCCACACTGCCTAACCTTATGGTTTTTAAAAATATATTTCCTAACTTTCTTCATTGAATGTTCCTAGAAGCAATGTCCCTCCGTAGCAATGAGCACACCTAGTGCCCAGATCTTGTCTAAGGTGAACCAGTACTGGGAGAAATGGCTGATTCCAGTTCTGGGGTTAGGGGAAGTACAAGGTGAGTTTGAAACACTTTATGGTGCTAAAAAGCAAAGAATTGCTTGAAGACTAATGGGTCATATCAAAAGGTCACAGATGCTGACTTGAGAAGGGTTGTCACTGGCTACGTCTAGGACAAATTGAACATTAAGATACATATTAATGATAATGGATCATAACACATTGATTAAAATCTAAGAGTCCATAGTATTAATCAAAAACAAATAATTGAGCCTAGAGGTCGGGAGTGTGGGGAAGAGGTAGAGAAAGCTTGTGTTTTTACAGAAGCTATGGAATAAATGTAGAAGGAAAGATACATTAGAAAATTCACCATTTCTTAATATTGCAATCCCTGATACAATTGATTCAAGCAACAGTCATCAATGGATTCTAAAATATTGGGTGAAATACTGTTGGGGAGCAGGATATTATTGGGGAGTGGATATTTACTACCTTAACCAAGTAATCAAATTTGGTGTCATCAGTAGTGGAATAACTTGATAACATGTTCCTCCTGTTATTATGCAATAAGATACACACATCTACTATGTAGTATTTTGCTAAAAATGATTAGCAGAAATTAAATCATAAGGAAACAATCACACAAATTCCAAATGTGGGATAATCTGTGACTAAACTGGACTCAAAAGTTAGTGTCATTAATAGCAAAATTAAGGGGGAAAGGAGTCAGGGGAAATGTTCTAGATTCAAAGAGATGAAAGAAACCTACTCAGAATGCCATACATGAATCTTAATTGGAAAGAAACAGAACAGTAAAAGATATTTGGGGTGAAAATTGGAACAAATATCTGCCATATGTTAGATTATATTGTGGTATTATGGTTTACATTTTATGGTGGTATAATGGTATATAGGAAATATTTTTATTTTTAGAAGATGCATGCTGCAGTATTTGGGAGTGAACAAGAAAAAAAATGTAGCAAAATATTGATAATTGATGAATCTAGGTAAAGGGTATACAAGTGTTCACTCTATATGGATGTTTATTATTTTTTCAACTTTCTTGTAGATTTGAAAATCTTCGCTGGGCAAGGTGGCTCATGCCTGTAATCCCAACACTTTGGGAGGCTGAGGTGGGCAGATCACGAGGTCAGGAGATGGAGCCCATCCTGGCTAACACGGTGAAACCCCGTCTCTACTAAAAATACAAAAAAAATTAGCTGGGCATGGTGGCGGGCGCCTGTAGTCCCAGCTACTAGGGAGGCTGAGGCAGGAGAATGGCATGAACCCGGAAGGCGGAGGCTGCAATGAGCCGAGACCACGCCACTGCACTCCAGCCTGGGCGACAGAGCGAGACTCCATCTCAGAAAAAAAAAAAGAAAAGAAAACTTCAAACTAAAAAGTCGGGGCCGGGCGCGGTGGCTCAAGCCTGTAATCCCAGCACTTTGGGAGGTCGAGACGGGCGGATCACGAGGTCAGGAGATCGAGACCATCCTGGCTAACCCGGTGAAACCCCGTCTCTACTAAAAAATACAAAAAACTAGCCGGGCGAGGTGGCGGGCGCCTGTAGTCCCAGCTGCTCGGGAGGCTGAGGCAGGAGAATGGCGTGAACCCGGGAGGCGGAGCTTGCAGTGAGCTGAGATCCGGCCACTGCACTCCAGCCTGGGCGACAGAGCGAGACTCTGTCTCTGAAAAAAAAAAAAAAAAAGTCGGGGTGAAACTACCTAGAATTAAGTGGTGATCGACAGGGTCTCACTCTGTTACTCAGGCTGGAGCACAGTGGCACCATCCCAGCTCACGGCAACCTTGGCCTCCCAGGCTAAAGTGATCCACCTACCAGCTTTCCGAGTAGCTGGAACTACAAGGCACACACCATCATGCCTGGCTTATTTTTGTATATTTTTAGAGATGAGGTTTTGCTGTGTTGCCCAGTCTGGTCTCAGAACTCCTGAGCTCAAGCAATCTGCCCACCTCGACCTCCCAGAGTGCTGGGATTATAGGCATGAGCCACCGAGCCCGGCCAAGATCTGTCTTTATAGCTCCATGATACTTGTACAGCTGTGTTAACATTATTACTACTATTGATGTATCTATTGACAAAAGTGATTTGGGTTTGTGGACTAGATGTATACAATGATTTATGTTTTGACAGGTGCCTTGGAACACTATGTTAATTGCCTGGATCTGGTAAACAAGAGGCTACCTTATGGCCTTGCTCAGATTGGAGTGTGTTTTCATCCTGTTTTTGACACTAAGCAGATACCAAATGGTGTTAAAAGGTATAAAAAGTGGCAAATAACTTGGCCTTGTATTTAAATAGTCAAAAACCAGTCATTTCCACTTGGGATAGATTATATAATTTTCAGATAAGCTAACTTCGTGATATTTTTTATATCTAAAGAATTGGTGAGAAGACTGAAGCTTCATTAGTATGGTTTACTCCTGCGAGAACTTCAAACCAATGGCTTGATTTCTGGTTACGTCATCGACTCCAGTGGTGGAGAAAGGTACTGCAACAATAAACTTTAATAGTTAATAAACTGTCATAATGTATCAGTGGTAATTCTTCTGACATACATGAAATTTTATTTGATGTATGTAGCTATTAATATGTTATACAAATAAAAAACCTCTTTGTAATGGTTTTCATTGTTCCAGATTACAAAGTTACTTTAGTAAAAACATTTGTTGGACTCAGATGTGTTTGTTGATTAGCCTTTCTGTATAAGGTGAAATTCAAAGCCCTCACCTAGCATTTCTGGCTGATGTAGAGTTTGACTCTTGACCATTGTCACAGCTTCAGCTTTTCCTACCTACCTCCATGAACTTTCCATATTAGTCAAAATGGCTCTGTAATTGATAATCAAGTTTTAGTACTCACTGAAGAAAAGAGTTGAAGTAAGCATTTTTATCTCGCCATGTGTTATGTTACCATTTCCCGACTCAAACATCCCCAAATACCCATTTAAACTGTATGGAATAATCACGAGTCATCAAGAACTTCACAGAAGGGTGAGAATGAGGACTGGACTATCTGTTACTTTCTTCTTTATCCCAGTTTAGTTCATAGTTAACATCCCCTCTTCCTCATTGGCCATAAAAAGGCTGGATAACATCAACAGTTTTTTCTCTGTAGTTCTTTCCTACTAAAAAACAATACTTTAAGCAATATACTCAGTATTTTCACTTTTATTTTTGTTGTCTGTTTTTGTTATTGTTTTTTTTTCCACAAGTACCAGTCATCTTATATTTGGAGGTTAATTCCCATTAGGATATGAAAGGATTCAGCAACAATTGAGATTGTGTTCCTTATGGAGGGGCTCTGGCCAAGAAGGTTGTTGGGGGAGTACAGAGTGTGTCTTCTTCAGGGTACTTGCGTAGCCACTCGTGCTTGAGCTCATTGTAGGAAAGGCAGTAGATGAAGAGCATGTAGGCTGCCAGCACCGTGGTAAACCCTGAGATGCTCCCCTTCTTCATGTTGATGTACTTGTTGTAGTACCAGTAGTAACCTCTTCGAAACGCTCCAGCAGTGCCACTAGGGCTGAAGTCCCACATCAAGATCCACCTTGGCAGCTCCCCTAGTTTGACCTCCAGAAGTGTCTCATCCTTCACTGGTACAACTGACGCCATCTTCATTTTTTTAGAGACATAATCTCACTCTTTGGCCCAGGCTGGAGTGCAGTTGCACAGTCACAACTCACTGCAACTTCTTTTATTATTTGTAGAGATGAAGTCTTGCTCTGTTGCCCAGGCTGGTCTTGAAGTCCTAAGCTCAAGTGATCCCCCTGCCTTGGCCTCCCAAAGAGCTGGGATAACAGGTGTGAGCCACTGCGCCCAGCCAGTATTTTCACTTTTTAAAAATTAAATTTCAGCAACCTGTGGTCCCAGCTACTCTGAATCCTAAGGCAGGAGGATTGCTTGAGGCCAGCAGTAGGAGGCAGCAGTGAGCTATGATTGCACCTGTGAATAGCCACTGCACTCTCTAACCTGGGCAACAGAATGAGACACATCTCAAAAAAAAAAAAAAACTAAATTAGAATATGTTTTAAAATTTGTTTTCAGTACTTGACTAGTTTCACACATTTGCTGAATTAAAAAGTATCAATTTAAATTCTTACAGATAATTATGGGAGTAGGGTTAAATTAGCATGTATTTATATGTTAAGACAAACTTAAATTTTCTTTTCCAGTTTGCCATGAGTCCATCTAACTTCAGCAGCAGTGACTGTCAGGATGAAGAAGGCAGGAAAGGAAACAAACTTTACTACAGTTTTCCCTGGGGAAAGGAGCCGATAGAAACCCTGTGGAACCTAGGAGATCAAGAACTTTTACACATGTATCCTGGCAACGTATCTAAATTACATGTATGTTTTACCTCGAGCTCCTATGTATTTTTTACCCAGATTCTCTATAATCATTTCTGAACCATTTGAGAATAAGGTGCAAACATGGTGTTCCATGACCCCTTAATACTTCATTGTATATTTTTCAGATGCAGAGACACTCACCTACATAACTACAATCCAACCATCAAAATCAGGAAATTAACAGTAATCCACTATTGCCACCGAGCCCTACAAATTGAACTGATTATCTCAATAATGGCCTTTGTAGGTCCAAGATCTTATCTTTCATGTAGTTGTCATATGCCTTTACTCTCCTTCAAATGAACAGTTCCTCTTGTCCTGCGTGACCTTGACATTTTTGAAGAGTACAGTCTAGTTAGTCTGTAGAATATGCCTTGACTGGGATCTGTCTGCTGTTTCCACGTGATTTATATATTTTTGTCGGGAGTACTACAGAAGTGGTGCTGCTGTCTTCTCAGTGTGTCATGAGGAGTGTTACTGGTGATGTTAACTTTTATCATTTAGTTAAGATTGTGTCTACCAGATTTCTCCAATGTAAAGTTAATAAATATTTTGTACTTATGAATTAACTAATGGCCAGGCGCGGTGGCTCATGCCTGTAATCCCAGCACTTTGGGAGGCTGAAGTGGGAGGATCACAAGGTCAAGAGATTGAGACCATCCTGGCCAACATGGTGAAACCCCGTCTCTACTGAAAATACAAAAATTAGCTGGGTGTGGTGGCGTGCCCTTATAGTCCCAGCTACTTGGGAGGCTGAGATAGGAGAATCGCTTGAACCCGGGAGGTGGAGGTTGTAGTGAGCCAAGATCGTGCCACTGTACTCCAGCCTGGCGACAGAGTGAGACTCCATCTAAAAAAAAAAAAAAAAATTAGTAATTAATTAAGTGTCTTGGGCAGATACTTTAAGATGATGTAGATAATTTCTTTGTCACCAAATTTTGCCTTACTGGTTGCAGCATCCATTGATGATTCTTGCCTAGATCAGTTATTACTGTGAGGTTTGCCAAATGGTGATTTTTTTTTTTTTTTTTTTTTTTCTTTAAAGGGTTTTTTTTGAGACAGGATTTCACTGTATTGGTCAGGCTGAAACACAGTGGTGTGGTGATAGCTCACTGCAACCTCAAACTCTTGAGCTCAAGCAATCCTGTCTCAGCCTCCCAAGTAGCTAGGACTACAAGCATGTATCACCGCACCTGACTAATTGTTTAATATTTGTAGAGATGGGGTCTAGCTTTGTTTCCTGGGCTGGTCTCAAACTCCTGGGATGAAGCAATCCTCCTGCCTCAGCCTCCCAAAATGCTTGGATTATAGGAATGAGTCACCATGTTTGGCCATGTCACCAAATTTTGTCTTACTGATTGCAGCATCCCTTGATGATTCTTGCTGAAATCAGTTAGTACTATGAGATTTGCCAATGGTGTTTTTTTCCCCTTTCGTTTTTTTTTTTTGTTTTTTTTTTTGTTTTTTCAAACCAAATTCCATCATTCCTTCTAGATTTACTGGTCAGCAATATACTGTAGAGTAGAGCTTTTCCTTCTCCCCCATTTTTTTTTTATATTGGTGTGGATTCACAGATTACTTTCTCAGTAGGTTACAGTGTGTTACTGTCATTATTTATTTTGATGGTCAAATTGTCCTAGACTTGGCCAGTGTCCTTTTGACATATCTCCATCATTGTCTTGACGAGCACTTCCTTACCTTTTGTAGCAATATATTGTTCCAGGATCATCAGTGAGCCAAGACTGTGCTACTGCACTCCAGCCTGTACAACAGGATGAGACCATGTCTCAACAAAAAAAAGAAAAAATACATAGCAAAAATATAGGAGTTTATATATAATGAGTAGAAAGTAGATTAATTTTTATTTTTTTATTTTTTGAGACGGCGTCTCACTCTGTTGCCCAGGCCAGAGTGCAGTGTCGCGATTCCCAGGTTCAAGTGGTTCTTCTGCCTCAGCCTCCTGAGTAGCTGGGACTACAGGCACGCGCCACCACGCCCGGGTAATTTTTGTATGTTTAGTAGAGACAGGGTTTCACCATATTGACCAGGCTGGAGTTTTTAAATATGAATAACTAATGAAAAACTAGAAGGCTTAACTGGTGAACATTTTCCTTTAACTCCACCACCATCACACTTTATTTTGTGGTATTCAGCTCTCAAATGAAACTTATTGGTTAATTATCATAGTTAAAGAACAGCTCAACCTTGTGCCTAGGGATTTAAAGATGATTTTTGTATTGTCACTATTAGTCTCTTATTTTGTTCTTTTTTTTTTCTTTCTTTTGTATGAAGAATGGGGTCTCACTAGGTTGCCCAGTCTGGTCTTGAACTCCTGGGCTCAAGCCGTCCTCCTGCCTCTGCCTTTCTAAGTGCTAAGATTACATGTGTAGCCACCAAGCCCAGATTATTTTGTTCTTTTATTGGTATCATTTTCACTAATGAAGAGTTTTCCTATTGCAGAAATTTTTTCTTCCATGACACTGTTCCTTTTCTGTTTCCAAAGTTCACAAAATTATTCATCATTAGTTGACCATGTTATAAAATATTAAGTAGAACTTCTGTCATTTAGTACGCTTTCTTGAAATGTTTCTCAGGCCATTTCTTTCTAAAAATTATTTAATAGAGACGGGGTCTCACTGTGTTGCTCAGGCTGGTCTTGAACTCCTGGGTTCAAGCGATCCTCCTGCCTCAGCCTCCCAAAGTGCTGAGATTATAGGCGTGAACCATTGCACCCAGCCTCTTAGGCCGTTTTGTATATGTTTTTAGTTGATTTTATAGTTAATGTCCAAATATATTTTTTAGAGAACAGTGAAGCAGACCAATAAAGGCTGAACAACAGTTAGGATAGAAAATAATTTCTTCTGGATGGTGTGAGAAATCAGATATTGATAGAAGAGTTGCCACCAGATATCCTGACATTGTTGGATATCCAATTTTCAAAAAAGTAGAAAACATTAAACAGTTTTTTGTTTGTTTGTTTTAAATAGAGATGGGATCTTGCCATGTTGCCCAGGCTGGTCTCAAACTCCTGGGCTCAAGTGATCCTCCTGCCCTGGCCTCCCAGAGTGCTGGGATTATAGGAGTGAGTCACTGTGCCCAGCCTAAAGCATTCTTCATACTTAAAGATTCAGATTTAGATTTTGTTTGATTCATATCACACCACAGAATCTGTCAATACTTGAGTTTGTCTTTTTTTTTTTTTTTTTTTTTTTTTTTTGAGATGGAGTCTCACTCTGTCACTCAGGCTGGAGTATAGTGGCACAATATCTGCTCACTGCAACCTTTACCTCCTGGGTTCAAGTGATTCTCATGCCTCAGCCTGCCGAGTAGCTGGGACTACAAGCATGCACCACCACGCCCAGCTAATTTTTGTCTTTTTAGTAGAGATAGGGTTTCACCATGTTGGCCAGGCTGGTCTCGAACTCCTGAACTCAAGTGATTCGTCCACCGTGGCCTCCCAAAGTGCTGGGATTACAGACATGAGCCACTGCTCCCAGCCCAGTTTATCTTATTAACTATCAGTTCTGTAACTGTGTGAAATATAACTGGTAGAATAGAGTCCCAGGTATCAGAAAGTTTATTGCCTTTGAGGGCAAATTCTTGTGAATCTTTAAAGTATCATATGCAATTCAAATACGTTTAAAATGTCAGTATATATATGTATTAATGAAGACTGGCTGATCATGAATAATTAACAGAAGCTGAGGATTTAAATTTGTTGGCTTTTCTCTTTTTCTTTTCTTTTTTTTTTTTTTTTGTTCTGTGACTCTAGCCAAAGGTGGTTATTTAAGTATTTTTAAAAATTACATGAATATCCAGGTGAATAATGATTTACAAAAAAAGAAAGATGAAAGTGCAACTGTTTTTATCCAAAACTTAAAAAATTTCTAGGATTGAAATTTTTAAGAAATTTGAAATGATTCCTCTTTAATTTAGAGAAGTAAGTCTGTTTATCAATACTTAATTCATATCATGTACTATGATGTAGTTTATTTTCATAATTATGGCTTTAATGCAAAAAGTAAGTTTTTAAAAGATTTTTTTTATGAAAATAACTTTACATTTCAGAAAATTATACTCCAAATCCCTTTCCCTAAAGCACACCATTTTTTTCCCTAAGGCCTCTTCTGAACTTTATGAATAATCAGGGAACAATTTTTACTTGTAGTGTTACCTTTCTAGGCCGGGCACAGTGGTTCACGCCTGTAATCCCAGCACTTTGGGAGGCTGAGGTGGGTGGATCACCTGAGCTGAGGAGTTTGAGAATAACCTGGCCGATATGGTGAAACCCTGTCTCTACTAAAAATAGAAAAAAAATTAGCCGGACATGGTGGTTTGCGCCTGTAGTCCTAGCTGCTCAGGAGACTGAGGCAAGAGAATCACTTGAAACCGGGTGGCGGAGGTTGGCAGTGAAGTGAGATCACGCCATTGCACTCCAGCCTGGGTGACAGAGCAAGACTCCGGCTGTATTTAAAAAAAAAAAAAAAAAAAAAAAAGGGTTACCTTTCTGAATACTAACTCTTACCTCAGAAGCATTAAATAAATAGTCTGTAGGGCTGTTGAAAAAAATTGATGCCTAGGTCCCACTTCAGTTGAGTTCGTTCAGAATCTCTGGGATAGAGCCCAACCAAGCACCATAGTTTTAAAATTCACATTTGGGCCTCGCTGATGAAACACTGGACTCACTGAGAGCAGAGAATGCATCTTTATCATCTTCTTGGGCCCAGTGCCTACCACGGGCCTGGTACAGAGTGGGTGCTTTGTAAAATGAAACTTTACTTTTGTATTCCGATTGTGTAAGTCTAAAATATGTACTCGGGAGGCTGAGGCAGGAGAATCACTTGAACCTGGGAGGTGGACGTTGCAGTGAGCTGAGATTGCACCACTGCACTCCAGCCTGGCCAGGCAACAGAGTGAGACTCCGTCTCAGGAAAAAAAAAAAAAAAAAAAGTTCTGTGAAATGATTCTTTATTTTTCTTCTGTTTTTCTGTGAAGGGCCGAGATGGACGAAAAAATGTGGTTCCTTGTGTACTGTCTGTAAATGGGGATCTAGACCGAGGCATGCTGGCCTACCTCTATGATGCTCTCCAGCTGACGGAGAACTCCTTTACAAGAAAGAAAAATCTTCATAGAAAGGTGCTGTTGATGTTTTAGAGATAGGCTTGGGAAACTAAAAATATGGGTGGTTGTTGTTTTTTTCTTAATGTTAGTGTGCTTGGTTTCTAACATAAACTGTGAATAATAAATTTAGTGCATGTAGTCTAAGTATTTTTTAGTTTTTTTAGAATCTGGCCACAGGAATAAGAATCAGGTTCTCACAGAATAGAACAAGGCATCCCTAATAAGTATTCCCAAAGGCATTTCTGTTTAATTGTGAACAGACAGCTGTCTCTGTGACTCCTAGCCCCTGAACCTTTCCATTGGTGGCTTCCATTTGTATCAGAAGCTGAAGCATTGGTACATAGGAGGAAGAAAGACCCGGATCAGGGACACCAGTGCTGTTGACCTCTCTGCCCCCGGGTATCTGGCTTCTGGTCTCGTGACACATGGCTGGTCGCTGGATCAGAGGAGCTAGATGTGGGCCTGGAAAGGCTGATTTTAGTGCATGAACGTGCACTTGGAGCATTTTTATGGATCAAAGAAAATTGAGAGGAGAAGTTGAAGTTACAGGAGAGAAAATAAATGACTAATGGGGCAAGATGAAGGAAACAGGAGGGGTCAGGATGGGATCAAGAGCCCAAGTAGAGGAATGTGTCTTGAAAAGGAGTTATTTGAAACAGCAGGGAAGAAAAAAAGGATAGTGAGATAATAAAAAGGCTACTGGGCTTTTTGGCCTTTGAAGGACATTTTACTGATACCCTCTATTTTCTCAGGGATTTAGGAGGCACTATTAGTTTAAAGGTGGAAGAGTGTGGGGGTTTAAATGGCACGAGTGGGGAATAGTCATATACCCTTTGAAGATAAAAGGAAGCTGCCCCAAATCAAAAGTTTTAACAAGTAATGTTGAGTTTAGTGTTCAGCTGGGATTGGAAACCATGAGTTTGTAGGAAACCACTCTGCTTAGTTAAGTAATTTATACAGTGTTCATTTAGCCTGCTATAGCCATGGAGAAGTCTGATTATAGAAATTGTTCTGGGGGATGGGTATGTAGCTAATAAAGAAAGGAATCCTTTATTTTTCTTATACTCCACTTCCAAACCGTCAGCAAATCCTGTTTGACTCTAACTTCAAAACATATCCTGAGTCTGACCACTTCCTAGCCTGTCCCCTGCTACCACCCTGCTATAAGCCACCGCCACCCCTCCTCTCCCGATAGAGTGGCTCTGTTCAAAGGTGCATGTTGTGTTGCTCCTCTGCTCAGAGCCCTCCGGGAAAGCTTCTCATCTCACTCAGGAAAAACCGAAGCCCTCTTTTTGATCCGCTATTCTCCACCTCACTCAGTCTGCTCCAACAGCACTGACCTTGCTATTTCTAGAACATGCCAGAGATGCTGCCAGCTCAGAGCCCTGTCATTTGTATTCCCCATTGCCTAGAGTGCTCTTTCTCCATCATCCACGTCTTGTCCCCCCACCTCCTTTCAAGTGTCCTCTCAAGTGTCACCATAGGAAAAGGACCTTCTCTGACCACCTTAAAGTTGCTGAAAACCTCCCCCAGCCTGCCCCTTGCCAGCATGTTCCATCTTCTTCCTTTTTTAGCACCTACCACCTTCACATATATTATTTACTTCTTTTTATTGTCTGTTTCTCCCTGCCACGAGAGACAGAGATTTTTGCCCCTAGCACCTGGAACTGTTCCTGGTATCAGAGGCATTAAAATGTTTGTTGGATGAATTAATGAATGAGAAGAGCAGGCTGGGCTGAATGGCTCACGCCTGTAATCCCAGCACTTTGGGAAGCCAAGGTGGGTGGATCATTCAGGTCAGGAGTTGGAGACCAGTCTGTCTGGGCAACATGGCAAAACTTTGTCTCTACAAAAAAAAATACTAAAAACTAGCTGGGCATGGTGGTGTGCACCTGTAGTCCCTGCTACTTAGGAGGCTGAAGTGGGAGGACGGCTTGAGCCCAGAGACGGGGGTTGCAGTGAGGCAGTGAGTGGAGCATTCTAGCCTGGGCAACAGAGCCAGACCCTGTCTGGAAAAAAAAAAATTAATTTTTTAATTGAAAAAAAAATATATAAAAAGAGAGGAACAGTAGGTTTTGACAAGAGAGAGAAAGTTGAAATGCTAACCCACGTGGCCCTGGCTGGTAGGGTCCAAAGTGATGCTTGGAAGAAGCATTTTGACTGAGGGAGTTGTCAGAAAATGGGAGGGTCTCAAGTTAATTTCTTTGTGGTTTTTTGTTTTGTTTTTTGTTTTTTTTTGTTTTTTTTTTTTTGTTTTTTGTTTTTGAGACAGGATCTCACTCTGTCCCCCAGACTGGAATGCAGTGGCACCATCTTGGACTCACTGCAACCTTGACCTCCCAGGTCAAGCATTCTTCCCACCTTACCCACCTGAGTTGCTGGGACTACTGGTGTGTGCCACACCCAGATAATTTTTTTTTGTTTTTTTGGTAGAGAGAAGCTTTCACCGTGTTGCCCAGGCTGGTCTCGAACTCCTGAGCTCAAGAAATGCACCTGCCTCAGCCTCCCAAAGTGTGGCGTTACAGGCATGCACCACCATGCCTGGCCAATTTAATTTCTTTCTGTCAAACATCTAAGTGGAGAGATCTGGAGGGCAGCTGAGTGTGTTATTACATGGTGTTTTTATGACCTCAGCTGAGTGTGTTATTACATGGTGTTTTTATGACCTCAGCTAACTTCTGTTTTCACACACAAAATTGTAACTGTTAAGAAACTGTGTTTGTTAATACTTGTGTTATATTTAAACTTTTGTTATATTTAAACAAACTATGCTTTTTCCCCCTTTCCTGTCTTCTCCTTCCCCCATTTAATTGCCTTAGGTACTTAAACTTCACCCTTGTTTAGCCCCTATTAAGGTTGCTTTGGATGTAGGAAGAGGCCCCACATTGGAACTAAGACAGGTGAGTTAAATGAGTTTAAATGTCATGATTTTAATTACAGGTTGAGTATTACCCAAAACACTTTGGACCAGGACCGTTTTGGATCTCGGATTTTTTTGGTATGTTTGCATCTCTAATCCAAAAATCCAAAATCTTAAATGTTCTGATGAGCATTTCCTTTGAACTCAAGGTTTCAGGTTTTGGAGCATTTTGGATTTTGGGTTTTCTGATTAGGGATGCTCAACCTAACCATTACTCTAAACTTGATAGCTTGCCATTTAAAATTTTATTTTGATTCATTTGCTTTTTAAAATGTTTTAGGCCGCGTGCAGTGGCTTACGCCTGTAATCCCAGCACTTGGGGAGGCCAAAGCGGGCGGATCACGAGGTCAGGAGATGGAGACCATCCTGGCCAAGGTGGTGAAACCCCATCTACTAAAAATACAAAAATTAGCTGGGTGTAGTGGCGCTCACCTGTAATCCCAGCTACTCAGGAGGCTAAGGCAGGAGAATCACTTGAACCCGGGTGGCAGAGGATGCAGTAAGCTGAGATCACACCACTGCTCTCCAGCCTGGGCAACAGACTCCGTCTCAAAAAAAAAAAAAAAAAGTTTTAATTTGCCTGGCCAACATGGCAAAACCTGGTCTCTACTAAAAATACAAAAATTAGCTGGGCATAGTGGTGTGTGCCTGTAATTCCAGCTATTCAGGAGGCTGAGGCACAAGAATCACTTGAACCCGGGAGGTGGAGGTTGCAGTGAGCTGAGATCGCACCACTGCACGCCAGCCTGGGTGACAGAGCAAGACCCTGTTTCAGGGAAAAAAACAAAAAACCTTTAATTAAATAATGAACTGTGGGTAAGTACTGTGATTATATATAATTTTGAAGTGTGTTAAAGAAGCTGAATATAATTCAGTGGGTTTGCTGTTCATGTCCATAGTTTCATTTTTTTAGTGCGTGAGTAGACATAGTAATTAAAATATTTGTACAGATGTTAGTGAATTATTTCTTTCCTCTTTGAACTTTTTTTTTTTGAGACAGAGTCTTGCTCTGTCACCCAGGCTGGAGTGCAGTGGCACGATCTCGGCTCACTGCAAACTCTGCCTCCCAGGTTCAAGCAATTCTCCTGCCTCAGCCTCCCTAGTAGATAGGATTACAGGTGACCACACCTGGCTAATTTTTTAGTATTTTTAGTAGAGACAGGGTTTCATCATGTTGGCCAGGCTGGTCTCTAACTCCTGACTTCAAGTGATCCACCCACCTCGGCCTCCCAACGTGCTGGGATTACAGGCGTGAGCCACCATGCCTAGCCTTTCCCCTTTGAACTTAACACTTTTGATAACTGACTATATTCAAATATTCTAGATATATAATTTGATTTTTCTAATTTGTTCTGATGATTAAATACTCTTAAGAAAAGCCATGGGGGATGGCTTTCATTTCGTTCCACAGACTTCTTCAGCAGTCATCATTTCTGTCTGGGTAATTGAGACCCAGTCCAGACGTGAACGTGGACACTAAAACGATTTAAAGACTTTGAGAGTCCCTCAGCTTTCTGACCCTGGCTTCTGTGGAGAGGTCTGGGAAGATGGGAGATAGTGAACTCAAAGAAGATACTGGCTTATGTCCCACATTTTCTCCCAGGGTATGGCAGCCTCCCTAATACACTTACAGCTAGGAAACTCCTAGGGTGATGTAGCTCAGTCACCATTTAGTAATGTCTGGAGAGATTTGTGGTTGTCCTAAGAGTGGGAGGGTGCTGCGGGCCTCTCCTGGAGGCCAGGAATGCTGCTAAACACCCTGGGTCAGCAGTGCCAGGGTAAGGAACCCTGCTCTGGACTGTTGGTGCTAGACTGTTAAGGGGGTTTTAAATTATGCTTTGTTTTGCTTCCCTATTGCTTGTTAAGAAAACAGTAAAGTTTACTATGTCATTTATTCATCATTACTTCTGTATTTCCAGTCAAGCTTTTGTCTCCAGCATTCATGTGAAATTGGTTGATCAGTCTCGAAACATTTTCCATGGTTGGCTTCTGGAGTACTCCTCTCCTTTTCCTCATCCTTTTTCTTTCCTGGCTCTTCTTCCTCTTCCTGACTTGGTGGTATAACCTAGGGCTCAGGTCTTACCTCTCAGATAAGGGCTCTGAGTTCATACAGCCCTTTGCATCTCCTGGTTTTTTTTCTGACAGAATCTGTTTTGATTTTGTGTTTTGAATGATGATAATAAAAATTCTTATTTGGCATACAGATTTCTCAGAAGATTGGCATTTAGTACTCAGCTTTGCAATGCTTACTTCATTTTCAGAAGTATACAATTTATGAAGTATATGATATGGAAGTTATAAACATTAACATCACATAAAGAAACATACCCATTTTAGAGATTGAAGAGGGTGATCTGTGGCTTCACAAAAATAGGATAATCACTCTAACTACCATTATTTCTTTCATATTTGAAGTTTTTCTATTTCTTTCTAGGTTTGTCAAGGGCTGTTTAATGAGTTACTAGAAAATGGAATTTCTGTGTGGCCTGGTTATTTGGAAACTATGCAGTCCTCATTGGAACAACTTTATTCAAAGTAAGAATTGTATTATCATTAAAGAGTGTATTTCTTCAACAGTTTTTGATTATGTTTCTTTATGAATTACAGAAACAAATCTCTTCTAAATTTATATATAAAATATAATTTTAAATTATTCCTCACTTCCCTTTTTACAGAACTATGTATACTTAGTTCATTGCTACAGCAGGGAACAGGATTCAGCAAAGTGTGTTTGAGCACATGCCATGTGCAGTTCCAAGACTTAATGGCATGAAGTTTGTATACCTCAGCTTATCCACTTATGGATGAAAGTATGTATGTAGACAGCATGTGTTGAATCAAGACTAAAGGAATATGAGTGGAATGCCTGTCTTTGCTGGCATTGTGGTCCATTCTGAGACTGAGTGGAAAGGAATTCTATTCTGGAGGGATAGTCTATTCTAGTCTTCTAAGGGATTGGCACCTCTGTTCACCCAATTGCTCAAGACAGAGAAACTGGCTGTCATCCTTAACTCCTCCCTCTTCCTTATACTCTATATCTAGTCCATCACCAAATGCTGTAAGCTTGCCTTCTAAATGTATCTCAAATCCATCTCTGTCTTCGCTGCCACTACCCAAGCTAGAGTCAACAATATCTCTTGCCTGGATTATTGAAATCATCTCCTAATTGAGCTCTCTGTGTCTAGTCTCACCCCATGCTATCTCATTAATTGTTGTTTTTAAATAATCCATTCTTGTTATATTTTTAAAACTTTTTGCGTTGAATGTGTATCTTTTGGGTGAAAAGTTGTGAAGCATGGTGTTTTGATCTTAAGTTCTCTGAAAATTTGTTAAAATACACCTTCCAGGCCAGGCATAGTGGCTCACACCTGTAATCCCAGCACTTTGGGAGGTCGAGGTGGGCGGATCACCTGAGGTCAGGAGTTCAAGACCAACCTGGCCAACATAGCGAAACACCGTCTCTACTAAAAATACAAAAAATTACCCAACGATGGTGGCTTGTGCCTGTAGTCCTAGCTACTTGGGAGGCTGAGGCAGGAGAATTGCTTGAACCTAGGAGGCAGAGGTTGCAGTGAGCTGAGATCGAGCCACTGCACTCCATCCTGTGCAACAGAGCAAGACTCCTTCTCAAAAAAGAAAAAAAAATACACCTTTCAGATGATGTCCAAAGAAAAGATGATTATAGATGCTCTATAATTAGAGCATCTAATGGTTTTATTATGTATAAAATGAAGGGGCAGCACTTGAACTTTCTTGTCCTCTCAAGTTCTAAAATCTTATACTTTGAGCCATGTGGACATTATCAAGTTGCAGTTGTTCTTTATATGGTAAAGGTTTTATTGTCCGAGGATATTTTTATGAAAATATTATTAAGCACCTACTATATTTTATGCACTTTGATATAGTAGTGAACAAGATAGAAAAATTTACTATTCTTTTTTTTTTTTTTTTTTTTTAGACAGAGTCTCACACTGTCTCCCGGGCTGGAGTGCAATGGTGTGATCTCGGCTCACTGCAACCTCTGCCTCCCGGGTTCAAGCGATTCTCCTGCCTCAGCCTCCCTAGTAGCTGAGATTACAGGCACCCCATGCCCAGCTAATTTTTTGTAGTTTTAATAGAGATGGGGTTTCACTATGTTGGCCAGGCTGGTCTCGAACTCCTGACCTCGTGATCCGCCCACCTCGGCCTCCCAAAGTGCTGAGATTACAGGCATGAGCCACCACGCCTGGCCATACTATTCTTGTTAAGCTTATGTTCTAGGAGGACAAAATAGACAATAAACAAACAGAGAAATAAAAAGTTTCTGATGAAGTCCTACAAAAGAAATAAAGAGTAATGAGATAGTGTGACTTGGTAAGCATACAGAAGGTCACCCGTGCGTCTGTCTGTTTGGTTATTACTGAACTGGAAGCTATAAGCTAGCATACTCAGTAATAAATGAAACATGATTTTGATATAATTTGTTATACCAAATTGCATCTTTATTATAATATTGTTTATTGTAAGAGACTTCCGTCTAAAATAATTGTTCTAGGATTGCGTCCAAGAACCAAAAGGCGGAGATTATGAGGTTCATCTGTGTTATCACCCCAGATGCCCAAATGATGTGTTGAGGTACCAGTGTTTATTCTCAGATTTGATTTTATTTTATGACTTTTCAGCTCTAGCAATAAGTTAGAAACTGTCTGAAAATTTTACTTTAAATACGATTCAGAACTTTACAAATGTTGGGTTTTTTTGATCACCCTCAAGCCCTGACTGAGTTTGTGACTCTTGAGAGTGCATGGACACTGGCATGACAGCTGGCAACGTGGAGGAATTTATCATTTACATTTGTGCTCATGTGTCTGTTTAACTACTTTGTTCTTAGGTATGATGAAATGAGTATCCTCTTCACAGTTTTGATCACTGAAACTACTTTGGAGAATGGATTAATACATCTGAGAAGCAGAGACACGACAATGAAGGAAATGATGCATATATCCAAATTAAAAGACTTTTTGATTAAGTATATATCATCAGCTAAGAATGTATAGATTTTTATATTTGTATAATAAATATTCTTCTTTCCTAATTTGGTTGTCTTATGTTCACTCAGATTCATTTCTAGCCCCTTTGCACTTATGAAGTGGACATTTGTGGTGCTTGCTTTCATTCAGTGTTTATATTTTTGATGTCTTTCATTGTATCAGGAATATGTTCAGCTACAAGAAACAAAAATCTATACTGGATTAAGCAAATTGGGGTTTGTTTTTCTCATATACAAGAACTCTACAGGGTAGACTGTCCAAAGCGAGTATTACTGTTCCTATAGTTAGGGACCCAGGCACTTCCTTTCTGTTCTGCCATCTTTTCGTACGCTGGTGTTTATAATTGTCGCTTCAGGATCATAGGTGGCTGTGTATCTAGTTAGGAGAAAAGTTAAAGAGACAAGAGCTAGTCAGCCAAGACTCTTCCCTTTTAAATTAGGAAAGTAAGAACTTTTCCAGACATCCCAGTTGGAAGATGTCTTTACATCTCTTTGGTCAGAACTAAGTCAAATGATGATTTCTAGACAAATCACTATCCAAGGGAATGAAAATGATTTAGATCAAACAATTTATTCCTTGAGGCTGCGATAGTATCTTCCTCTCTCAGAAATGGGCTTTGTTACCAGGAAGGGAAAGGTCTCTATGGAATCTGCCACATCTATACTGTCAGGTATCAAAAATTAACCTAAAAATAAACTTTTAAAACTTAGAGTATTTATGGATTTTTGAAAAGCAAACTAAAATATATGTTAGATGTCATCTATTGCGGTTTGTTTCCTGTCTAGTATCTATGTTTATAAGAAAACTTTTCTGTGTTGATATGATTGTGTAAAATATCCCATTGTTACCAACTTGACAAAAATTCCAACTGACAGTGCCTGTAAAATATTTCAAAAGTTTGGCTAACTTATCTTAATTGATTTTACTTGGTAGGTTTTTCTCTTTTTTATTTTTAACTTTAATTTTTTTGTAGAGACACAGTCTCACCATGTTGGCTAAGCTGGTCTTGCGCTCCAAGCCTCAAGCAGTCCTCCCGCCTTGACCTCCTAAAGTGGTAGGATAACAATTGTGAGCCACTGCACCCAGCCTGTTTTTGGTTATTTTATGCTTTTTTTTTTTTTTTATGGAGAATTTTAAAAACAGACATATAATTAATAGTACTAATCCCGTGTACTGATTATCTAGCACCAACAATAGCCAACCTTTGGCCAGTCCCACCTCATCCACCAATACCGCCCTTCCATATTATTTCAGTTATTTATTTAAATTTATTTAGCACCAACAACAGCCAACCTTTGGCCAGTCCCACCTCATCCACTAATACCGCCCTTCCATATTATTTCAGTTATTTATTTAAATTGATTTATTAATATACAAGACAGGGTCTCACTATGTGGCCCAGGCTGCTCTCAAACTCCCAGGCTCAAGTGGTCCTCCTGTCTCAGCCTCCCAAAATATGGGAATTATAGGCATGAACCACCTCGCCTGGCCTCCTTGAATATTATTGCAAGGCAGAGAGCAGATACCATTTAATCTGGAAATATTTTATTTAAGGATCTTTTGTTAATAACCACACCATTATCACATTAAAAAAATAACACTACATGATATCAAGGAGTTATTTACAATTTTCTTGGGTGTGATAATGGTGTTTATATTTTTCTTTTTAAAAAAATCCTTCTCTGACAGATACATAAGTTTATGGTATCTGAGACTTGGTTTATAATTCTCCTGTTTAGAAAAAACTTTAAGTGGTAAGAGATGAAATAATAGCACTGAGTTGGCCAGGCATGGTGGCTCACACTTGTAATCCCAGCCCTTTGGGAAGCCAAGGCAGGTGGATTACCTGAGGTCAGGAGTTCGAGACCAGCCTGGCCAACACCGTGAAACGCTGTCTCTACTAAAAATACAAAAAATTAGCTGGGTGTGGTGGTGGGTGCCTGTAATCCCAGCTACTCGGGAGGCTGAGGCAGGAGAATCGCTTCAACCCAGGAGGCAGAGGTTGCAGTGAGCCGAGATTGCGCCATTGTACTCCAGTCTGGGTGACAGAGTGGGACGCCGTCTCAAAAAAAAAAAAAAAAAAAAAAAAAAAAAAGGAAGTGGTAGTAGTGAGTGTCTGGTTATTTCTTTTTTGGAGTTGCCAGCAACCACTGATTAATAATACCTCAAGTGGTAAGTTCATTAAAGCTTGCAAAATGGTGATTTTCTCTCTTCCTCCTTTGTTTGCTAGAGTACTTTTTTGGGGTTTTTTTTGTTGTTTTGTTTTTTGAGATGGAGTTTCGCTCTTGTTGCCCAGGCTGGAGTACAATGGCGCGATCTCGGCTCATTGCAACCTCTGCCTCCCAGGTTCAAGTGATTTTCCTGCCTCAGCCTTCTGAGTAGCTGGGATTACAGGCGTGCGCCACCATGCCTGGCTAATTTTGTATTTTTTGTAGAGACAGGGTTTCTTCATGTTGGTCAGGCTGGTCTCGAACTCCCGACATCAGGTGATCCGCCTGCCTCGGCCTCCCAAAGTGCTGGGATTACAGGCGTGAGTCACCGCACCCAGCTGTTTGCTAGAGTACTTCTATGAAGAAAAGCTTCTCACCGAGTATTTGCTTACGTAGAGGTATGGGAAAGGTAGGATAAATGCTGGATTCTTTAAAGTTATTCCTTTTGATGCTCAGATTGTCCCATCTTTGGCCAATGGGAGCCTCTTCAAGCTGGCCTCAAGTCTTTTTTTTTTTTTTTTTGGAAACAGTCTTGCTCTGTCACATGGTCTGGAGTGCAATGGTACGATCTTGGCCTACTGCAACCTCTGCCTCCCGGGTTCAAGCCTCCCTGCCTCAGCCTCCTGAGTAGCTGGGATTACAGGCGCCTGCTACCACACCCGGTTAATTTTTTGTATTTTTAGTAAAGTTTCACCATATTGGCCATGCTGGTCTCGAACTCCTGACCTCAGGGTGATCTGCCCACCTCAGCCTCCGAAAGTGCTGGAATTACAAGTGTGAGCCACTGCGCCTGGCCAGCCTCAAGTCTTTTTGACACACCTTACTAGTCTTTGATAATTTCCTTGCTGTCTAATAACTACCGTAGAGATTGTATATTTCCATGTTATTCCAAGGAGCTCTGGGTTTTTTTTAATTGGAAAAAAGTGGACACCATACTTTGGGTACTAGGAATGCTAATTGATAGAAAACAATCTTTGTTTCTAGGCCTTTCCAGTATTAACAGCTAGCAAATATAGGAGAGTGTGTATTTCCTCCCTGGGAAAAAAAAAAAAAAATTGGCCAGATGTGGCCAATGTGGTGGCTCATACCTAATCCCAATACTTTGGGAGGCTGAGGCAGGAGGATCACTTGAGCCCTAGAGTTTGAGATCAGCCTGGGCAACATAGACCACATCTCTAAAAAAAACTTTGAAAATTAGCCAGGCATAGTGGCTCAGGCCTGTAGTCCCAGCTACTCGGGGAGCTGATGGGGGTGGATGGCTTGAGCCCGGGGGATCAAAGCTGCAGGGAGCCTGGATCACACCACTGTACTCCTGCCTGGGCAACAGAGCAAGACCCTGTCTCAAAAGAAAATAAAATATAAGGCCGGTCGGAGTGGCTCACGCCTGTAATCCCAGCATTTTGGGAGACCAAGGCAGGTGGATCATTTGAGGTCAGGAGTTCGAGACCAGCCTGGCCAACACGGTGAAACCCCGTTTCTACTACAAATGCAAAAATTAGCCAGGCGTGGTGGCAGGTGCCTGTAATCCCAGCTACTTGGGAGGCTGAAGCAGGAGAATTGCTTGAATCTGGGAGGCGGAGGTTGCAGTGAGCCGAGATCACGCCACTGCACTCCAGCCTGGGCAACAGAGTGAGACTCCATCTCCAAAATAATAATAATAATAAATAAAATTAAATAAAATAAAAAATAAATTCATCATGAGTTCACACCAATATTTTCCATTCAAATTCAGGACTGCAGAGGGTCTGGGGTTTGTATGTGTGTTTTAATCAGTTTCATTAAGATACAATTTACATACAATAAATTTACCTCTTTTAAATGTACAAATTAATGAGTATTGACAAATGTATAACCATCTCTACAAAGGCAATGTAGAAAATTTGCATCACCCCATAAAGTCCTCCTGTGCTTTTTTTGAGACTGCCTCAGTAGTAACCACTTCTAAATTTAGCAGAGAACTGCACACCTGGATTGTATTTTGACAGAACTTCCTTCCAACCCAATTGCTTTTAATAATTTTTTAATGATAAATTTTTACCAAAAATTTTATAGAATTTATTTACAAAATTTCATAAGTTGTATTTCACTTACTGGTGTGGTATTATGCTAAGGAAACAGGTCTGGAGTCATGAAATCCTTAGGTGTCTAATTTTTCTAACCTCTAAGTTTCTGTGCTACTGCAGATCTCAGTTACTGTCTCTGGTGGTGGGTGTGTGCTGTGGAAGAGTCAGAGATAAGGCACTAGTCCGTTTCCTTCCAGGACAGTTAAGGAGAAAGAAGGAAATGAGCTCCAGGCATCACAAATCCACTGTTGATCATTCCTCTGGTCAGGTCTCCCCTTTAAATCCTTGAGAAGAAGCAACACTGAGAAAAGACAACTTCTTTAGGTCATGATTCGCCATCCCTGAGAGTAGAAGAGGCAGAAAGCCAAAAGGTCGACCACACATGTTTGCAACTCCTCATCCCAGCAAGATTTCTGTGCTGCCCTGGTGTTACCCTGCAGATGCCACCTTTTCCCAGTTTTCTACTGGTTTATTGGTCTTTCTCTTAATGATTTGTAAAAGCTCATAATATTATAAAACTTCATACAGTATCTGAGACCTGGGCTCAAAATACAGTCATGCATCGCTTAACGGTGTAGGTCACTGTTTGAACATCATAGCGTGTACTCACACAAACTTAGATGGCATAGTCTGCTACATGCCTAGGGTGTATGGGATAGTCTGTTCCTCCTAGGGATAAACCTGTACAGCATGCAACTGAACACTAGGCAATTGTAGCACAATGGTAAATATTTGTGTATCTAAATGTGTCTAAACATAGAAAAGATACAGTAAAAACATGGTATTATAGTTTTATGGGACCCCTGTTTTATATTTGGTCCATGAATGACTGAAATGTTATTATGCAACACATCATGGTGTTTTCTCCCTATTCTTTTTTTTTTTTTTTTTTTTTTTTTTTGAGATGGAGTCTTGCTCTGTCGCCCAGGATGGAATGCAGTGGCACTATCTTGCCGCACCGCAACCTCCACCTCCCAGGTTCAAGCAATTCTTATGCTTCAGTCTCCCCAGTAGCAGGGACTACAGGCATGCACCACCACACCCAGCTAATTTTTGTATTTTTAGTAGAGACAGGATTTCACCGTGTTGGCCAGGCTGGTCTCAAACTCCCGACCTCAGGTGATCACCTGCCTCGTGGGATTACAGATGGAAGCCACTGCGGCCGGTCCCTAGTTATTCTTTGGATTTAGTTTATGATTTCTAAATGTAATTTTTAAATGTCTCATCTAATTAAATGTTTTATCTAATTAAATTTAACAATCTTTTATGTCTTCTGGGTTGTGAGTCATACCCATAAAAGTCTTCCCCACCTCAAGATTATTTTTAAATCCCCCGCATATTCTTCTAGCACTTCTGTGACCACATCTATCTGAATTAATTTTGTTGTAAAGAATGAGGTAGGGGACCAACTTTTTTAATATGGTTCTCAAGTTTTTACAATATATTGAATAATCCATCTTTTCCCCATTGATTTAAGATGCCATATTTATCCTATACTAAGTTACTGTATATATTTAGAACTATATCTGGACTTTTTGTTCCATTGTTCTACTTGTTCAATTATGTACCAATACCTCATATACCAATACTATGCTTTTTTTTTTTTTTTTTTTTGACACAGGGTCTTGCTCTGTCACCCCAGCTGGACTGCAGTGGTGCAGTCTCAGCTCACTGCAGCCTCTGCTTCCTAGGCTCAAGTGATCCTCATACCTCAGCCTTCTTGACTTGTGATTGGCATCTGAGTTGGGGGGCAGTCTTGTAGGACTGAGCCCTTAACCTATGGGGTCTGATAGTACTCCTGATAGTTAATGTCGGGATTGAATTATTGGTGTCCAGAGAGTTGGAGAATTGGTTTTCGGTGTGGAAAAAAACCCACACATTTGGTGTCAGAAGTGCGAATGGAGAAAGCTTACCTTTAAAATGTTAAATATTATTTCAAGGCTATGATATTTTATTTCTTTTGTCAGAACTCTCTTGGAGTCAAGATTCTGCCACCTGGCTGGGTGCGGTGGCTCACACCTGTAATCCCAGCACTTTGGGAGGCCAAGGTGAGTGGATCACTTGAGGTCAAGATTTCAAGACCAGTCTGGCCAACATGGTGAAAGCTCATCTCTATCAAAAACACAAAAATTAGCCGGGTGTGGTGGTGCATGCCTGTAATCCCAGCTATTCAGGAGGCTGAGGTAGGGGAATCGCTTGAACCTGGGAGGCAGAGGTTGCAGTGAGCCGAGATCACGCCACTGCACTCTCCAACCTGGGCGACAGAGCGAGACTCTGTCTCAAAAAAAAAAAAAAGATTCTACCACCTGGCCAGGGCCTGTGTGTGCCAACATGCGTTCTTGTGCCTACCTGGATGTCCCCTGGCCTCACACAATCATGAATCCTGCCCACAGGCCTGAACACTCACACAATCTACCTCCTTGTCCATAACCATTGCCCATGCCCAGCCCTCCTCTGCATGCATTTTTCAGATGCAGTCACATACTGCCTAGCAACGTTTCAGTCAACCACGAACCAGGTATGTGACAGTGGCCCCTAAAATCATACCATATTTTTACTGCAGCTTTTCTATGTTTAGATACAAAAATACCATTGTGCTGCAATTGCCTCCAGTATTCAGTACAGTAACATGGCTTCAGGTGTGTAGACTAGAAGCAATAGGTTACCGTATAGCCAGGTGTGGAGTAGTGGATACCATCTGGGTTTGTGTAAATACACTGGTGTGCACACAGTGGAATTGCCTAATGACACGCATTTGTCAGAACCTATCTCTGTCATTAAGCAACGCATGACGGTGCTTCCTTCTGCCTGTTTGGGTGATCTCTCCCACTTTCCTCCCATTGGCTTTGCCACTTGACAAAGGGGCATCTTCAGGGAGCATGTGTGAGCCCCAGGTCCCTGCATCCTTGCTGATCTTGATAATTCTGATCTGATGAGTTTTCTGATCCGATAAGCCCTCAATATCCAGTTGTCCATCCTGGAATGTTAACAAGGTAGTGGTTGGAAGTGTGGGCTTGGCCCGGCGTGGTGGCTCATACCTGTAATCTCAACACTTTGGGAGGCTGAGATGGGAGGATTACTTGAGCCCAGTAGCTTAAGCCTGGGCTTAAGGCTGAAGTGGGAGGATTGCTTGAGCCCAGCCTGGCCAACGTGGCAAAACCCCGTCTCTAAAAAAATACAAAAATTAGCCAGGCGTAGTGGCATGCATCTGTGGCCCCAGGTACCCAGGAGGCTGAGGTGGGAGAATTACTTGAGCCAGGAAGGTCAAGACTGCAGTGAGCTGTGATCCCATCATTGTACTGCAGCCTGGGCAAGAGAGTGAGCCCCTGTCTCCAAAAAAAAAAAAAAAAGAAGAAGAAGAAGAAGAAAAGAAGTGTGGGCTCTGGTGTCACTCAGATCTGAGTTCCTTTCCTGTTTCCAACAGGTGTTAGCTGAATGAACTTGTGAGTCAGTTTCTTTTTGTATGAAAAGAGGGAAATAAGAGTACCTGCCCCAGGCCAGGCACGGTGGCTCACACCTGTAATCCCAGCACTTTGGTAGGCTGAGGCAGGTGGATCTCCTGAGATCAGGAGTTCGAGACCAGCCTGGCCAACATGGTGAAACCCCATCTCTACTAAAAATACAAAATTAGCCAGGTGTGGTGTCATGTCCCAGCTGCTCAGGAGGCTGAGGCAAGAGAATCACTTGAACTCGGGAGGCAGAGGTTGCAGTGAGCCAAGATCACGCCATTTCACTCCAGCCTGGGGAACAAGAGCAAAACTCCGTCTCAAAAAAAAAAGAAAAAGAAAAAAAGTACCTGCCCCAAAGAGGTATTGTGGGACTATATGAGGACAGGCACATAAAGCACTTAGTAATAGTACCTGGAACATGCTATAAGCTCAATACATATATTATTGTTGTCATTTTTAATTAATTAATGTATTTATTTACCTACTGAGACAGGGCCTCACTCTCTTGCCTAGGCTGGAGTGCAGTGGTACACTGTAGCCTTGACCTCCCAGGCTCAAGCAGTCCTCCCAGCTCAGCCTCCTGAGTAGCTGGGCCTACAGACATGCTAATTTTAGTGGCAGTGATGCCTGGCTAATTTTTGTATTGTTTGTAGAGGCAGGATTTTACCACATTGCCCAGGCTAGTCTTGAATTCCTGGGCTCAAGCAATCCTTCTGCCTTGGCCTCCCAGGGTATTGGGATTATAGGCGTGAGCCACCACACCCAGCCCTATTGTTGCCATTGTTGTAGTTGTTGTGATAGAGGAAATGTTGGGAGGTGGTGTATCAGCCACCTCTGTGTCCTGCGTCATATCCCTGGGCCTTCCCTCTGACCCAGCTACATCTGAGGGTCTACTCACTTTGCACTGATAGCTTCTTGCTTCAACTGCATAATACACATGTTCACTTTCTGTCCTGGGGTGTTTGCAGTGCCTGGGGTGAGACACTGAGGGAAGCCTGCTTGGAATACCCACATGCTAGTCTAGAAGTGGGGGAGGTGTCACTTCCTGGGATGATCCTCAACCAATGAGGGCTGGACACCAATGGATAAATACCTCTCACTATCAATCCTCAAGTGGACAATACTGAGAAGAGGCTCTTGGACTCTTCAGAAGATTCCAGTGGACTTACATCCAGCTGCCCACCACAGTGCCCAACTCAGCAAAACACCCTGTACTGGCTTTTCCTGTGGCGCACTGGGCTTGCTTCCTAGGGCCACCTCCTACGTAAATGATTTTCACAAAAGGCCTTATTTCAGGCTCTGCTTTCAGGTCTAGTCCAGGATAAAAGACAGGACCAGAAGGCCCTAGAAAGCAGCCTCAGGGAACAAATGAACCCCTAGGAATGGATGGCAACAAGGACTCCCTTGCTGGTGATAGGTAGGCAGTGAGAACCCTTAGCACACCACAGCTCCACAGTTCCTAAAACCTTCCCTTGCCATGTGGAATGAGGTTTAGAAAGAAAAGAGGCAGTGAATGCCAGCATTCCAGCACTTGAAAAGTTTGGGGCAATGCTAATTATGTGGATTGTGAAGCTAGTTGGCTTCTCTTAGCTGCCTTAGAAGCTTTGCAAGGAGAAAATGAGAGGCTACCAGTTCAGGGCAAGCTGTGAAACCCCAAGGATAGGGTTTAAGCCACCCTCATTTATCACAGCCAGCTGGAAGACTGTGCTGAAAGCCAGTTCCAGGATCTGATCAAAATGGTGGGGCAACCAAGGAGGAGATGGAATGAGCACGTCTAGCAGTTCTGTTCTGCTAACTTCTGACACTGACAGGGGCTGGGTAGGCCTTGGGATGTGGACATTTGAGAATATGAAACTCCCAAAGCCCGCAAGCTCTCTTGAGAAGGAGAACAGCCCCTCTTCTTAGAAGACCTCACATGAGGCAGGCGCCTCACAATATTTTTTAAATTATTGTGGTAAGTTATACCTAACATAAAATTTACCATTTTAACCAATTTTAGGTGTGTAATTCAATGGGATTAAAAACATTCATTCATATTGACCGGCACAATAGCTCACACCTGTAATCCCAGCACTTTGGAAGGCCGAGGCAGGCAAATCACTTGAGGTCAGCAGTTTGAGACCAGCCTGGCCAACATGGTGAAACCTCATCTCTACTAAAAATACAAAAATTAACTGGGTGTGGTGGTGGTGCCTGTAATCCCAGCTACTCGGGAGGCTGAGGCACAAGAATCACTTGAACCTGGAAGGCAGAGGTTGCAGTGAGCCTAGGTCATACCACTGCACTCCAGCCTGGGCGACAGAGAGAGACTCTGTCTCAAAAAAACAACACAAACAAAACTCATATTATTGTGCAACCATCACCACTTTCCATCTTTTTTCCAGAACTTTTTTGTCTTCCCAAACTGAAACGCTGTACCCGTTAGCCAGTCACTCCTAATTGTCCCTGGACCCCAGCCCCTGGGAACCACCATTTTATTTGCTTCACTATATTTTGCTTGTCTTCTTTAAGATCCACCCCTGTCTCCCTTATAGCTTAATAACCAGGGTCGGGTCTCAGCGGAGCCTGACGGGGGAAGGGCAGTTCCTGATGCTAAGCCACACAAAGACTGCAGCATCTGCGGGTGCACTCCTCCAGGAGCCAGGGGAGCCTACAGCAGCCTGGGTCTGAGCGTGCTAAGGCGGTGAATGTGGATTTAAGACTACATCAGGAAATGGAGGGCCAGGCAAGGTGGCTCACGCCTGTAATCCCAGCACTTTGGGAGGCCGAGGTGGGCGGATCACTTGAGGTCAGGAGTTGAAGACCAGCCTGGCCAACATGGCGAAACCCTGTCTCTACTAAAAATACAAAAATTAGCCGGGGATGGTGGCACATGCTTGTAATGCCAGCTACTTGAGAGGCTGAGGCAGGAGAATCGCTTGAACCTGAGAGGCGGAGGTCACAGTGAGCCAAGATCGCACCATTGCACTCCAGCCTGGGCGACAGAGTCAGACTCCGTCTCCAAAAAAGAAAAAGGAAATGGAGGTTTAGCGTCATGTCAAGGACACCTGGAACTGGTCCTAAACATGCATGATGGGTCTCCTTGAAGCTTGAATCCCACAGGACTCTACAGCTGAGTGGTTTAATACGAGATCCACAGCAAACCAGAGGCAATACTACATTCTGAGGGAAATAGGGTAGTTGTACTTGTTAAAATGATAGGATTTTTGGATATGCTGGGTTAAATAAAATATATTATTCCAATTCATTTCGCCTGTTTCTCTTCTTTTCTTCTTTTCTTCCTTCCTTCCTTTCTTTTTTTTTTTTTTTTTTCTTCTTTTCTTTCATTTCTTTTTTTAACACAGGTCTCACTCTGTTGCCCAGGCTGGAGTGCTGTGGTGCAATCTCGGCTCACTGCAACCTCCGCCTCCCAGGTTTGAGCAATTCTTGTGCGTCAGCCTCCTAAGTAGATGGAATTACAAGCACCCACCACTACGCCCAGCTAATTTTTTTGTATTTTTAGTAGAGATGGGGTTTCACCATGATGGCCAAGCTGCTCTTGAACTCCTGACCTCAAGTGATCCACCCACCTCAGCCTCCCAAAGTGCTGGGATTATAGGCGTGAGCCACCATGCCCGGCCATCTTTTCATTTTTTTATTGTGTCTACTAGAAAGAGTGAAAAGTGTGCCCATGTGGCTGACATTATATTTCTATTGGACAGTGGTGACCAGTGGAAAATATCATGGAGATGCCAGACAGGTGTGAGAATACTGAAGAGTCAGAAGGCTCAGAGAAGGATGCATGTTCAGATGAATTTATTCTGGGAGACCCTTTCTTTACTAAAGCATTTCAGGGCCGGGCACATTGGCTCACACTTGTAATTCCAGCACTTTGGGAGGCCGGGGTAGGCGGATCATCAGAGGTCAGGAGTTCGAGACCAGCCTGGCCACTATGGTGAAACCCCATCTCTACTAAAAACACAAAAATTAGCCGGGTGTGGTGGTGGGTGCCTGTAATCCCAGCTACTTGGGAGGCTGAGGCATGAGAATCACTTGAATCAGGAAGGTGGAGATTGAATTGAGCTGAGATCGTGCCACTGAACTCCAGCCTGGGCAACAGAGTGAGAATCCATCTCAAAAAAAAAAAAAAAAAAAGAAGAAGAAGAAGAGAGAGAGAGACAAGAGAGAACATAAAAGGCCATGTGAAGACAGAGGCAGAAGTTGAAGTGAGGCAACCACAAGCAATGTCTGGAGCCCCAGAAGCTGGAAGAGGCAAGGAGGCTCCCCACGAGAAATTTTGGATGGAGCACAGCTCTACAGACACCTTGGTTTTGGACTTCTAGCCTCCAGAACTGTGAAATGGTTGCTCTAAGCCACCAATTTGTGGTCATTTGTGGCAGCAGCCCTAGGGGACTAAAACATTCTCCCTCCCCACAACTCAACAACGTGGACTCTCTCCCTGGAACGTGACCAGGAAAGGCAGCACATCAAGGCACACCTTTGGCATTAGTTAAATCGGGAGGGTGAGCTAAATCATGAACATTAATGAACATCTTTTTTTTTTTTTTTTTTGAGATGGAGTCTCATCTTGTCGCCTAGGCTGTAGTGCAGTGGCACGATCTTGGCTCACTGCAACCTCTGCCTCCCAGGCTCAAGTGATTCTCCTGCCTCAACCTCCTGAGTAGCTGGGACTACACACACGCACCACCACACCCGACTAATTTTTGTATTTTTAGTAGAGACCAGGTTTTTGCCATGTTGGCCAGGCTCATCTCGAACTCCTGACCTCAAGTAATCCACCTGCCTCAGCCTCAAGTTTGCTTTTTGTTCATGGAAATCAGCTTCATAAAAACCATCTTACCCTAAGATGTAGTTTGTTTCTGTAAATTTCAGAAGTTGAGTTCGGAATAGACATATCCAGGTTTATAAGAATCACAGGCTTCTGAAATATAAGAGGGAAAATAATTTCCTTAGGATATGTGACAGGCGAGGCTGTTTTTAAAAATCCTATTTCTAGTAGCTGGGTGGCCTGACAGAACCAGGTATTAACTAATTTTTTCCTGGACTGTGTTAAATAATTTATTCTTGAAAATGTTAGCTGGGCATAATGCCTCATGCTTGTAATCCCAACACTTTGGGAGGCTGAAGCAGGAAGATTGGTCAAGCCCAGGAGTTCCAGACCAGCTTGGGCAATATAGCAAGATACCTGTCTCTACCAAAAAAAAAAAAATTAGTCAGACATGATGGTGCACACCTGTAGTCCCACTACTCAGGAGCTTGAGGTGGGTTGATTGCTTCAGCCCAAGAGGTAGAGGGTGCAGTGAGCTGAAATCGTGCCACTGCACTCTGGCCTGGGTGACAGAGTGAGAGTCTCAAAAAAAAAGAAGAAAGGCAGGAAAGAAAGAAAGAAAAGAAAGAAAAAGGAAAGAAAGAAAGAAAGAGAGAGAGAGGAAAGGAAAGGAAAGGAAAGGGAGGGGAGGGGAGGGGAGGGGAGGTAAAAGAAAGACAGGAAGGAAGGAATGAAGGAAGGAAGAAAGGAAGGAAAAAGACAGGAAGGAAGGAAGGAAGGAGGGAAGGAAGGAAGGAGGGAAGGAGGGAGGGAGGGAGGGAGGAAAGAAGTGGGGAGGGAAGGAGGGAGGAAAGGAAGGAAATGTTTGAGTAATGATCCTGCATCCTTTTCTCTGGATTTTTTCTATGACATTCCCCCACCACATCTTTCCCTCTTCCCCACCCTCCATCCGCTGATGAGATTTTTTAGGAGCTAGGGTGCTGGTTGCCATTGGTTCCTTATGGTGTGCCTGCATTGCTCGCATCCACCCCATTCTCAGGCTCCTGAAGCCCCTGAGTATTGTGACATCACAGGGACTACCTGTCTCTAGTCACCAGCACCTCTTATCTCTTATCCCAAGCTGTGGCTCACCTTGCTGTCTTGGTGCCACCTCCTGGAACACGGGGGTGGCATACTGTAGCTCCTGGGAATGTTCGGCCTCTGGGCAAAAGATAAGAAATAGGAGTTATTGGGCCAATTATCTGAATTTCTAAGCACATGAGGGCAGTGGGATAGACACTGCAGAACATGCTCACCATCTTGGGCTGTGGAAACACATGGTCTGGATCCCACTTCTGGGACAGATCCCTCCTCTGTAAAATGAGAATGACATAAATTGGGGGTTGGTAGTATTTGTGTTAGAAAAGGTGGATAAATTACTCAGCACTGCGTCTGGAATGTGGTCATGTTGGCTGAGATTGTTCCATTGTCAGCTGATGATAGGGTTTGGCTGTGTCCTCACCCAAATCACATCTTGAATTGTAGTCCCCACAAACCCCACGTGTCATGGGAGGGACCAGGTGGAGATAATTAAATCATGGGGGTGGTTTCTGTCATACTGTTCTAGTGATAGTGAGTTAGTTCTCACAAGATCTGATGGTTTCGTAAGGTTTTTCCCCCTTCCCTTGGCTCTCATTCTTCTCTCTCCTGCTGCCTTGTGAAGAAGGATGTGTTTGCTTCCCCTTCTACCATGATTGTAAGTTTCCTGAGGCCTCCCAAGCCCTGTGGAACTGAGAGTCAATTAAACCTCTTTCCTTTATAAATTACCCCATCTCAGGTATGTCCTTATAATAGCAAGAAAATGGACTAATACATCAGCCAAGGCGTTGGGTCTTGTTTACTGCAAAGCAATGTGCAGTGCCTGCTTTGAGAGGTGACCATGAAAGACTGTGAAACACAGTGCGGATCATTCTGAACAGATGTGAAAAATCTTCAAGATATGGAAAAAAAAAAATCAAGGTGTAGAAAGTCATACCTACAATATGCTACAATTGCTACCATTTGTTTATTATACACATAGAATATCTGTGGAAGGATTTTTAAAAAACTAGTTTTTACCCCTAGAAAGTGGGACTGGGCATCAATAGACATTGAACTCTATCCCTTTTGCTCCACCCCCCACTCCCATATGTCTGTCAACCTTAACAAAATCAAAAGACAAAAACCTGAAACCACCCAAAACACACAACAAAGTTCTCTTACTTGCTTGTTTTCCATGGATATTTGCATAGATTCCAACTTCCACAGCTGTGTCTCCACAGTCCCTGGGCACATTATTTCTCATAGCTTTTCCTACATAAATCAGTACAGAATCATTAAATTAAACCAATTCAGCCACATTTCTCTCATCTCCTCAGCCAAGGAGCAGAACTCCCCAAAGTTCTGAAACAAGGAGTGACTTGTTCCAACGGCCCAAACTGTTGTCTAACAAAGGAATACTATAGACTCAGCAGGGAGTCTAGACAAGGCTTCACCAAGCCAGGGGCTGTTCTGATTTATTTTCCTGGCTTTCAGAGGAACATGCTTTACCTATCAGATTATGCCTGAACTAGCCAGACTTATTTTCTTTCCTTCGCTGAAGAGAATATTCTGTGGAAGCTTTGTAATATCTTCAAGAGAGTGTAAATGGCCTACCAAATTCTTTTTTTTTTTTTTTTTTTAAGACAGAGTCTCGCTTTGTGGCCCAGGCTGGAGTGTCATGGTGCAATCTCCACTCACCACAACCTCCGCCTCCTGGTTTCGAGCAATTCTCCTGCCTCAGCCTCCCGAGTAGCTGGGATTACAGGCATGTGCCACCATGCCCAGCTAATTTTTTGTATTTTTAGTAGAGGTGGGGCTTCACTGTGTTGCCCAGGCTGGTCTCAAACTCCTGACTTCAGGTGATCAAAATGCTGGGATTATAGGCATGAGCCACTGTGCCCGGCCAGCCTTGCTGAATTCTATTGTTAGCTCCAGCCAGTAATCAAAAATATTAATGCCACTTTTGCAATAACCTGGACTTTTTATAGGAAGGAGAAACATGTTTTTAAGACATATGAGATGTGGGCCAGGGTGCAGTGGCTCACGCCTGTAATTCCAGTGCTTTGGGAAGCTGAGGTGGGAGGATCACTTGAGGCCAGGAATTTAAGACCAGCCTGGGGAACATAGTGAGACATTGTCTCTAAAAAGAATTTTGTAATTAAAAAAAAAAAATACTGTAATCCCAGCACTTTGGGAGGCTGAGGCAGGAGGATGATTTGAGTCCAGGAGTTCAAGACTAGCCTGGGCAACATGGTGAAACCTACAAAAAAAAAAAAAAAATTAGCCGGGAATGGTGCGCGCCTGTGGTCCCAGCTACTCAGGTAGCTGAGGCAGGAGGGGGCCTGGGAGGTCGAGGTTGCAGTGAGCCATGATTGCACCACTGCACTCCAGCCTTGGGTGATGGAAGTGAGATCCTATCTCAAAAAAATATATATATAGATAGATAGATAGATAGATAGATAGATAGATAGATAGATAGATAAACACACACACACACACATACACACACACATATATATACACATATACATATATATACACACATGTATGGGATTACAGCTGGGGCTGTAATACAGCTCCAGCACTTTGGGTGGCCAAGATAGGCAGATCACGAGGTCAGGAGTTCAAGACCAGCCTGGCCAACATAGTGAAACCCCGTCTCTACTAAAAATACAAAAATTAGCCGAGCATGGTGGTGGGCACCTGTAATCCCAGCTACTTGGGATGCTGAGGCAGGAGAATTGCTTGAACCTGGGAGGTGGAGGTTGCAGTGAGTGGAGATTGTGCCACTGCACTTTAGCCTGGGCAACAGAGTGAGGCCCCATCTCTTAAAAAATGAAATGAAATAAAATAAAATCTTAAAGATGCATCAGATGTATAACTCGTGAACTCTGTGGTCAAGTTTTATGTCAGCTGAGTCCCTGACTTCTCTGAGTTGTGACTCTCTGGAGATGGTTCCCAATTGGTTCTCTTGCCAGTTCTGACAATATCTCCATGGCCCATTCCACAAGTCAGAACACCAAGGCTCAGAAGCAACAGCCTGAGGGGCTTGTCCAATAGCCCTCAGCTTGCTGATGGGCACCAGTGCTGAGACACAAACTGTCTTTTGTGTAAATCTTCATATTCTTCCACACTCATGTGCCAAATGAAAAAACCACTTTGAAGTCTTAACCAGCGGTGGCCATAAGACGTGAGGAATGAAAAGCAGTAAGTGGGCTGAGTACAGTGGCTCATGCCTGTAATCCCAGCACTTTGGGAGGCTGAGGTGGGAGGATCGCCTGAGTCCAGGAGTTCAAGACCAGCCTAGGCAACATAGTGAGACCCCTGTCTCTAAAAAACATTTTTTTTAAAAAAAAAAGCTATAACTGATTCTTCTAATAACATTGACAAGTTTTCTGCTGGATGAAGCACTTAAGGTGGGGAAGAGAGAAATGATGCTTTTTTGTTTCTGTTTTTGTTTTTTTTGAGTCTGGTGTGTTTAATAAGGTTTTTTTTAAAAAAAAAACAAATCTTATAGTAGAATAGATTATACTTTTACATTGAAAATCTAGAAAGCATAGAAATGTAGAAAGAAAAAATATATATATATTAGGTTGGTGCAAAAGTAATTATGGGCCGGGCATAATGGCTCACGTCTGTAATCCCAGCACTCTGGGAGGCTGAGGCAGGCAGATCACCTGAGGTCAGGAGTTCAAGACCAACCTGATTAATATGGTGAAACCCCGTCTTTACTAAAAATACATGGTGATGGGTGCCTGTAATCCCAGCTACTCAGGAGGCTGAGGCAGGAGAATCGCTTGAACCAGGGAGACAGAGGCTGCTGTGAGCCGAGACTGCACCACTGCACTCCAGCCTGGGCAACAGAGCAAGACTCCATTTCAAAAAAAAAGAAAAAAAAGTAATTGCGGGTTTTGCCATAAATGTAATGGCAAAAATTGCAATTACTTATGCACCAACCTAATATTTTTAATACTTCCAGCCCCAAACAATTGTAAACCTTTTGAAGGTGTCTTTTGTGCTAATGGGATGACGCTTGCTTGTCCTCATGCACTGAGCCTCCCCTACGTATGTGGCAGATCTAGAGTCGCACGAGGCAAAGCTCTTGCTTGAGGTACTTGCAGTCAGGAGCAGCCGCACCACTCGCAGCGCCCAGGGAGAAACGAACATTGTTCACATGCCTAAAACTTGTGTTTAATTAAGAACACAAGTTCTTGGCCCGGCACAGTGGCTGACGCCTGTAATCCCAACACTTTGGGAGGCCGAGGCGGGAGGATTGCTTGAGCCCAAGAGTTCGAGACCAGCCTGAGCAACATAGTGAGGCCCCGTCTCTATTTAATATAGAATAAAAAAATAAGAGAGAGAGAGAGAGAGAGAAAGGAACACAAGTTCTTAAAGTCATGGCCAAGTACGTCTTTCACAAGAAGTCATACAAAGAAGAGAAAAGGGCCTCTTGTTTAAAAACATTAATAATTGCACACCCACGTTCCTAGCATTATTAAACAATAGACAAAAGGTGGAAGCAACACGGGCACCCATGAGGGATAAATGGATAAACAAGGTGTGGCGTACTTATGTACAATGGGGCATTCTTCAGCCTTATCAAGGAAGGAAATTCTGACACATACGACAACATGGATGAACCTTGAGGACATTAATCAAAGTGAAATAAGCCAGTTATGAAAGGACAAATGCTTCCACTTCTATGAGGTGCCTGGAAGAGTCAAACTAATAGAGATAGAAAGCAGAATAGTGGTTGTCAGAGCCTGGGGGAAGAAGGGATAGGGAGCTAGTGCGTAATGGGCACAGAGTTTCAGTTTGGGAAGATGAAAAAGTTCTGGACGTGGATGGTGGAGAAGGGTGCATGACAATGGGAACGTGCTTAATGCCACTGAACTATACATTTATTTATTTATTTATTTATTTTTATTTATTTTTTTTTTTGAGACGGAGTCTCGCTCTGTCGCCCAGGCTGGAGTGCAGTGGCCAGATCTCAGCTCACTGCAAGCTCCGCCTCCCGGGTTCCCGCCATTCTCCTGCCTCAGCCTCCTGAGTAGCTGGGACCACAGGCGCCACCACCTCGCCCGGCTAATTTTTTGTGTTTTTAGTAGAGATGGGGTTTCGCCGTGTTAGCCAGGATGGTCTCGATCTCCTGACCTTGTGATCCGCCCGTCTCGGCCTCCCAAAGTGCTGGGATTACAGGCTTGAGCCACCGCGCCCGGCCTGAACTATACATTTAAACATGGTTTAAAGTGGCCAGTTTAGTGTTATGTATATTTTACCACCATTAACAATTTTTAAAAGAGTACCAAAAAATCATTAAGAATTTCAAGATGCGGCCGGGAGCAGTGGCTCATGACTGTAATCCCAGCGCTTTGGGAAGCTGAGGCGGGCGGGTCACCTGAGGCCGGGAGCTCGAGACCAGCCTGGCTCACATGGTGAAACCCTGTCTCTGCTAAAAAAAACAAAAAATTAGCTGGGTGTGGTGGCAGATACCTGTAATCCCAGCTTCTTGGGAGGCTGAGGCAGGAGAATTGCTTGAACCCAGGAGGCGGAAGCTGCAGTGAGCTGAGATCGCACCACTGCACTCCAGCCTGGGCAACAAGAGCAAAACTCTGTCTCAAAAATAAATAAACAAACAAACAAATAAATAAATACTAAATGTGGAGTTCTTCTTGGCACAGGGCCCTGTGTGACTGCACAGGCTGCACGTCTGTGAAGCCAGCTCTGCTCGCCCTCAATCAGAAAAGGCTTTCCCTGGATAAAGAATTACCCTCTGCATGAACCGTTCAGGAAGTCTGTTCCATTCCCGCTCCCCTTTCTCATCTTTTCCTCCTGTTTTCATTTTCTCCCTATTCTATTTCCAATCCCCTTTTCTCTTTCTCCTCACCCTCTGCCCTGCTGTCTGTAACCCAAACCCATGGGAAAACGGTGGTAAAGCGACTAAAAGAACTTACTTGCTTTGTATTTGGGCAGTATCCAAAAAGCCAGAATTAGGATTATCACCAGCAGCAGCAGTAATAATCCTGGAAGCAGTAGCTTCAGACAGAAAGGACAGCTGTCTCCGCCTGGAAGAAGACAGCATCCACTGGTGACCATAGCATTTTCTTTGCCAACGACGTTAAGCCAGCAAGTGTTTTAGAAAAGGTGATGTCTCCCAATTTAACCAATGTACTATGCACCCAGGTTCCCAAATGGTCATGACATCTGCCACTTATGGGACTTACTAGTCAATAAACTTATTGACTGGGCGTGGTGGCTCACACCTGTAATCCCAGCACTTTCGGAGATCAAGGACGGAGGATCGCCTGAGTCCAGGAGTTTGAGACCAGCCTGGGCAACATAGTGAGGCCCTTGTTTCTACAAAATAAATAAATACATAAAAATTAGCCAGGTGTGATGGCATGTGCCTATGATCCCAGCTACTCAGGAGGCTGAGGCAGGGGGAATCGCTTGACCCCAGGAGGTGGAGGCTGCAGTGAGCTACGACTGTGCCACTGTACTCCAGCCTGAGTGACAAAACCAGACCCTGTCTCAATAAATAAATAAGTTAAGAAATAAATAAAAATAGCCCGGGCGCAGTGGCTCACACCTGTAATCCTAGCACTTTGGGAGGCCAAGGCGGGTAGATCACCCGAGGTCAGGAGTTTGAGACCAGCCTGGCCAACATGGTGAAACCCCGTCTCTACCCAAAATACAAAAATTAGCTGGGCCTGGTGGCATGTGCCTGTAGTTCCAGCTACTTGGGAGACTGAGGCATGAGAATCACTTGAACCCGGGAGGCAGAGGTTGCAGTGAGCCGAGATCGTGCCGTTGCACTCCAGACTGGGTGCGACTCCATCTCAAAATAAATAAATAAATACATAATAAAATAAGTAAAAATAATAAAGTTTAAAAAGTTATGAGCAAGCACATCTTCCACAGTGGTCATCCAAAGAAGAGAAAAGCAACGTTTCTGGGGTCATAAGCACCAGAAAAGCCTGGGTGTTTACTGGGCGAGGCCCTGAGCCCTGGCAGCACATTTCGTGTCATCCAAACAGCTGCCAGTTTTTGAGTTTTAGCCGCAGGCCAGGCACGGTGTTAGGCACTTAGCCTGTGTTGTCTGACTTATCCTGTTGGCATCATTCTCATTTTATAGATGAAGTGAGTAAGGCTCAGGGAGGTGAAATGACTTTCCTAAGGTCACACAGCCAGTGAATGGAAGGGCTGTGACTCATAGCCAAATGCCTGACTCCAGCAGGCTGCCTCACTTGTTAGACCACCCTCACTGAATACCAGGGCGTAGGTTCTGTTCTGAGGATGTGGCTGGCTGGAGTGGTCAATGTCCAAGCATGCCTTGTGCCTTTGCTAACCTAGTTTTTCTTTTCTTTCTTTTTCTTTTTTCTTTCAGACAGGGTCTCGCTCTGTTGTGCAGGCTGGAGTGCAGGGCACGAGGATCATAGCTCACTGCAGCCTCCACCTCTCAGGCTCAAGCAATCCTCCTACCTCATCCTCCCAGTAGCTGAGACCACAGGCGTGCACCACCACACCCGGCTAATTTTTTTTTATTTTCTGTAGAGACAGGGGTTTTGCCATGTTGCCCAGGCTGGTCTCAAACTCCTGGGCTCAAGTGATCTGCCAGTCACAGCCTTCCAAAGTGCTGGGATTACAGGTGTGAGTCACTGCACACGATCTAGTTTTCCTTCTATCCTTCTACCTTGATAAATGCACCCTCAGAAGGACCTGGAAGGTCAGGTTTGAATCTGGAATTCTCAGGCTTTCCAGAGTTTGGCATCAGGACGTGGCAGCATGGACCGAACCCACGGAAGTCCCAGGCTGCCCCACTTCCCACCTGGGCTCTGACCTGCACCCTAAGGGGCTTTGCATGCGCGTGGACGCCCCAGCCCACATGTGCAAACACCATCCACACCCCCCATAAACAGCTCCCTTGGCTCAGGTCCAGGGATGCTCATACCCTCACTGTGGGCCACCCTCGGGAGGATGAGCTGGGGGAGAGACTGGTACAGGCCCTGGAAATGGGTTCTGATCTGATTGGGCAGGGGATCTAGGTCCAGGTACCCAGAGTGTGGAGCAGAAAAGTGGGAGTATAAGGTCCAGGTGGGTGCATCCCCATGGCTCCCTGAACCCCTCAGCCTAGGGGAAGGTACATAGCCCGGAGGTACCAGACCAGAGTCCTCCAAACACAGAGCTTGGCCGGGGGCACCTCTTGCCCTGAGCCAAGGGTGGTGCAGGAGTCTGGACTCACCATTGTTAGCAGTGGAGCAACAAACAGCCAAGCAGGAAGGCATGGGTATTAGAAATCAGTACAAGACAGCCAGGCGCAGTGGCTCACGCCTGTTATCCCAGCACTTTGGGAGGCCGAGGTGGGCAGATCACTTGAGGCCAGGAGTTTGAGACCAGCCTGGCCAACATGGTGAAAACCCATCTCTACTGAAAATACAGAAATTAACCAAGCGTGGTGGCGGGTGCCTGTAGTCCCAGCTACTCAGGAGGCGGAGGCACGAGAATCTCTAGAATCTGCGAGGCAGAGGTTGCAATGAGCCGAGATTGCAGCGTTGCACTCCAGCCTGGGCAACAGAGTGACATTCTGTCTCAAAGAAAAAAAAAAATAAAAGAAAAAGAAAGGAAGGAAGGAAGGAAGGAAGGAAGGAAGGAAGGAAGGAAGGAAGGAAGGAAGGCAGGCAGGCAGGCAGGCAGGCAGGCAGGCAGGCAGGCAGGCAGGCAGGCAGCCAGGCAGGCAGGCAGGCAGGCAGACAACATGACAAAAAAAACAAAAACAAAGAAAACCGACCTGGCAGTTCCAAGAGAGGTGCAAACTGGAAGAGGAGGGCAGAAAGTTTCGCCATAAGTCCCCCTCCTGCTCCAGCTTCTAGGCTTTTCTATGGTTCCTTTATGGCAGAAAGCAACCCCATGAGAGTTTACGTGGACTCTATCATAGGGACCCTCCATGTGGAAGCAGGTGACCACGGTGGGAAATGGGCGGGCAGAGGAGCAGCTGCAGTTTCTGGAAGCGAGTTCAGACCTGGCTGAAAGACCTCAGGTCGCTCTTACCTGTTGAGGGCATGGTGACAGTTTGACTGTAGGCTGCATAGTCAGGCAATCTGTTTTTAGCTTCACACCTATACTCTTCCTCTTCTCCAGGATTCTTCCTGGTTAACTTAAATTCAGCAGACTCCCTGTCGTACTTGGAAATAGCTGGTGATATGGCAATATGCTTTTCAAAGAAAGTGTAATTGATGGGCAGCGAGCCATTGACTGAGAGGCAATGTAATGTTATATGTCGGTGTGTTTCTGTTTGAATGACCGTAATGTTCAGCACTGGGGCAGTCACCGGGTCTGGAAGAATGAAAGTGAACATGAAAAGGATAAACAGACTGGGCATGCTCACTCAGACCACAAATATGGGTGGAACCCTTACTCCATTCCAGGCTGTGGAACCAAGATGAACGACCCCCTTCCTGAGAAGTCAAGAAGCTCACGGCCCACTGGGAAAGGCCAATGGGCCTGTGGCCAACCCCGTGCAGTGTGGGGTTAGCCGAGGTTCTCAGCCCAGTGCTGAGAAAGCCAGAGAGTGGAGGGTATCTCTCTGCTTTGAGGAACTGGGGTACAAGGTTGCCCTTCCTAGAATTCACAATCTATTTATTGTTAATAATGAATATAATTTTGTCAATGATCCAGTTCTAAGTATGAAGTTGAGAAGTGGTTTTTTATGTTTATTTTTTATAGACATAGGGTCTTACCATGTTGGCCAGGTCGGTCTTGAACTCCTGGTCTCAAGTGATCCTCCCACCTTGAATTCCCAAAGTGCTGGGGTTATAGGCAGAAGCCACCACACTTGGCCCAAGATGTGCTTTTATTCTCATTCCTTGTAAATTTAGAGCGGGATTTTTTAATCCAAAAATATCATTTTCTTTTCAATGTATTTATTTATTCGGAGACAGGGTCTTGCTCTGTCAACCATGCTGGAGTGAAGTGGCACAATTATAGCTCACTGTAACCTCAAACTCCTGGGCTCAAGTGATCCTCCTGCCTCAGCCTCCCCTGGAGCTGGGACTACAGGTGCACACTGCTGGCTAATTTTTAAATGTTTTGTGGAGACAGGGTCTCGCTATGTTGCCCGGGCTGGTCTCAAACTCTTGGCTTCAAGTGATTTTCCCACCTCAGCCTCCCAAAGTGCTGGGATTTCAGGTGTGAGCCACCACGCCCAGCCCCAAAAATATCGTTTCCTCTAACGGTACTTTTATTTATAGAACTCAGCTGCACAATTATCTTTCACTTCCTCTGAAGAGCAGGAGTAACCCTGCTAGCTAGATTCAAGAGAAACTCTCAACAGGAAATGGGTCTGCTACACTCTGTTAGATCATAGCCTATTCTATAACCTAACAGAAAAACCCAGCTATACATTTTATTATATATGTATTAATAAGACAGTATTATAGGAAAGGAAGAAAAGTTGTTAAGTATCTATCATGTGCCAGGCATGCCATTCACATGATCTCATTTGACCTTCACGACAGTCCTACAGTGTGGATAGTATCATACCCATTCCACAGATGAACCAACTGTGCTTCAGAGAGATTGAGAAATTTGCCCAACGTCACACAGCTAGTAAATGGCTCAGTCAGCACTGACTTCAAGAGTCCATACTTAAAAACAATTTTTTTTTAAAAAATGTACTTTCTTTTTTGTTTTGAGACGGAGTCTCACTCTGTTGTCTAGGCTGGAGTGCAGTGGCACGATCTCGGCTCATTGCAACCTCTACCTCCCAGGTTCAAGCAACTCTCCTGCCTCAGCCTCCCAAGTAGCTGGGGATTACAGGTGCCCACCACCATGCCTGGCTAATTTTTGTATTTTTAGTACAGACAGGGTTTCACCATGTTGGCCAGACTGGTCTTGAACTACTGACCTCAAGTGATCTGACCCCACTCAACCTCCCAAAGTGCTGGGATTACAGGCGTGAGCCACCGCAGCCGGCCCTGTGTTCTCTTTAAACATTTGATGAGTGAGCACTTTGGGAGGCCGAGGCGGGCGGTTCACGAGGTCAGGAGATTGAGACCATCCTGGCTAACATGGTGAAACCCCGTCTCCAGTAAAAATACAAAAAAAAAAAAATTAGCCGGGCGTGGTAGCGGGTGCCTATAGTCCCAGCTACTAGGGAGGCTGAGGCAGGAGAATGGCGTGAACTCGGGAGGCGGGGCTTGCAGTGAGCTGAGATGGCACCACTGCACTCCAGCCTGGGCGACAGAGCAAGACTCTGTCTCAAAAAAAAAAATAAAAATAAAAAATTGATGAGTGAATCAGTGGTTAATGAATTTGTGTTTATGGCTCATAGTTTCAACCTTGACTGGGTTGGGGACAACACTGTGTTTTAGGCCTCATTAAAAACCCAGTAGCACAATTGCTTGCACAGAGTAGGTACTCAGTAGTGCCTGTTGATCTGCCCTAACTGAAGATAATACAGTTTTATAATCTACCAAGATAGTTTTATTACCGGACTGTGTAATTACCCTAACAAATTGCAGGAAGGTCGTGCACAGAAAACATATGAACCGATGGGCTTATCGCCCAGCGCAGCAGGAGTCTGACCACTAGAGAATACCATCAGCTATGTTCCTGCCCTCACATATCCATCGTGTTCCAGTACCATGTTTGCAGGGATTTTCCCCCTCCTTCTTCCTTTTCCTTTCACAAGGAATATACTCAGTTTATGTCCAAAGATCATTGGGATTTTTTTTTTTTTTTCTTGAGACAGGGTGTCTCTCTGTCACCCAGGCTGGTGTGCAGTGGTGCAATCACGGCTCACTGCAGCCTTCAACTCCTGAGCTGAGGCAATCCTCCCAACTCAGCCTCCTGAGTAGTTGGCACTATAGGCATGCCACCATGCTCAGCTACATATATATATATATTTTAACTTTTTGTAGACACATGGTCTCCATATAATGCTCAGGCTGGTCTCAAACTCCTGGGCTCGGGTGATCCTCCTGCCTCAGTCTCCCAAAGTGCTGAGATTACACCTGTGAGCCACTGCACCTGGCCAAGATACTGGGTTCTAACCTGGAGTCTGTAGCATCCTCTAAAACCTTATGCAGAAATTTGTATCTGCAGTTTTATGAATATTTCTCTGGAGAAGGTATTCATTGCTATCATTAGATTATTAAGACAGTTATAACCTAAAAAGCTAAGAATCACTGAGCTACAGCAATGTCACCCAGCAGAACTTTCTGTGATGATGGGAATGGTCTACATCTGTGTTGTCCAATGTGGTGGCCACCAGCTACAGGTGTGGCTACCAAAGCCTTGAAATGTAACTAATGAGACTGTGGAGTGAAATTTTTTATTTCATCTAATTTTCATTAACTTGATTTCAATTATGACATGTGCTTGTAATCCCAGCTATTCAGGATGCTGAGGTGGGAGGATCTCTTAAGAACAGGAGTTTGAGACTGCGGTGGACTTTGATTTCCTGTGAGTAGCCTCTGCACTCCAGCCTGGGTGACATAGGCTATTAAATTAATAAATTTTGGCCAGGAGCGGTGGCACACGCCTGTAATCCCAGCACTTTGGGAGGCTGAGGCGGTGGATCACCTAAGGTCAGGAGTTCAAGACCAGCCTGGTCAACATGGTGAAACCCCATCTCTATTAAAAATACAAAAATTAGCTGGACGTGGTGGTACGTGCCTGTAATCCCAGCCACTTGGGAGGCTGAGGTGGGAGAATTACTTGAACTGAAAGGCAGAGGTTGCAGGGAGCTGAGATCATGCCACTGCACTCCAGCCTGGGTGACAGGGCGAGATTCCATCTCAAAAAAAGAAAGAAAGAAAGAAAGAAAGAAAGAAAAAAAAACAAAATAAACAAATTTAAACAGTATCATACTGGATAGCACAGACACAGAGGACCACTCAAGAGTTCTCAGGAAGTCAGGGTCCCTGTGCTTTGAAGACTCCAGGTGTAACATACATGTGTTTCCTAGAAGACTTTCTCCTCTCCCAGGAGTCCATTATCAAGGTCACCTTCACAGATGAGGCCCTTAATGCTAGGCAGTAACGAGCTTGGGATGGGAAAATGGGACAGAAAAACATAGCAGTGAGTGCTAGCAAAGGGGCCCCGGACACTAAGGAAGCGGTGGGAAAGGCCTGGGGCTTTGAAGACCCTCTCCATGGGGCCCAAGGCTTCAGAAAAAAAAAAAAAAAAGTGATTTTTGCCCACACAATGGGAATCACAGAATAAAGTTCCTAGAAAAGACCTCAACAATTATTGTTGAGATATAAGACTTTTGCCTAAAGATATAAGACTATTACCTGACATGGTCGAAAGTCTTTGAAAGAGAAGGTGAAATGGAATTATTAAGAATAGAGAACTCACTGGGCGCAGTGGCTCACCCCTGTAATCCCAGCACTTTGGGAGGCTGAGACAGGCGGATCACCTGATGTCAGGACTTCGAGATCAGCCTGACCAACATGGTGAAACCTCGTCTCAAGTAAAAATACAAAAATTAGCCAGGTGTGGTGATGGGTGCCTATAATCCCAGCTACTTGAGAGGCTGAGGTAGGAGAATGTCTTAAACCCGGGAGGTGGAGTTTGCAGTGGACCAAGATTGTACCACTGTACTCCAGCCTGGGCAACAGAGTGAGACTCTGTTTCAAAAAAAAAATAAAGAATACAGATCTCAAAAATTAAAAAATTAAAAATACTTCCTGTTGACCAGGTCTAAAAATAAATAAAAAATAAAAAAAGAATAAAGATCGCAGTAACATACTTTCCAGGTTGTTAAGTGTTCACAAGGTTCATGGAGAGCCCCTCATAGAACCAGAAAAGACCCTATAAATTATAGGGCTCCAAGGAACAGGTGCTCTACTTACCGACAATTGTGAAGTTGAAGTCACGGCTGTATTTTGAACAGCTGTAAACTTGGGCTTTGCATTTGTAGGGTCCTGATTCATGGGCTTCTGTGATGCTTAGGTTAAAAATTGCAGGTTCACCTTTTCCATTCTGGGTTCCCAGGTGTGTCTTATGTCGAAACAATGAATAGGTGATCTGCAGTGATTTGTTCTTATGGGAGCAAAACATAGATACATTTTGACCCTTCATAACCACATTAGTCTTCGAGTCCAAACATGGAGAAGGGAATTCTGAAAAACCAAATGACACAAGAAAAAGTCCTTGTTAAGATCCCGGCTGGGCAAGGTGGCTCACGCCTGTAATCCCAGCACTTTGGGAGGCTAAGGCAGGTGGATCACTTGAGGCCATGAGTTTGAGACCAGCCTGGGCAACATGGCAAAACCCTGTCTCTACTAAAAATACAAAAATTAGCCAGCACGGTGGCGGGCACCTGTAATCCCAGCTACTCAGGAGGCTGAGGCAGGAGAATTGCTTGAACCCGGAAGGTGGAGGTTGCAGTGAGCCAAGATCATGCCACTGCACTCCAGCCTGGGCGACAGAGTAATACTATTTCAAAAAATAAAAAATAAACAAAAAGTTATTGAAGCTGGGTGTGGTGGTTCACGCCTATAATCCTAGCACTTTGGAAGGCTGTGGTGGGAGGATCGCTTGAGGTCAGGGGTTCAAGAACAGCCTGGGCAACATAGAGAGCCCTCATCTCTAATTTTTAGAAAGCAAAACAGAACAAACAAAACATAGCTGGGACCAGTGGATGGCTTGGGTGGAAGACAGATTTAGACTCTTCAAAAATGCTTTTAAAAATGCAATAAACTCTTCTCCCACTCTTTGATCTGGACAATTAACATTTTCTCAGTCTTACATAAACTCAACCTTTTTTTTTTTTTTTTTTTTTTTTGGGAGACAGAATCTCACTCCGTTGCCCAGGCTGCAGTGCAGTGGCATGATCTTGACTTACCACAGCCTTGAATTTCCAGGCTCAACTGATCCTCCTGCCTCAGCCTCCTGAGCAGCTGGGACGATAGGCACACGTCACCATGCCCAGCTAAGTTTTGTAGTTTTGGTAGAGACAGTGTTTCACCATGTTGGCCAGGCTGGTCTTGAACTCCTGACCTCAAGTGACTGCCTGCCTCAGCCTCCCACAGTGCCGGGATTACAGGTGTGAGTCACTGTGCCCCGCCATATAAACTCAACTTTAAGACAAGACTTAAACTACTTTTCCAACCAAATAGCCAACCCTAAGTTTTTTCTAATATAGGAACGCTAGAGCGTTTGTGGCCAGTAAACATGAAAAAAGATGCTCAACTTCACAAGTGATGAGGCAACTACAAATTAAAACAACACTGAGATATCATGTTTTGCTCATCAGATTGGCATAAATTTTAAAAATGATTGGCCAGGCACGGTGGCTCACGCCTGTAATCCCAGCAATCTGGGAGGCCGAGGCGGGCAGATCTCTTGAGTCCAGGAGTTCGAGACCAGCCTGGGTAAATGGTGAAACCCTGCCTCTACTAAAAATACAAAAATTAGCTGGGCATGGTGGCGCACACCTGTATGGCACTACTTGGGAGGCAGCGGAAGCGGGAGGATCAATTGAGCTTGCAAGGTCAAGGCTGCAGAAAGCTGAGATCGCACCACTGCACTCCAATCTGGGCGACAGAGCAGAGACTCTGTCTCAGAGAAAGAAAGGAAGAAAAAAAAAAACCCTAAATAAAATTAAAAAGTAAAAGTGATTATATCCACCGTTGGGGAGTGGGTGTCACCGTTGGTGACAGATAGGATACGATCAGCCTTGTTGGGAGGGCAACTTAGCAGGGTCTGTAACAATTTAAATGTGTATGCCCTCTGACCTTGCAATTTCAATTCTAGAATTTCATTCTACAGAGATGCTTTCAAGCTCTCAAGCATCCATAAAGGATGTTTTGTACAAGGATGTTTACTGTAGCATTGTTTATATTGCCCCCAAAAAGTGGAACAATAAATAAGGATGGTTGAAAGAATCATGGCTGAGTCTTAAAACACCATGCAGCTGTTGAAAAAGAGGAACTGAGGCCGGGTGTAGTAGCTCATGCCTGTAACCCCAGCACTTTGGGAGGCCGAGGCGGGAGGATCACGAGGTCAAGAGTTCAAGAACAGCTTTGCCAACATGGTGAAACCCCGTCTCTACCAAAAAAAAAATACAAAAATTAGTCAGGCATGGTGGCACCTGTAATCCCAGCTACTCGAGAGGCTGAGGCAGGAGGATCCCTTGAAACCAGGAGGCAGAGGTCACAGTGAGCTGAGATTGCACCACTGTACTCCAGCCTGGGCAACAAGGTGAAACTCTGTCTCAAACAAACAAACAAACAAAAAAAAAAAAAGAAAGAAAAAGATGAGCTAAATCGATATATACTACTTAGAAAAGATGTCTATAATATATTAAGTTAAAAGAAAGTCACAGACGAGTTTATTTACTATGATACCAAATACAAAATGACTGTTGATAGCAGTTGCTTCTGGAAGTAGGAGGGGGAGAAGGATTGGAGGAGGATTGTAATGGAACTTTTACATTTTATACAGTAACAACAACCATTTTGACTATCACTTATGGATGGTTTACCATATGCCTGGCACTGTGACGAGGAGCAGGGATTGTCTCATTTGAGCTGCACACTAGCCTACCAGGTAGGTGCTTTTTTATTAGCCCACTTCACAGATGAAAGAAATTACGGTGTCTCACGCCTGTAATCCCAGCACTCTGGGAGTCCGAGGAGGACGGATCATGAGGTCAGGAGATCGAGACCATCCTGGCTAACAAGGTGAAACCCCATCTCTACTAAAAATATAAAAAAGTAGCCGGGCTTGGTGACATATGCCTATAGTCCCAGCTACTCGGGAGGCTGAGGCAGGAGAATCGCTTGAACCCAGGAGGCAGAGGTTGCAGTGAGCCGAGATTGCGCCACTGACTCCAGCCTGGGCAACAGAGCAAGACTCCGTCTAAAAAAAAAAAAAAAAGAAATTAAGGTCAAAGTCGGTATGTCATGAGCTCAGGCTGCTGGCTAGTAACTAGTAGAACCAGAGTTAGACCACTTCCCAATGTATATTTCTAGTGTTGCTTGAATTATTTCACAATAATTCTGTGGGGTTTTTTTGGTTTTTTTTAAAGAAATGAGGTCTCACTATGTTGTTCAGGCTGGCTTCGAACTCCTGAGCTCAAGCAATCCTACCCCATTAGCCTCCCAAAGTGCTGGGATTACGGGCCTGAGGCACCACGCCCAGTCTGTGTGTTGGCTTTATAGTTAAAACACAACAACCATAAAACAATAACAAGGAAAGTTAGGAAACTTTCATTGTGAAAACGATTTCAATATTTTGTCACTGAGTCTCAGCGCTGCAATCCCCTCCCTAAAATCATTTTAAGTAATAGATAATTGAAAAGACCATTCTTTGGTTGTTCATAAAAGTTCAGAAACACTTTTGAATGGACGCTCATGTTGCAATCAGACTGTCTCACCACTTCAACGAAAATGGTTTCAGTAAGAAAGAAGTGAAACTTACCATCTGTTTTCATTGCCTCACAATCCAATACAGCTTTTCTACCTGAAAGAGAGAAAAGGAACACGATTAAGCTCACTTTCCACATGACGCGTTGGCTTAGAGGTTTGAGCCTCAAAATAATAAGGGGAGCTTACATGTGACAGAAGAAAATACGCTCCAGAGAAGGAGCCTGTTCAAATGTCTCCACATTCTCCCAGATGAAGTCCAAGACGGGGTCAGAAGATATAGTAGCACCACAGTAGTGAGTCACTCGGAGAACTTCCTCTTTTTCTTGGCCAAGTTAAGGAAATCAGAGGGTTTGGACGAGCTTTGCATAATATGACTGGTTCGTTCGACCAATCTGTTTTCCTCTATGAGTTCCTGTAAGAAGAGAGATATTTGGTAGACTGTCACCCGCCCCCCACACCCCCTGCCACCCGGTCCCACGCTGGCTGGGAAAGAGAAAAGGAGGTAAATCTGACTGTTACATTGTCTATGTAAACCCACCTGATCTCCTTGCTCTGGACTCAGTCTATGCTGAAAGGAGTTTAGTGGAAGTTCGGTTTAGTCTTTGGAAGCAAACTGACTGTCTTAAGCAGATAATACAAATATTGTATCAAAAATGCCTGCTTTTTTTTTTTTTTTTTTTTTTTTTGAGACTGGCCTCACTCCGTCACCCAGATTGGAGTGGAGTGCTGTGATCATAGCTCATTGCAGCCTCAAACTCCTGGGCTCAGGTGATCCTCCCACTTCAGCCTCCTGAGTAGCTGGGCCCACAGGTGTGCACCACCATGCCTGGCTAATCATTTTTATTTGTAGAGACAGGGGTCTAGTTGCCCAGGCTGATGTTAAACTCCTGAGCTCAAGTGATCCTCCCACCTCTGCCTCCCGAAGTGCTGGGATTACAGGTGTGAGCTACTGTGCCTAGCCAAAAATGCCTGCTTTCATTCACTATTGATTCCTAGACCCCACTCCAGACTGAACGGGTTTGAAGTCTGGGACTCTGATTTTTTTTTTTTTTTTTTGAGACGGAGTCTCGCTCTGTCACCCAGGCTGGAGTGCAGTGGCCGGATCTCAGCTCACTGCAAGCTCCGCCTCCCGGGTTCACGCCATTCTCCTGCCTCAGCCTCCCGAGTAGCTGGGACTACAGGCGCCCGCCACCTCGCCCGGCTAGTTTTTTGGATTTTTTAGTAGAGACGGGGTTTCACCGTGTTAACCAGGATGGTCTCGATCTCCCGACCTCGTGATCCGCCCGTCTCGGCCTCCCAAAGTGCTGGGATTACAGGCTTGAGCCACCGCGTCCGGCCTTTTTTTTTTTTTTTAAACAAGGGCCCCAAGCAATTCTTACACATAGTGAAGTCTGAGAAATATTTGTACAAGATGCTGCTGCCTCAGTGATTTCTGAATCAAGGGAGCCTTGGGGACTTGTTATTACGGCGAGCCCTCCAGTGTCAGGAGATCTGAGGTAGGAGTTAACTTAGATCAGCCTTTAAAATAAAACATGCAGGCCAGGTGTGGTGGCTCATGCCTGTAATCCTAGCACTTTGGGAGGCCGAGGCGGACGGATCACCTGAGATCAAGCGTTTGAGACCAGCCTGGCCAACACCGCAAAACCCCATCTCTAGTAAAAATACAAAAAAATTAGCTGGGCATGGTGGCACGTGCCTATAATCCCAGCTACTTGGGGGGCTGAGGCAGGAGAATTGCTTGAACCCAGGAGGTGGAGGTTGCAGTGAGCCGAGATTGCACCACTGCACTCCAGCCTGGGTGATAGAGTGAAACTCCATCTCAAAAAAAAAAAAAAAAAAAAAAAAGTCAATTGAAATAAGATGTGCAGAGCCACTTCTTGATGGAGTGGAGATCACCAAAAGGATAGAAAGGTATGACTATGGGGCTAGGTGGGCAAGACAGCTGGTCGACACATGCAAGAATTGACAGGTCCACCAAGAGAGGAAGCAAGGAGCTGAATGGCAGGGGTGGCCTTGAGCTGGAACATTCATCTCTGTGCCTTAGTTCCCAAGGTGTAACCAAATCCCTCCTTATTGACTTAGGGTCACCTAGCTAGGGGGTTTGACAGAGTCTCGCTCTGTCTCCCAAGCTGGAGTGTAGTGGTACCATCTTGGCTCACTGCAACCTCCACTTCCCAGAATCAAACTATCCTTCCACCTCAGCCTCTCTAGTAGCTGGGACCACAGGCACAAACCACCATACACTACTAAGTTTTTAACTTTTTTGTAGAGACAAAGTCTCACTATATTGCCCAGGCTGGTTTTGAACTCCTGGGCTCAAGCGATCCTCGTGCGTGTGGCCTCCCAAAATGCTGGGATTACAGGCATGAGCCACTATGTCCAACCCTTACTACAACAGCTTTACAGCACTTTGTAAAAGTTTGCATGGGTGAACTGTCAGACACATGTGCAAAATTCCATCAACTTTTTCTTTTCTTCACATCTGCAATGTTTTTCATCAGCATCCTGTCACTTTTCAGCTACCACTGCTGGCCAGCTGGAAAAGAGCAGACAACCATAGGATCATTCCCCGCATCCACATTTTCTTTCTCTTTCTTTTTTTGAGATGGAGTCTCTCTCTGTTGCCCAGGCTGGAGTGCAGTGGCCCTATCTTGGCTCACTGCAACCTCCACCTCCTGGGTTCAAGGGATTCTCCTGCCTCGGCCTTCCAAGTAACTGGGATTACAAGTGTGTGCCACCACGCCTGGCCAATTTTTTGTATTTTTAGTAGAGACAGGGTTTCACCATGTTAGCCAGGATGGTCTCGATTTCCCAACCTCGTGATCCACCCGCCTCGGCCTCCCAAAGTGCTGGGATTACAGGTGTGAGCCACGGCGCCTGGCCCCCCTTTTTTTTTTTTTTTTTTTTTCTGAGATGGGGTCTTTCAAAAGTACAGTTCTGAATCAAGGGAGCCTTGGGGTCTTGCTATTATGGTGAGCTCTGCAGTGCCAGGAGAACTGAGGTAGGAGTAAACTTAGATCAGCCTTTGAAATAGAATGTGTGAGGCCGGGTGCAGTGGCTTATGCCTGTAATCACAGCACTTTGGGAGACTGAGGTGGGTGGATCACTTGAGATCAGGAATTTGAGACCAGCCTGGTCAACACGGCGAAACCTTGTCTCTAGTAAAAATTTAAAAAATTAGCTGAGTGTGGTGGCAAGTGCCTGTAATCTCAGCCACTTGGGAACCTGGGAACCGGAGGTTGCAGTGGCCTGAGATCGTGCTACTGCAGCTATTACTCAAGTCTAAAAATACTAGAAGTTGCCTATATATATATATTTTTTTTTTCGTTGCCAGACATGTCTGCAATTTGTGCTGGATCTGATAGAGAAACCATTTCCATGGGTCTATACAAAAATGTGGAGCCAGGGGTGGTGGCTCACTGGTAATCCCAGCACTTTGGGAGTGCCACTGCACTCCAGCCCGGGCGACAGAGTGAGACTCCGTCTCAAAAAAGAAAAAAAAATTTTTTTTTTTTTTTTTGAGACGGAGTCTGGCTCTGTCGCCCGGGCTGGAGTGCAGTGGCCGGATCTCAGCTCACTGCAAGCTCCGCCCCCCGGGTTTATGCCATTCTCCTGCCTCAGCCTCCCGAGTAGCTGGGACTACAGGCGCCCGCCGCCTCGCCCGGCTAGTTTTTTGTATTTTTTTTAGTAGAGACGGGGTTTCACCGTGTTCGCCAGGATGGTCTCGATCTCCTGACCTCGTGATCCGCCCGTCTCGGCCTCCCAAAGTGCTGGGATTACAGGCTTGAGCCACCGTGCCCGGCCAAAAATATTTTTTTTTAATGGTGATATAGAAGAACATTTCATGATGTGGTAAGAGAACCACAATATACTTAAGAAAAGAGAAAAGCTATTATTAACAGTTGTAATAACATAAATCATTTTTCTAAATAAGAAAGTGCATGATTTATATTCATAGAAAAACTCTCTGGAGTCCAGGTACAGTGGCTCATGCCTGTATTCCCAGCACTTTGGGAGACTAAGATAGGTGGATCACTTGAGCCCAGGAGTTTGAGACCAGCCTGAGCAATGTAATGAGACCTTGTCTCTAAATTTAAAAAGAAAAGGAAAAGAAAGGAAAGGAAGAAAGAAAGAGAAAAACTATCTGGAAGGATATTTTCTCAAAATGTTAACAATAGCCATATCTGGAGAGTAGAATATTTTTATTTTCTTTTTTTTATTATTATACTTTAAGTTCTAGGGTACATGTGCACAACGTGCAGGTTTGATACATATGTATACACGTGCCATGTTGGTTTGCTGCACCCATCAACTCATCATCTACATTAGGTATTTCTCCTAATGCTATCCCTCCCCTAACCCCCCACCCCCTGACACGCCCCGGTGTGTGATGTTCCCCTCCCTGTATCCAAGTGATCTCATTGTTCAATTCCCACCGATGAGTGAGAACATGCGGTGTTTGGTTTTCTGTCCTTGTGATAGTTTGCTGAGAATGGTGGTTTCCAGCTTCATCCATGTCCCTGCAAAGGACGTGACTCATCCTTTTTAATGACTGCATAGTATTCCATGGTGTGTATGTGCCACATTTTCTTAATCCAGTCTATGATTGATGGGCATTTGGGTTGGTTCCAAGTCTTTGCTATTGTGAATAGTGCCACAATAAACATACATGTGCATGTATCTTTATAGTAGCATGATTTATAATCCTTTGGGTATATACCCAGTAATGGGATTGCTGGGTCAAATGGTATTTCTAGTTCTAGATCTTTGAGGAATCGCCATACTGTCTTCCACAATGGTTGAACTAATTTACCAGCTTTTATTTTCTTATTCTAGCTCCTCTTTCTTTTCTTTTCTTTTCTTTCCTTTTTTTTTTTTTTTTTGAGACGACGTCTCGCTCTTGTCCCCCAAGCTAGAGTGCAATGGCACGATCTTGGCTCACTGCAACCTCCACCTTCTGGGTTCAAGCAATTCTCCTGCCTCGGCTTCCCAAGTAGCTGTAACTACACGCGCCTGCCACCACGCCCGGCTAAATTTTGTATTTTTAGTAGAGACGGGGTGTCACCACATTGGCCAGGCTGGTCTCGAACTCCTAACCTCAGGTGATCCGCCCTCCTTGGCCTCCCAAAGTGCTGGGATTACAGTCATGAGCCACCGCGCCCGGCCGCTCCTCTTTCAATTATTTCTTTCCACATTAATATTCTTATTATGGAGAAGGAGGAAAGATGGGATAATAACAGACCTTGACACGTTTCCTTGGTCCTCCATAAGGAGAAAGAGCCTCCTCTAAGCCTGACAGCACGGTGCACTGAGTGAGGACAGGAGGTTGGGACATTTCCCAGAGGCTTGGGTTCAAAACCACTGAGGTATTGGGAAACATAAAGTAACTTTTACATGGAAGGTAAAAACAAGATCCTTTCCTCAAAAGACCCACCTGGAGCCCATACTTGCGCTCAGGCAACCCACAGGCTTGCAACAACAGGGTCTTTTTTTTTTTTTTTTTTTTTGAGATGGAATCTTGTTCTGTCACTCAGGCTTGAGTACAGTGGCACAATCTCGGCTCACTGCAGCTTCTACCTCTCAGGTTCAAGTAATTCTCCTGCCTCAGCCTCCCAAGTAGCTGGGATTACAGGTGCCAACCATAATGCCCAGCTAATTTTTGTATTTTTTTTTTTTAAACAGAATTTCACTCTTGTTGCCCAGGCTGGAGTGCAATGGCATGATCTTGGCTCACTGCAACCTCCGCCTCCCAGGTTCAAGTGACTCTCCTGCCTCAGCCTCCTGATTAGCTGGGATTACAGGTGCCCATCACCATGCCCAGCTAATTTTTGTATTTTTAGTAGTGATGGGGTTTCATCATGTGGCTGAGGCTGGTCTTGAACTCCTGACCTCAGGTGATCCCCCCACCTTGGCCTCCCAAAGTGCTGGGATTACAAGTGTGAGCCACCATGCCCAGCCTAAACCTCTTTTCTTTATATATTACCCAGTCTTAGGTAGTCCTTTATAGCAGTGTGAAAATGGACTAATACACCATATATATATAATATAGAGATTTTATATGTTTATAGATATTTATATATATTATTTATATATATAATATTTAATAGTTCTCAATAACAAAAATTATCTAATTCATTGGTTTAACTTTATTCTTCCATAAAACTTTAATAAATACCATCTGGTGAAGGTGTAATTGCCTGATGAGTTCTTCTTGCCTGCTGCACAAACAAAAATCAATTCACTGAGATGATAGCATTGCAAAAAGAGAGTTTACTTGGCATGCAATCAGCCACACCACATGGGGAATGAAATTTATTACTCTCATCAATGTCCCTGAAGGCTATGATGTTAAGGGTTTTGTGGAAAATTTGGTGGGCAGGGGACTCGGGAGTGGGTGTTACCGATTGGTTGAGGATGAAATCACAGGGGTGTAGAAAACAGTCTTCTTGAGCTGAGTCCACCTCTGCGTGGAGCCACAGGATCAGCTGACTCATGAGTCATGGGTCCAGGTGGGGTCAGTCCGAAAGATCTCCAAAACACCAATTGTAGGTTTTACAATAGTGATGTTATCTACGGTGTTTCCAGAAAGGGGTTCTGATCCAGACCCCAAGAAAGGGTTCTTGGATCTCACACAAGAAAGAATTCAGGGTGCGTCCACAGAGTAGAGTGAGCACAAGTTTATTAGAGAAGTAAAGAAGCAAAAGAATGGCTACTCCATAGCCAAGGTTATTTCTTGATCATATGCTAAACAAGGGTTTGATTACTCCTAAATTTTCTGGGAAAGGGGCGAGGAGTTCCCAGAACTAATGGTTCCTCCCCATTTTAGACCACATAGGGTAACTTCTGGATGTTGCCATGGCATTTGTATACTGTCATGGTGCTGGTGGGAGTGTCTTTTAGCATGCTAATGCATTATATTAGCATAATGAGCAGTGAAGATGGTCAGAGGTCACTTTTGTTGCCATCTTGGATTTAATGGGTTTGGGCTGGTTTCTTTACTGCATCCTGTTTTATCAGTGGGTTCTTTGTGACCTGTATCTTGTGTCAACCTCCTATCTCATCCTGTGACTAAAAATCCACAACCTCCTGAGAATGCAGCCCAGCAGGTCTCAACCTTATTTTACCCAGCCCCTGTTCAAGATGGAGTCGGTCTGGTTCCAACACCTCTGACACACTTCCCCCTGCCTTTTACAAGGGGACGAAGTGTTGTAGAGGGATGAAGATCCATCATCAGTAACTTCTTTGGGCTGAATAGGGGTGGTGATATTCCTGCCTAACTATTAGGGTCTCTTTTATTCAGGGTAGAGAGGAGCTCAGTCAGAAAGCGTTAGTATGGTGATGGCCATTCATAACTCTGAGTTCTGACAAAAGGTGGTGTCTGGAAGATTAAAAAGTGTTCAATTTAAGAAAATGTTGGCCGGGCACAGTGGCTCATGCCTGTAATCTCAGGGCTTTGGGAGGCCAAGGCAGGCAGATCACCTGAGATCAGGAGTTCAAGACCAGCCTGACCAACATAGAGAAACCCCATCTCTACTAAAAATACAAAATTAGCCAGGTGTGGTGGCACATGTCTGTAATCCCAGCTGCTCGAGAGGCTGAGGCAGGAGAATCGCTTACAGTGAGCCAAGATTGCACCACTGCACTCCAGCCTGAGCAACAAGAGCAAAACTCCATCTCAAAAAAAAAAAAAAAGAAAATGTTGAGTGAGTTTATCCTGCATTCCTATACAAAGAGTACAACAGTCATATATTCCATAATAGTAAAACAAAATAGATAAAATAATTCCAAGTAAACTAAATAGGAAGGCTTTCCATGAACTGGGCAATGGTTAGAACCAAGCTGATACGGAGTTGCTAGCCAATCCCAATACATGCCCAGAATTATAAACTGATTCCACATTTTTACATTGCCCATTCCTCCTGTTTCTGCTGAGCAGCAGACAGAGATCATTGGTTGGTTCATAAAAATAATCAGGGTCAGTCTAAATAGCAGAAAAGGTCGGGTGTGATGGCTCATGCCTGTAATTCCAACATTTTGGGAGGCCGAGGAAGGTGGATCACTTAAGGCCAGGAGTTTAAGACCAGAGTACCCCACATGGTAAAACCCCATCTGTACTAAAAATACGAAAATTACCTGGGTATGGTGGTGGGTGTCTGTAATCCCAGCTACTCGGGAGGTCAAGGCATGAGAATCACTTGAACCCAGCAGATGGAGGTTGCAGTGAGCCGAGATCATGTTGCTGCACTCCAGCCTGGGTAACAAAGTGAGATTCTGTCTCAAAAAATAGCCGGACGCAGTGGCAGGCACCTGTAGTCCCAGCTACTCGGGAGGCTGAGGCAGGAGAATGGTGTGAACCCCTGGAGGCAGAGCTTGCAGTGAGCCGAGATCGTGCCACTGCACTCCAGCCTGGGCGACAGAGTGAGACTTCATCTCAAAATAAATAAATAAAAATAAAATTTAAAAAGCAGAAAAAACTCAAAAACAATGGATGAGACAAGACTCTAATAACAGATATGTATCAGTTCATTTTCACACTGCTGATAAGGATATATCGGAGACTGGGCAATTTACAAAAGAAAGAGAGGTTTAATGGACTTACAGTTCCACATGGCTGGAGAGGCCTCGCAATCACGATGGAAGGCAAGGAGCAGCAAGTCACATCTTACATGAATGGCAGCAGGCAAAGAGAGAGCTTGTGCAGGGAAACCCCCACTTATAAAACCATCAGCTTTCATGAGACTTATTCACTATCATGAGAATAGCGTGGGAAAGGCCTGCCCCCATGATTCAATTCCTTCACACCAGGTCCCTTCCACAACATGTGGGAATTCAAGATGAGATTTGGGTGGGGACACAGCCAAACCATATCAAGGTATACCATAGTTTTTGATACATAATTTTTTCTCTCTCTCATCTCCCATTTTTATTAAATTAAAAAAAATCATGGTAGGACTGATTTGTTTGCAAAACAAGCTTTAGTCTTATGAGACTTGGCATATTGTTCACATAATGTGCAGCAAGAATAATTATTTGCTATACAGGCTTCTTTTAAATTTGGCTTTGATTGCCAGGTGTGATGACTCACACCTGTAATCGCAGAACTTTGGGAGGCTGAGGCAGGTGGATCACCTGAAGTCAGGAGTTCAAGACCAGCTTGACCAATATGGAGAAACCCCATCTGTACTAAAAATACAAAATTAACTGGGTATGGTGGTGCATGCCTGTAATCCCAGCTACTTGGGAACCTGAGGCAGGAGAATTGCTTGAACCCAGGAGGCGGAGGTTGCGGCGAGCAGAGATCACGGCATTGCACTCCAGCCTGGGCAACAAGAGCAAAACTCCATCTCAAAATAATAACAATAATAATAATAATAGAAAAATAAAATTGGCTTTGATGGAACTTTTTTCTATAAGGACTCTTAGATTAGAGTTTTTAAGGCCTTGAGCCCAGCCACTGATTAACCTGTGCCTGCAAATACCTATATGAGTTGGGTAAATTTCTCTCTTCTTGAGGTCCCAAGATAACTTGAGGCTTCTGGGCCTGTCAGAAAGTGACATTCTTTATTTGCCACAGGTCAGAAACCCTGTACAGGGATTGTGTAGACAAGGTATGATGGCAGTTTTCCTAAGGGGCTTTTATTGGCTCGATATGTCAACTTTGATTCCTTTAAAGCAGTCTGTTTGTATTTGAAAGCACTCCAGGTAAAATAACCTGATACAAAAGAAAAACAGAGGCCGGGCGCGGTGGCTCAAGCCTGTAATCCCAGCACTTTGGGAGGCCGAGGCAGGTGGATCACGAGGTCAGGAGATCGAGACTATCCTGGCTAACATGGTGAAACCCCGTCTCTACTAAAAATACAAAAAACTAGCCGGGCGTGGTGGCGGGCGCCTGTAGTCTCAGCTACATGGGAGGCTGAGGCAGGAGAATGGCGTGAACCCGGGAGGCGGAGCTTGCAGTGAGCTGAGATCACGCCACTGCACTCCAGCCTGGGAGACACAGCGAGACTCCGTCTCAAAAAAAAAAGAAAAACAGATTCTTATTGCACTTATGCAAATAGCTATATTGCCATAAGTTAAGAATACTAGGCCAGATGTGGTGGCTCACACCAGCAATCCCAGCACTTTGGGGGGCTGATGTGGGAGGATCACTTGTGCCCAGGAGTTTGAGACCAGCTTGGCCAACATAGTGAGACCTCAACTCTACAAACAAATAAAACAAAATTAGCTGGGCGTGGTGATACACAATTGTAACCCCAGGTACTTGGGAGGCTGAGGTGAGTGGATCACTTGAGCCTGTGAGGCCGAGGCTATAGTGAGCTGTGATGATTGTGACCATGCCACTGAACTTCAGCCTGGATGAGAGAGAAAGGCCCTGTCCAAACAAACAAATAAAATACCAACCAACCAAACAAACAAAAAACACTGATGAATACTCACAAATAGTTTCCAGATTCTGGAAAAATCAAGTAGAGAGAAAGGAATATGCTCCAAATTTTGCTCATAGGAGTATACTTTACTCAATTGTTAAAAGCTGTAAATAATTCAAAAGAAGAGTTTTCTTGACTCTGAAAAACAAGAGAGGATCAGCAATGTTTGAAGCAAAAAGTCATAAGAAGATTATTTTTGTCTTTTATTAATTTAGTCTATGCAATTAATTCCTGTTTTGCTTGATATTTATGAACACATTAGTTTTCCAAGAGAGTCTTGGAAATTTTTCCCCTCTACTTTAATGGCACACTTTCAAAAGTTAGCAGAGACCTGGATTTAAGAGTCAGAGTCCTATAGCTAATTATAAAACATCTTTTGAACAGGATCAAAACAAGACAACAATTGTCTGTGGATGACAAAAGGTCTTAGGGAAGCCATATTCAAAGACACAATTGACAAGGAAATTTGGTCACTTCTGTGGTATACAACAATTTTACATAAAAATTATAATTTTTTTTTTTTTTTTTTTTTGAGACTGAGTCTGGCTCTGTCGCCCAGGCTGGAGTGCAGTGGCCAGATCTCAGCTCACTGCAAGCTCCACCTCCCGGGTTTACGCCATTCTCCTGCCTCAGCCTCCCGAGTAGCTGGGACCACAGGCGCCCGCCACTTCGCCCGGCTAGTTTTTTGTATTTTTTAGTAGAGATGGGGTTTCACCGTGTTAGCCAGGATGGTCTCGATCTCCTGACCTCGTGATCCGCCCGTCTCGGCCTCCCAAAGTGCTGGGATTACAGGCTTGAGCCACCGCGCCCGGCCCCAAAATTATAATTATTACTGATAACTTACACTAACTCATATCAGAACTATAGGAGTTTCCCATAATTTTGTACTATGTATCAATAACATACTTATACAGATAAATCCCAAAGAAAGCCAAACACCATTTCATATTTGACAGTGCTTCCAGTATGATTTTAATATACCACATAGGTCAAATCTGTTTTCTTTTTTCTTTTTTTTTTTTTTTTTGAGACAGTCTCACTCTGTCCCCCAGGCTGGAATGCAGTGACGTAGTCTCACTCTGTCCACCAGGCTGGAATGCAGTACATAATCTCGGCTCACTGCAGTCTTCACCTCCCATGTTCAAGTGATTCTTGTGCCTCAGCCTCCTGAGTATCTGGGACTATAAGCACACACCACCATGACTGGCTAATTTTTGTATTTTTAGTAGAGATGGGGTTTTGCCATGTTGGCCAGGCTTGTCTCAAACTACTGGCCTGAAGTGATCCACTGGCCTCGGCCTCCCAAAGTGCTAGGATTACAGGCATGAGCCACTGCACCTGGTCCAAATATGCCATTTTTGGATTTTACAGGACTTAATATCTAAAAGGATTAATCAGGTCAGAAAAAGACATAATTTAAAATTTGATTTTGGAAAGTTTATCAAATATCAAAGATTTAAAATACTGATATTATAAAATAAAATCCTAGATCAACATAAGTCATTTATTTAGCCAAAATCATAACTCAAAGATTTTTAAAAGACAAAAACCTTTACTCACTGATAGAGGAAGATGTAGCTTTCCAAAAAAAAGTCTTTTTAATTTCCTTTCTTTTTCCTGTAGTTTATTCAAAAGGCAAGCAAAAATCTTTCATTATCTTTTAATATTACGTGAAAATTTTGTTCAAGAGAGAAAGCCAAATTTCACCTTTGCATTAGTGTACTATTAATGTCAAACCCAATTCCTAATAGAAGCTGTAGACAAATTTATTTAATTTTAATTAGTTTGACCATAAGGTAAGATTCTCATAAGCCTTTTATAGCCCTTTACAATTTTCTGTTAAGGATCAAATTGGCCAGGCATGATGACTCATGCCTGTAATCCCAGCACTTTGGGAGACTGAGCTGGGCGGATCACTTGAGGTCAGGAGTTTGAGACCAGCCTGGCCAACATGGTGAAACCCCATCTCTACTAAAATTACAAAAATTAGCCAGGCATAGTGGTACACACTTGTAATCCCAGCTACTTGGGAGGCTGAGGCATGAGAATCGCTTGAACCTGGGAGGTGGAGGTTGTAGTGAGCCCAGATTGCACCACTGTATTCCAGCCTGGGCAACAGAGTGAGACTCTGTGTCAAAAAAAAAAAAAAAAAAAAAAAAAAAGGATCAAATCAATGCCCTAAGAAAACCCTGTTGTGGTTTTATTTCAATGTTCAATTTATGGAAAAACTGAATAATACCCCTTTAACTTAGACAATATGTTCACACATAGAATTTGTTTTATAAGATTAATCTTTCACAAACCTTTCACAACTTACTCAAAACTTTAACTTTATCCTGTCGAATTTAAAACAATCCTTTAACTCTCTAAATTAGGCCAAAAAACCTACATTCCCATATTTCTTTACCAAAAACACATTCTACTTTCCTTACATACTTTGCATGTAAAACTGTTTCTCCAGTACTCTCAATTATATATGTTACAATATTACCTCTTAGTTACTTTTATTCTTGGTGAAAAACCTGGCAAGTAAGAGATTTTATTTATGTACCAGGTGTGGAGTCTAGAACACCAGCTAAGAAGTACAGATAAGGTCTAACTCTTCTCAGCATAGCTAGGGGGCATAGCTAACTCCACTTCCTCAGCCCTTTGCTCCAAAGCAGGTAAGTTGAACAATTATCACATTAAAGAAGCCATTTATGACATTAAACCATTTAGCAAATGTGTCAGAGGTGCTGCAACCAGAGCAACTATTCTTTTGAATAGGAGCTGGGTAAAATGAGGCTAAGACCTTCTGAATTGCATTCCCAGGTTAGGCATTCTTAGTCACAGAACAGGAGATCAGCACAAGATATAGGTCACAAAGACTCAAGTGATAAAACAGGATGCAATAAAGAAACCAGTCAAAACATGCCAAAACCGAGATGACAAGTGACCTCTGGAATGTCTTCATTGCTCATTATATGCTAATTATAATGGATTAGCATGCTAAAAGACACTCCCACCAGTGCCATGATAGTTTACAATACCATGGCAACGTCTGAAAGTTATATGGACTGCCTCAGTTTCAAGATTTCCTTCCCCTTTCCCAGAAAACTCATGAATAATCCACCCGTTGTTTAGCATACGATCAGGACATAACCAGAAAAACAGCCAACAGCAGCGCTCGGGGCTGCTATGCCTCTTGAGTAACCATTCTTCTGTTTCTTTACTTCTCTAATAAACGTGTCTTCACTGTACTCTGTGGACACATCCTGAATTCTTGCTTGTGTGAAATCCAAGAACCCTCTCTTGGGGTCTGTATCGGGACCCTTTTCCAGGAACATCTTCCTGGCAAACCACAAAAAGACATTACCAGAGAGACCCTTGGCCCAAAGGATAATCATCTGTGCAGCACTAATTGACCGACTTTGGGTAAGTAGCGGGTACATTTTATCCCGATTAAGGGACAAAAATTTGGGTTAGAAGCCCAACTTCAAAGGGTTAGATTCCCCCCCAAGACATAGGGGGTTAGAGGTCCCCCTCAGTAAGGCCCCTCTTAGTTAAAAATGGATCTAGTGGCCAGGCGCAGTGGCTCAAAGTAATCCCAGCACTTTGGGAGGCTGAGGCAGGTAGATCACTTGAGGTCAGGAGTTCGAGACCAGCCTAGCCAACATCGTGAAACCCCGTCTCTACTAAAAATACAAACATTAGCCAGGCATGGTGGTGTGCACCTGTAATCCTAGCTACTGAGGAGGCTGAGGTAGGAGAATCACTTGAACCTGGGGGGTGGAGGTTGCAGTGAGCCGAGATAGTGCTACTGTACTCCAGCCTGGGCAACAGAACGAGACTGTCTCAAAAAAAAAAAAAAAAAAAGGATTTGGCACTATGGGATGCTAAAAGCTATTCTCTTTGGATTAATCCACCTTGCGTTCTTTGCTGATGACTGCGGGGTTTTTTCCCTCCATCAAAGGGGAAAATTGAGATCTGATGGGACTCCTGGAAAAGATCCCTTCGTTACTGACAAGCAGTCACCTGAACTTTTGTTTCAGTGTTGCTTTGATGGTGGGTCTTTCTATGGCTTCCCGGTGCTTCTCATCTCCCCTTCTCTGCCACAGGCAATGCTTTACTCCTTCCACTTTCCTCTCTCTGTCTTCCTTTCCTTTCCCTTTTCTATCTTTTCTGTCACACAGGGTGACTGACCACTCTTCTGTCTTGCTCAGAGACCACATGTTGAAACACCTGGTTTGGAGATCCTTCCACCCCACTTTGAGTAGATCAAAGATGACAGGGGCCAACAGGGGCAAGTTTGAGCCTTGCCAGGTTGATATTGGGTGCTCAGCGGGGTGGCTAGTGTCTATGTTTTGTCACATGTATTTTGCTCCAGCCAGAATGAAAAATGTTAATTTGATTTCTCCATGCAGCATCTTGGGCAGCATCTTGCAAAATTGAGAGGCTTTTGCTTATGGTTCCGTGAAACAGAAAAAGATGATTTTCTTTTGTCACATGGCTTGGCCCCCATAGCTATGGCACAGCAAGCAGGGCCACCAAAGTCACACAGAGAAAGGGAACCGAGAAACTTGGCATACTGGCAAAAGGTGAAGGATTTCTTACCAGTCAGAGACCAGGTGCAGTGACTCACACCTGTAATCCCAGCACTTTGGGAGGCTGAGGTGGGAGGATCACCTGAGATTGGGAGTTTGAGACCAGCCTGGGCAACATAGTGAAACCCCCATCTCTACAAAAAGAACTACAAAAATTAGTTGGGTGTGGTGGTACACACCTGTAGTCCCAGCTATTTGGAGGGCTGAGGTGGAAGGATCACTTGAACTAGGGAGGTGGAGGTTGCAGTGGGCAGAGATCTTGCCACTGCACCCCAGCCTAGGTGACAGAGAGATACCCTGTCTTAAAAAAAAAAAAAAAAAAAAATTCTTACCAGTCAAGCTTCTGGCCTCTCTCTGTGTGCAAACTGGTTGAATAAATGGTTAAAAAAAAATACTGTTTCCTCTGCAAGGTTTTGATTAATAGGAAAAATTATTTGTGAGGCTAGTCTTAGGCTGTAGTGAATCTGGTGTACCTTGTGTCATGAATTTGTCTTTCTGTGTTGCTCCGTCATGAAGAGAGGGGTACCACAGGATAGAATGTGGACTTGGGACCCCTATAAGCCCACTATTCAAGCTGGCCCATCAGATTTCCAGTCTTGAATTTTCCTTTCTTAGAGCTACCTTTGGAGATTCCAGATCTTATAAAAAACGCTCACCACCTCTTTGAAAATACCTCCTATGCCCATGATTAAGTCATAACTTTAGTTAAGTCTCATTGGTTTCACCTAGGAGATTACCGTTGGTAAAGTTCAAAAGCCAGAAATACTGTTTGTTTGTCCTGGCTAGAGTCTGGTAATAAGAGACTTGGTTAAAACTCAGCTTAGTTAAAAGTGGATATTCAAGCTATGCATCTGTCTGTCTGTCTGTCTGTCTATCTATCTATCTATCTATCTATCTATCCATCCATCCATCTATCTATCTATCTATCTACTTATTATTTGAGATGACATCTCCCTCTGTTGCCGAGACTGGAGTGTAGTGGCAAGATCTCTGCTCACTGCAACCTCTACCTCTTGGATTCAAGCAATTCTCCTGCCTCAGCTGGGATTACAGGCATCTGCCACCATGCCCGGCTGATTTTTGTATTTTTAGTAGAGACGGGGTTTCACTGTGTTGACCAGGTTGGTCTCGAACTCCTGACCTCAAGTGATCCACCTGCCTCCAGCTCCCAGAGTGCTGGGATTACAGGCCTGAGCCACCTCGCTCAGCCAAAGCTATGCATCTATTTAAAAGGCCTTTACAGTTTCTTTCTCTTCTTAAATCAAGTATTTCTTTAAAAAAAGTTTTTTCTTCTCAGTCAACTGAATCGTTTTTCCCCATTTTGTCTTCTTGTCACTCTTGATGCCCACATGAGGGGACCTGAGATAATTTCTAAGAGCCTGAGACAGACCCCGTTTTGGGAAAAACCTATTTTCCTTATGGAATCCTAGAAGTTGAAAGCGGAGAGATCCCTCTCAAGATCTAAGGCTCTGCTCTGTTGTGCATTGCATTACTTGATGTTTTTGACTTTTGGGGGTATCAGAAATGACTTTGCATTATGAGAGAGCTTTTAGTATTGGTATGTAATAACTTGGTGGGAAATATACGTTTAGGGATGGCTAATGGCAGCAATAGGGGATACTCGGCTCTTTCCATGTTTGGATCAGAGTCATCTTCTTGGAAGTTGCATGCTTTCCTGACCCTGTTCCTCAAAGGGCTCCAACCTGAAGCTAGTAATCCAGTTAAGAAACTTAAAAACTGGGCCAAGTGGCTCACGCCTACAATCCCAGCACTTTGGGAGGCTGAGGGGGGTGGATCGCCTGAGGACAGGAGTTCGAGACCAGCCTGGGCAACATGGTAAAACCCCATCTCTACTAAAAATACAATTAGCCGGGCCTGGTGGCAGGTGCCTGTAATCCCAGCTACTCGGGAAGCTGAGGTACGAGAACTGCTTGACCCTGGGAGGTCGAGGCTGTAGTGAGCCAAGATCATGGTACTACACTCCAGCCTAGAGACCCGTCTTAAAAAAAAAAAAAAAAAAAAAAAAGCTCTTCTTCTGTGTGCGTATTTATATGTGTTGTGTGTATAATGTTTATATAAAAGATCTCTAGTTAATTTGTTTAAAGAAAAATAAGCACTTAAGTATTTCTCAGAAAAGTAGAAACTTTAATGCCTTTTAGTTTACATGACTTAAATAATCTTTGGGAGATAGATAGTTTTAAAGATTATTGGTAAAATAAAAAATGTCTTCAAAATTTAAACATTTGGGCCGGGCGCGGTGGCTCACGCCTGTAATCCCAGCACTTTGGGAGGCCGAGGCGGGCGGATCACAAGGTCAGGAGATCGAGACCACGGTGAAACCCCGTCTCTACTAAAAATTACAAAAAATTAGCCGGGCGCGGTTGTGGGCGCCTGTAGTCCCAGCTACTCGGGAGGCTGAGGCAGGAGAATGGCGTGAACCCGGGAGGCAGAGCTTGCAGTGAGCCGAGATCGCGCCACTGCACTCCAGCCTGGGCTGGGCGACAGAGCGAGACTCCGTCTCAAAAAAAAAAAAAAAAAAAAAAAAAAAAAAAATTTAAACATTTGGTCTAAGTTAGGCAGGTCAGATATTGTGTATACTAAACTACACAAACTGCTTCTATGACTTTTGGAACCATTAGAGTCTAGGGAAGGCCTGGGGATATGTGAGGGTAGCCATGCCCCTTGGCCATGCTGGAAAGAGTTAGACCTTATCTGCACTACTGCCTACTGTCCTAGGCTCCACACCCGGTACTTGCCAAGTTTTTCACCAAAAATAAAAGTTGCTAAGACTTAACACTGGGACATATGCATACAAGGTGTGTAAGAAAAGTACAATGTTTTTGGTAAAAGATTACACGAAGGCATGGGAATGTGGATTTTTTGGCCTGGTTTGGAGGGTTAAAAGATTGTTTTGGCTGGGCGCAGTGGCTCACACCTATACATCCCAACACTTTGAGAGGCTGAGGCAGGTTACTTGACCATTTGAGTCCAGGAGTTCAAGACCAGACTGGGCAATATGGCAAAACCATGTCTCTACTAAAAATACAAAACTTAGCCAAGCGTGGTGGCGCAGGCCTATAATCCCAGCTACTCGCGAGGCTAAGGCACGAAAATCTCTTGAATCCAGGATACAGAGTTTGCAGTGAGCCTAGATTATACCACTGCACTCCAGCCTGGGCAACGAAGCAATTCTGTCTCAAAAAGAAAAACGGAGGAAAAAAAAAAAAAAAGGACTGTAAAATTTAAATAGGATAAAGCTGAGGTTTGAGCAAGTTGTAGACGGTTGTGAAAGGTTAATCTCATAAAAGAAATTCTATGTGTGAACATATTGGCTAAAGTTAAAGGGGGTATTATTCAGTTTTTTCAATAAATGAAACACTGAAATAAAAGCACAACAGTTTTCCTTGGAACATTGATCTGTTCTTTTTAAAAAAAAAAATAGAGAAAGCAAAAATCTTGTAAAAGGTTTATGAGAATCTTACCTGATGGTGAATCATTGAGATTGTATAGATTTGTCTGTAAGGTTTTATTAAGAATCGGGTTTGACATTAATAGTACATTAATGCAAAAGTGAAATTTGGCTTTCTTTCTTGAACAACATTTTCACATAATATTAAAAGACAATGAAAGATTTTTGTTCGCTTTTAAATAAGCTACAGGAAAAAGAAGGGAGGAAAAAGAGACATTGTTTGGAAAGCTGTTTTCCTGCTATGAATGAGTAAAGGTTTTTTGCCTTTTAAAAACCTTTGAGTTATCAATTTGACTAAATAAATGACTTTTGGTGACCTGGGATTTTATTTTATAATATCAAGTGTTTTAAATCTTTGATATTTGACAAACTTTCCAAAATCAAATTCTAAATGATGTCTTTTTCTGACCTGATTAATCATTTTAGATGTTAAGTTCCATAAGTTCAAAATGAAATGTTTGGCCTATTTGGTATATTAAAATCATACAGGAAGCATTGTCAAATATAAAACAGTGTTTGGCTTTCTTTGGATTTTATTTGTATGAATGTGTTGTTGATTTTATGCTCCAAAATTATGGGAACCTCCTGTAATTCTGACATGACGTGTTATCAGTATGCTATCAGTAATTATAACTGTTATGTAAAATTGTTGCATGCCACAGAAATAACCAAAATTTCTAGTCAATTGTGTCTTTAACCGTGGCTGCCCTAAGACTTTTTGTCATTGTTAACTAAAAGTATCTGAGACAGGTCTCAATCAATTTAGAAAGTTTATTTTCAAGGTTAAGGACATGTGCCCAGGAGACTGTGCCATTCTCCAAAGATTTTGAGGGCTTCAATATTTAAAAGGGGAAGGATGGATATTGGGGGAAGAGGAAGAAATTTTTAAAATGTCTGGGTAGATAAGAGACAAATGGTTGCATCTTTCTGAGACTTTGCTGAGCCTTTCACTGAATACACAGTTTACATAAGGCAGGGGAGTAGATGAATAGTTACTTATGCCATTGTCTGACTCAGTGAATCTGCATTTTTACATATGATAATGTAAACAGTAGGGCAGAGGAAGCAATCAGATATGCATTTGTCTCAGGTGAGCAGAGGGATGACTGAGTTCTATTCTTTGTCCTGCACCTGTGAAAATAAGCTATCAATTTACACTGCCAGGGTGAAATTCAACAGAACAGTTCTAAGGTAAAGATCTTGAGACCCCCAAGGAATTTACTTGTGGGCAAATTGTAAGGGAGGTAGATGGCTTTTTTTTTTTTTTTTTTTTTATTCTTTGTAGCTATCTTATTTAAAAATGGGAGGCAGGTTTGCCTGATGCAGTTCCCAGCGTGACTTTTCCATTTTGCTTAGTGATTTCAGAGTCCCAAGATTTATTTTCCTTTCACATCATCTACAGACAATTATCTTGTTTTGATCCTCTTCAAAAGGTGGTTTATAATCAGCTATAGAACTCTGACAAGTACTCTTAAATGCAAGTTTATGATAACTTTGGAAAGTGTGCCGTTAAAATGGAGAGGAAAGAACTTCCAAGACTCTGTTGGAAAACTAATGAGTCTATAAGCATTCAGCAAAACAGGAACTAACTGCATAGACTGAACTAATCAAAAGCCAAAAAATCTTCTTAGTTTTTTCTGCAATTTAAACTGACCCTGCTTATTCCTGTGAACCAACCAGCGATTTCTGGCTGCTGCTCAGAAAAAGAGAGGAATGAGTAACATAAAAATCTGGATCAATATCTAATTCTGGGCGCAGATGGAATTGGCTAGCCACTCCATATCAGCTTGGTTCCAACACAGTTGTCTAATTGATGGAAAGCCTCCTTATTTAGTTTACTTTGGATAATTTCTTAAATTGAACACTTATTAATCTTCTAAATATCACCTTTTGTCAGAACTCAGAGTTATGAATGGCCCTGACCATACCGACGCTCTCTGATTAAGCTCCTCTCTATCCTGAATATAAGATAACCTAATAGTTATGCAGGAATGCCATCACCCGTATTTCTCCTAAAGAAATTACAGAGGATGGATCCTCATCGCTCTACAACACTTAGGATGAAAAGTCCCCTTGTAAAAGGGAGAGGGAGTGTGTCAGAGGCATTGGAACAAGAATGACTCCATCTTGAGTAGGAGCTGGGTAAAGTGAGGCTGAGACCTGCTGGGCTGCATTCCTAGGAGGTTAGGCATTGTCTAGAAACTAATAGGGCTTATTTAGAATCGAATGGCTCCAAAGCAGGTAAGTTGAACAATTATCAAATTAAAGAAACGTCCTGGCCAACATGGTGAAACCCTGAGTTTACTAAAAAAATACAAAAATTAGCCAGGCGTAGTGGCACATACCTGTAGTTCCAGCTACTTGGGAGGCTGAGGCAGGAGAATCGCTTGAACCCAGGAAGTGGAGGCTGCAGTGAGCCGAGATCGAGCCACTGCATTCCAGCCTGGGTGACGGAGCGAGACTCCAGTCTCAAAAAAAAGAAAAAGAAAAAGTTAAAGCAGTTTATGATATTAAAGCATTTAGCAAGGCTGGGTGCGTTAGCTCACGCTTGTAATCCCAGCACTTTGGGAGGCCAAGGTGGGCGGATCACCTGAGGTCGGGAGTTTGAGATCAGCCTGACCAACGTGGAGAAACCTCGTCTCTACTGAAAATACAAAAAATTAGCCGGGCGTGGTGGTGCATGCCTGTAATTCTAGCTACTTGGGAGGCTGAGGCAGGAGAATCGCTTGAATTCGGGAGGTGGAGGTTGCAGTGAGCCGAGATTGTGCCATTGTACTCCAGCCTGGGCAACAAGAAACTCCGTCTCAAAAAAAAAAAAAAAAAAAGCATTTAGCAAATGTTTCAGAGGCATTCGGACCAGAGCAACTCCCTCTTGAATAGGGGCTATGTAGAATGAGGCTGAGACCTGCTTGGCTGCACTCCCAGATTAGACATTCTTAGTCACAGGACAAAAGATCAGCACAAGATACAGGTCACAAAGACCCAGCTGATAAAACAGGATGCAGTAAGAAGCTGCCAAAACCCACCAAAATCAAGATGGCAAGGAAAGTTGCCTCTGGCTGTCCTTGCTGCTCATTATATGCTAATTATAATACATTAGCATGCTAAAAGACATTCCCACCAGTGCCATGAGAGCTTACAAATGGCATGGCAATGTCTGGAAGTTAACCTATACGGTCCATAAGGAAGAGAAATCATCAGTTCCAGGAATTCCTTGCCCCTTTCCCAGAAAGCTCATGAATAATCCATCCTTTGTTTAGCATATATTTAAGAAATATCCAAAAATAACCAACCAGCAGCCCTGGGGGCTGCTCTGCCTATGGAGTAGCCATTGTTTTCTTTACTTTTCTAATAAAAACTTGCTTTCACTTTACTCTGTGGACTCACCTTGAATTACCTCGTGTGAGATCCACGAACCCTCTCTTGAGGTCTAGATTGAGACCCCTTTCCAATAACAAATCTATATTTTACTCAAACCGAGGAAAAGGGTGTGAATAACTGCAGTTAAGACTGCAACAGCTCGGCTAGGCGCGGCGGCTCATACCTGTAATCCCAGCACTTTGGGAGGCTGAGGCAGGCAGATCACGAGGTCAGGAGATGGAGACCATCCTGGCTAACATGGTGAAACCCCATCTCTATTAAAAAAAAAAAAAATACAAAAAGTTAGCCAGGCGTGGTGGCAGGCGCCTGTAGTCCCAGCTACTCAGGAGGCTGAGGCAGGAGAATGGGGTGAACCCAGGATGTGGAGCTTGCAGTGAGCCGAGATCGCGCCACTGAACTCCAGCCTGGGCAACAGAGCAAGACTCCGTCTCAAAAAAAAAAAAAAAAAAAAAAAAAGAGACTGTAACAGCTCAACGGGTTCACCTTGCCCACTGACTAGACAGACTGATTTATTAAGAGAGGAGAATTGCAATAGAGAAAGAGCAATTCACACAGGGCCGGCTTTGCAGGAGAATGGAGTTTTATTGTTACTCAAATCAGTCTCCCCAAGCATTCAGGGAGCAGAGTTTTTAAGGGCAACTTGGTGGGTGGGGGGAAGCCAGGAAGCCAGGAGTACTGATTGGTCAGGAATGAAATCCGCAGGGAGTAGAAGTTGTCTTCTTGAACTGAGTTCCTGGGTGGAGACCACAAGATCAGATGAGTCAGTTTATCCACCTGGGTGGTGCCAGCTGATCCATCAAGAGCAGGGTCTGCAAAATATCTCAGGCACTGATCTTAGCAGCAGTTTAGGGAGGATCAGAATCTTGCAGCTTCCAGTTGCATGACTCTTAAACCATAATTTCTAATCTTGTGGCTAATGTTAGTCCTACAAAGGCAATCTAGTCCCCAGGTAAGAAAGAGGTCTGCTTTGGGAAAGGGCTGTTAATGTCTCTGTTTGTTTGTTTTTGAGATGGGGTCTTCACTCTGTTGCCCAGGCTGGAGTGCAGTGGTGGGATCTCAGTTCACTGCAACCTCCACCTCCCAGGTTCAAGCAATTGTCTTGTGTCAGCCTCCCGAGTAGCTGGGCCTACAGGTGCCCATCATTACACCCATCTAAGTTTTGTATTTTTAGTAGAGACAGGGTTTCACCATATTGGTCAGGCTGGTCTCAAACTCCTAACCTCAGGTGATCCACTTGATTCAGCCTCCCAAAGTGCTGGGATTACAGGCCTGAGCCACCTCACCCAGCCACCACCGCACCCAGCTTGTCTTTATTTTAAACTATAAACTAAGTTTCTCCCAAAGTTAGTTCAGCCCGTCCAGGAATGGACAAGGACAGCTTGGAGGTTAGAAGCAAAATAAATGGAGTTGATTAATTTAGATTTTTTTCACTGTCTCAGTCATTTTGCAAAGGCGGTTTCAAGATGGCCAGGAAAATCTTACACATGGAGAGTTCTTTAAAGTCGTAAGTTAAGGCTGGGTGCGGTGGCTCACGCCTGTAATCCCAGCATTTTGGGAGGTTGAGGTGGGCAGATCACCTGAGGTCAAGAATTTGAAACCAGCCTGGCCAACATGTCAAAACCCTATCTCTAATTTTGTAAAAATACAAAAGTTAGCCAGATGTGGTGGCACACACCTGTACTACTCTGGAGGCTGAGGCAGGAGAATCACTTGAGGCTGGGAGGCAGAGGTTGCAGTGAGCCGAAATCGTGCCATTGCACTCCAGCCTGGGCGACAGAGCAAGACTCTGTCTCAAAACAAAAAAAAAGGACTTAAGTTAATTACTGGCTTTAGGGTGGAGCCTTTTAAGGAACAGGGCCAGGAAAGTATGCAGTTTCCAGGGACTAATAAGCAGGCTTGGATCCCTAAATAAAGGGAATCCGGCTATCCCTTATAGGAGTCTTATCTCTCAGGGGGTGAGGGGATAGATATGTTTCCATACCTTCTAGGTGGTCAAGAGCATGGTTCTCTGATCCAAACATGCAAAGAACCGAGTATTCCCCCATAACTGCCATTAGCCATCTCTTGAAGTATATTTCCTACCTAGCTATTACACATTAAGGCTAAAAGCTCTCTCATAATGTAATTTCTGATACCCTAAAAGTAAAAAAAAAAAAAAAAAAAAAAAAAAAAAAAAAAAAATCAGGTAACACAATGCAAAACAGAGCAGAGCCTGACTTTTAACCAAATCTCTTATTACCACTCTAGCCAGGACAAACAGCCGATATTCCTGGCTTTCGGACTTTACCAAAGGTAACCTCCCAGGTGAAACAAGTAAGACTTAACTAAGATTATGACTTAACCATGGATGTGTGTGTGTGTGTGTGTGTGTGTGTTTTGAGATGGAGTCTCGCTCTGTTGCCCAGGTTAGAGTGCAGTGGCACAGTCTCAGTTCACTGCAACCTCTGTCTCCCAGGCTCAAGCTATCCTCTTACGTCAGACCCCCTAGTAGCTGGGATTACAGGCATGCACCACCATGCCCAGCTAATTTTTGTATTTTTAGTAGAGCGGGGTTTCGCCATGTTGTCTAGGCTGTTCTCAAACTTTTGACCTCAGGGGATCCACCCGCCTCGGCCTCCTAAAGTGCTGGGATTACAGGCATGCACCACCATGCCTAGCTGAACCAAAGTCAGTAAGGATCTGGGTAGGCCCTTAGCTGCTTGCAGAAGTGACCTATCCTAAGAGATGATTTGTCAAGATTTTGTTAATGGAGAGAAGATGATTCCAGAAAATCTGGGTGTTTACCACAGGCTGAGCACAAGGAAAGAAGGGAGGCTTTGGGATTCCTTGTAGGGGCAGGGAACTAGTAGAGACTCTGGTGACTCTGTCTTGCTGTCTTGCTGTCTTGTATCCAGAATGGCCTGGGCTGCCACCTGGGAGAATGCTGTACTCCCTGGGTCCCAAAGTGATGCCAGGAGACTCCCAGATCTCCCTCAGGGAAGGGGTTGCTGAGGATTCTGGGAAGACTACACCAGCTGACCTGGGTGAACTTGTTTCTTGTTTGTTTGTTTTGCTCGTTTGTTTGTTTGAGACGGGGTCTTGCTCTGTAGCCCAGGCTAGAGTGCAGTGGTGTGATCTCGGCTCACTGTAACCTCCATCTCCCAGGCTCAGGTGATCCTCCCACCTCACCCTCCTGAGTAGCTGAGACTACAGGTGCGCACCACCACACCTGGCTAATTTTTTGTATTTACGTAGAGACAGGTCTCACTGTATTGCTCAGGCTAGTCTTGAATTCCTGGGCTCACGTGATCCTCTCACACTGGCCTCCCAAAGTGCTGGGATTACAGGAGTGAGCCGCTGTGCCTGGCCTCAACATTTTTTTCTTTAATTCCAAGTGACTCAAAAGAAAAACAAGGACAAATACAAATAAAGTGTTAAGGCATAAACAGTTAATGGGCAATCAGTTCCTTGCCTAGCTCATTTGAAATTACAGACACTTGACAATGACGCCATCTAGTGGAAGATTAGCAGGTCAAACGAAACCCATCTATTTCTTCTGATTCTTGCTCTGACAGTCCACAGCTGTGAATAAGTGAGTTTTGGTGGCCATCCCAGGAGTGGACTGGTGACCTCCCAATTGTGGGGCATCAGCACCCAGGAACAACATCCTGTGAATGGTCTTTCCTGCTTCTGTGAGTTTGCTGGGCTCTCCTCTGGTCTTTCAAGTTCCAAAGAGAAGAATCTAGCACTTACTGAGTACTCCTGGTTAAACGTCAGTTCATTAGATGGCCAGCTGACTCCATCCTCATGATGACCCTGTGACGTGTTCTATTTCAAACACGAAAAAACCCAGCCTGGTCAACATGGCAAATCCTCATCTCTACAAATAATTTAAAAACTAGTCAGATGTGGTGGGGCGTGCTTGTGCTCCCAGCTACTGGGGAGGCTGAGGCAGGAGGAGTGCCTGAGCCCGGGAGCTCAAGGCTGTAGTGAGTCGTGATCACACCACTGCACTGCAGCCTGGGCAACAGAACAAGACCCCATCTAAAAAAAAAAAAAGAAAAGAAAAGAAACTGTAACTATAAAGGTAGTCTGTCTCTTTGTAGGAAGGCTGAAATACTTGTTTGTACATAGTGCTAGAAGAGCCTTACTGTTGGAATTTACAGAGGGAGAAGCTGAGATATTTGCTCAAAGTTGCTTACTACTCAATGGGAATGGCGTTTGGGCTGAAACTCAAGTTATTTTGGGCAAAAAAACTTGCAGTGAGCACTGCAGCCTCGACCTCTGGGGCTCAAGTGATCCTGCTGCCTCAGCCTCCCCAGTAGCTGGGACTGCAGGCATGCTTCATCACACCTGGCTAATTTTTTTTATTTGTGGAGACAAGGTATTGCCACGTTGCGCAGGCCGGTCTCCTGAACTCAAGTGACCCTTCCTCCTTGGCCTCCCAGAGTGCTGGGATTCCAGGCATGAGACACCATACCTGGCCTATTTTATATATTTTCAATGTACTATTTCTGTATTACACATTTTATATACTTTTTAACATCAATAGTATGTCTGTATTAGAAATAACAATGTAAAAGTGAAATAAGCAATGAGAGTGTCCAAAGCTATTTTAAAAGTGTTTAGGGTGGCCAGGTGCAGTGGCTCTCACCTGTAATCCCAGCACTTTGGGAAGCCAAGGCGGGTGGATAGACTTGAGGCCGGGAGTTTGAGACCAGCCTGGGCAACATGGTAAAACCCCGTCCCTACTAAAACTACAAAAAATTAGCCAGGCATAGTGGTGCACGCCTGTAATCCCAGCTACTCAGGAGGTTGAAGCACGAGAATCACTTGAACCCAGGAGGTGGAGGTTGCTCCGTCTCAAAAAAAAATAAAAATAAAAAAAAATAAAGAAAGAAAGAAAGAAAGAAAAGAAAAGCATTTAGGAGAAGCTGCGACTGATAAATTACAAATAGATGAGTTTACGTCTGACTTGCTAATATTCCACTAGATGGCGTCATTGTCAAGTGTCTGTAATTTCGAAAGGGGGCAGGAACTGGCCATTAACTGCTTATGCCTTAACACTTTATTTTTTCCTTGTTTTTCTTTTGAGTCACTTGAAATTAAAGAAAAAAAAAGTTGAGGCCAGGCACAGCGGCTCACTCCTGTAATCCCAGCACTTTAGGAGGCCAGTGTGGGAGGATTGTGTGAGCCCAGGAATTCAAGACTAGCCTGAGCAATACAGTGAGACCTTGTCTCTACATAAATACAAAAAATTAGCCAGGTGTGGTGGTGCGCACCTGTAGTCTCAGCTACTCAGGAGGCTGAGGTGGGAGGATCACCTGAGTCTGGGAGATGGAGGTTACGGTGAGCCGAGATCACACCACTGCACTCTAGCCTGGGCTACAGAGCAAGACCCTGTCTCAAACAGACAAACAAACAAGCAAGACAAACAAACAAGCAAAAAAACAAACAAGAAACAAGTCGAAGTTCCCTTCAGAAATACCCTACTATTTCAAGCCTATAGAGGGTAAACCAAATGAGGTGCTTGTTAAAAGTCCTGCAGAAATTCACCCCTGATACCTTGATTATCACAGAGAAAAATGTTTTCGGCTGCTTTAAAATGTTCCATAATTCTGAGCAGGCTGGCAGTCCTACCTTTTCACCATCAACAACCCCTCCATTATTTTTATTATGTATTTATTTATTTTATGTTTTAAGGCAGGGTCTCACTCTGTTGCTCAGGCTAGAGTGCAGTGGCACAACCATGGCTCACTACAGCCTTGAACTCCAGAGCCTCATCCTCCCAACTCAGCCTCCCTAATAGCTGGGACTGTAGGCATGCACCACCAAGCCCAGTTAATTTTGTTTTGTTTTGTTTTGTTGTTTGTTTGTTTGTTTTAGTGATGGAGTCTCACTATGCTGCCCAGGCTGGTCTCAAACTCCTGGGCTCATGTGATCCTCCTGCCTCTGCCTCCCAAAGTGTTGTGATTATAGGCATGAGCCACCACTCCTGGCCCCTTCATTATTTGTATTTTATAAATCTCATTATTGGGAATATTTTATCCAAAATAGCATTGACTAAGTAGTCAATGATTTTTCTATCTGTATTTATATGTATATTTGATTAATTAAAGTCCTCAGTAGATAAGGGACAACCTTGCTAGGATGATAAAACTCCATCCCTGCTGGGCGCAGTGACTCACGCCTGTAATCCCAGCACTTTGGGAGGCCAAGGTGGGTGGATCACTTGAGGTCAGGAGTTTGAGACCAGCCTGGCCAACATGGTAAAACCCCGTCTCTACTAAAAACACAAAAATAAGCCAGGTGTGGTGGCAGGTGCCTGTAATCCCAGCTACTCAGCAGGCTGAGGCAGGAAAATTACTTGAACCCGGGAGGTGGAGGTTGCAGTGGCCTGAGATCACGCCACTGCACTCCAGCCTGGATGACAGAGCAAGACTCTGTCTAAAAAAAAAAAAGAGAGAGAGAGAGAGAGAATGCTTCTCCTTCCTGCTTGAAATGCCCAAATCACCATGGTCATATCATTGATGAGCTAAGCAATGGGATTCTTGGGCTTATAAGTTTACAGTTGCTGAAGCCTCCACGGTATGGGGCAGTTTTTGTGAAATCCTCTAGTACTGGAATGGCACCATGGAAGTGGAAGGAATAGAGTGGAATGTGATTGAGTCTTCCTTATTCAAAAAAAAAGAGCCCCTTTGCAGATACAGCTGTCTATACCCATGGGTTCCAGATTCATGGATTCAACCAACCGCAGATCGAAAATATTCAGAAAAAAATTCCATCATTTCAAAAATTGAAACTTGAATTTTCCACGTGCTGAGTACTATGTTGAATCTGTTGCAAACTAAATGATGTGTAGCATCTTATGTGGTTTTATAAGTAATCTAGAGATGATTTTTTTTTTTACTGCTCCTTATGGAGCAGAGCTAACTCATAGGCAGTACACCCAGAGTTGGCCATAAGTAATCTAGAGATGATTTTAAATACACAGAAGGGTGTATCTAGGTTATATGCTAACACTATGCCATTTTACAGAAAAGACTTGAGCGTCCTGAGATTTTGGTATCTGTGGGGGTCCTGGTACAATCCCCCATGGATATCGAGGGACAATAGTATTCACAAAGAAAAAAGTTGAATTACACCAACAGCACATTTGATTCAGTCTCCAAGACTCCATCTCCGATGGGATGAATTTAAAGAATGAGTTATTATAATTTTGCCAGTTGGTCAGAATTTCGTATCTGGATAGCTGAGAGTCAGATCTACTAGCAAGTAGCTTTGTGTTGACTATGGACAAGTGGAACTGTGCTAATTCTAAAAAGGTGGTGTTCTCTTACTAATTACAAAATGCAATTCTGAAAGCAAACGCCACATATATGTGAATGTTAGTTTTATTGGACAGGGTCAAACAAGTTTCTCTCCCATAGAAGGGAAAAATGAGACATCTTTCTCTCTTGCTTTGAATGACTGTGTTGGGAGGTGAGTGTGTCGTGGGTTTGTAATTCATCTCCTTAGGGGCAGGGAAGTGTTGTACTCATTTTTGTAGCCCCTCATCCAGCCTGCACAGAGCATTTAGTGGCCACTCAGCCAATGAGAGTCTGTATATTTCTCTAATTTCTGGGCAGAAAAACAGAGTAGGTGGGTGATTTTTAGTATTTGGAGCATCCAACAAGGAGAGGACTACTCCCAACTCTCCGGTTTGTCCTGTGGTGTTTCTTTCTTTTTGTTGTTCTTGTTTGTTTTGAGATGGAGTCTTACTCTGTCACCCAGGCTGGACTGCAATGGTGCAATCGCGGCTCACTGCAACCTCTGCCTCCTGGGTTCAAGCAATTCTCCTGCCTCAGCCTCCCAAGTAGCTGGGATTACAGGCGTGTGCCACCACGCCTGGCTAATTTTGTATTTTTGGTAGAGACAGGGTTTTTCGTGTTGGTCAGGCTGGTCTCAAACTCCTGACCTCAGGTGGTCCGCCCGCCTCAGCCTCCCAAAGTGCAGGGATTACAGGCGTGAGCCACCGTGCCCAGCCTGTCCTGTGATGTTTCTGACCTTGAGTCTTGCCCTCTGCAGGCTGTAGGCACCGGGAAGACAAAGCTAACGTGACTGTTTAGAATGTATTTCCTATCGGCCGGGCGCAGTGGCTCACGCCTCTAATCCCAGCACTTTGGGAGGCCTAGGCAGGCAGATCACTCGAGGTCAGGAGTTCAAGACCAGCCTGGCCAAAGTGGTGAAACCCCGCCCCTACTAAAAATACAAAAATTAGCTGGGTGTTGTGTTGTGTACCTGTAATTCCAACTACTTGGGAGACTGAGGCAGGAGAATTGCTTGAACCAGGGAGGCGGAGGCTGCAGTGAGCCGAGATTGCGCCACTGCACTCCAGCATGGGCAACAGAGTGAGACTCTGACTCAAAAAAAAAAAAAAAGTGACAGCAAATGATTTCTTTTTTCTTTCTTTCTTTTTTTTTTGAGATGGAGTTTTGCTCTCGTTACCCAGGCTGGAGTGCAGTACAATGGCGCGATCTCGGCCCACTGCAACATCTGTCTCCCGGGTTCAAGCAATTCTCCTGCCTCAGCCTCCCAAGTAGCTGGGATTACAGGCATGTGCCACCACGCCCAGCTAATTTTGTATTTTTAGTAGAGATGGGGTGTCTCCATGATGGACAGGCTGGTCTCGAACTCCTGACCTCAGGTGATCCAACCGCCTCAGCCTCCCAAAGTGCTGGGATTACAGGCGTGAGCCACTGCGCCCGGCCCAGCAAATGCCTTCTTAGTGTAAGTATATCCCATGCAATATGCAAGGATGTCCCATCTGAGACATACTTATATTAAAAATAATATTTGTTGCATATCTGAAATTTAACTAGGCATCCTGTATTTTTATTGACTACATTCGGGAACCCTACAATTTGTGAAGACAGAGTTGTACAAGCATCACCACAATCCAGTTGAGCACATTTTCTTCACCCCCAAAAGTTCCCTCTAGCCCATTGGCAATCGTCCTCCAATCCCTCTCCAAGTCCCAGGCAACCTCTGGTCGGCATCCTGTCTCTATAGATTTGGAGAAGACTGTATTTTTAAGTGGAGAGACTTGGCTGTTACATAACTTTGTTTAAAACCCGAGTATTTGTATGAAGAGTTTCATTTCATTTTTTCAAGCGAAACCATGGAGGAGAGTGGCTGCCCAAGGTGGGGTTTGTCTTTTGCCGTCTGAGTGGCCCCTGGGATACAGGTATGTCCATTATTTAAATCTCTTGGTGTTTACAGACCACATGGGTAACCCCTGTTGTGGCAAGGCTGAGGGCCTCCTCACCTGTCACTGAGTGTGGGGACTGTTTTCAGGCCTGGGCAGGGCAGGAAGTCTGGAGGGGATATCACGCGATCAGAGGGGCCATTCAAGAATGCTGCAGGCTACACTGACAAAATGCTGGTCCTTGGCTACCTGGGACCAGTCCTGGAATGCCTTAACTAGATTAAATATTATGAGTCAAGGTGCCTAGCACCGTGCCTGTTGCCTAAATGGTAGCTGGAAAATAGTCTCCCATGAATCCAGACTGACATTTGCTCCACACCTAGTAGGTCCTTTAGATCTAGAGATATCCATGAAGGATGGCTCTTGCTTTAAGAACTTAATTCTTTAGTGACTAATGTTTCTAGAGCATTTACCACAGGCAAGCATTTTCTAAGTGCTTTACATATGTTAATGTCCAGTCCTCACAGACACACTGTGAGGCAGATGCTCGCATTCTCTCCATCTTGCCTATGAAGAAATCAAGGCTCAGAGAGGTTAAGCAAATCCCCTGAGGTCACACAGCTAGTCTGGGCCTAGAAGAGCCTTTTCTCCTACTATTACTCTGTGTTGCTTCACAATATGGTGTAAGTTCTGTGGGAGCCCAGAAAGCAAGGCATCTGAGCTACTGGGAAGGAGGGATGAAACAAGTCCCCTGAGGAGTTAGCTGACCAAGGAAGCAGGGAACAGTATTTCAAGCAGAAGGAACAGCATGTGCAAGGGTTACAGGCAAGAGACCGTGGCCTGCATAAAGAGTGGCTGATGAGGTTTGGGATAAGTGACTTCCCAGAGCATTTCAAAAAAACTCAAAATTTTTTTTGGGGAAAATGGTCTGATTTTGGCAGGAGAAAGAATCTCAAAAGAGAGCATTGAGACCTTCAGGAGCTATTGTTAACTTTGGTGAATTGTCTCTGGTGCATCTCTCTCCCTCGCAAGGCCTGTTTCTTCTTCTGTGATAAAAGGCCTAATAGCACCTATGCTGTGGGCTCATTTAATAGAACACAGTCGTGTGGAGGGCGTAATATAAGAGAACGGAATGGAATCATGTAGGTGGCATGCATCGAGAGCTTCGCATGTGGCGTGTGGCCACCCAGTTGTGGCACAGCCCTGGGCCCCGATGCATTTGCTTGGGCTTCCATGCTTTACTGACGCATTGAAGAGGAGCTGGGAACTTGTTTTCCATCTGGCAGAGTCCCTTCTGTCTTCCTCTGCCTGCGGTTCTGGGGGCTCAGTCTGGAGAGGCGCCAGGCCGCTAACCGACTCTGGTGTTGGGAATGCGTTTGCAGGGAGCCAGGGGAAGGGAGCAGTCTGATTGCCAGCTCCCTCCGGGCTCCCTTCCTGGTGATTTATCACTATGGAAACTGAGCTCCTTTCCTCTTCGCGCTGCCGGCTGGTGGGGGTGCACATTGTTGATGGCCGTTGCCGCACAGATCAGAAGTTCCTTCCTCTTTCCTGCTGCAGAAATGCCACAGTAACCTACGTGGCCCAAGAACTGCAGCTCACACCTGAAGAGCCCGGTCTTGGGAAAAACAATCTCATCGGATTCCCCAGGGCTCACGAGGGCCTTCTGGGTAAGCAGAGACGGCCTGAGAACAATGTCAGGGGAGAACAATGCAGCCACCGGGCTGAGCTGGTGGCCCTGCTGTTCCTCTTCCTTCAGCTTCCCTAGCTGGGGGTTAAAAATGGGTTTACAGGCAGTGGCAGATAGCATCATGTTAGGCGGCAGAAAACTGAAACTCAGAGTCTCTTAGTGTGAGCAGTCTCCTGTGACAGCCCACTTGCGGCAGGTGCCCAGCCCTGCATATGCCACCCATGACATACGCCCACCCACTGCATATGCCCACCCACTGCATATACCCACTTACTGCATATGCCTACCCACTGCATATACCCACTCACTGCATATGCCTACGCATCACATATGCCCACCCATTGCATATGCCCACCCACTGCATGTACCCACCACTGCACATGCCTACCCACTGCATATACCCACTTGCTGCACTTGCCCACCCATGACATATGCCCACCCAGTACATGTGCCTATCCACTGCATATACCCAACCCCTGCATATGCCCACCCATTGCATATTCCTGCCCATTACACATGCCTATCCACTGCATATACCCATCCACTGCATATACCTACTCACTGCATATACCTACTCACTGCATATGCCCACCCACTGCATATGCCCCTTCACCACATATACCCACTCACTACACATGCCCATCCACTGCATATGCCCACCCACTGCATATACCCACTCACTGCATATGTCCTCCCATCACATATGCTCACCCACTGCACAGGCCTGGTGAGAGCTGGCTCTGCTGGACTTGGTCCGGCCCTCAGTAACCATTCCTTAGAGGCCAGTGCCTGGATTAGAGCACCCTGGGCATGGCATCACCTGTACCTGTGCCAGGTCCTAGACTCAAGGACACGGGGCAAGGGGGGACTCCAGAGACAACAAAGGAAGCTCCCTGGCCAGGAAGTCCTGAGACACTGCCAGGCCCAGCAGTCCCCTTGCTGGCCACACAGACAAGACAAATGGCCAACCTCAGGGCCTCAGGGTCTTTCTCTGCAAGTTGACCTAAGGGATTCCTCTGTAGGCCTTATCCTATGGGGGATGGGAGAGAGGGAGCTAAGAGCACTTCCTACTTGCCCATCTGTCTCTTAGAGAGGTTCATCTAAGGGTAGTTTTCTGGGGAAACTGGCCTTGAAACGACCTGGGAGAAAAACATTTCATTTAGGAGTTGAGGCTTGTCAATGCATCTCACAATAATTTGCAGAAATCCCCTTTACCTCCCTGAATATACAAGATCTTTTCTAGGTGGAAAATGTCCCTGTTTGTTTTCCGTTTAGAATTTCCCCTTTTTGGGAGCATATTTGCTCTCTCTTACCCTCAGAGAAAATTTCCAAGTTCCTTCCACATTCTAAAGAGCAATGTGAAAATTCAAGGTTTTTTTTTTTTTTTTTCGTTTTGAGACTGAGTCTCGCTCTGTCGCCCAGGCTGGAGTGCCGTGGCACGATCTCGACTCATTGCAACCTCCGCCTTCCGGGTTCAAGCGATTCTCCTGCCTCAGCCTCCTGAGTAGCTGGGACCACAGGCACGTGCCACCATGCCTGGCTAATTTTTGCATTTTTAGTAGAGACAAGGTTTCACCATGTTGGCAAGGTTGGTCTCCAACTCCTGACCTCAAGTGATCCTTCTGCCTCAGCCTCCCAAAGTGCTGAGATTACAGGTGTGAGCCATGGCACCCGGCCTTATTTTTTAAATAGAAATATTTTTATTGAGATAATAGCACATTTGCATGCATTTGCAGTAAATAATACAGAGATATGTACTAGTTTCCCCTAATGGTAACATTTTGCAAAACTACAGTATACCATCACTACCAAGGTTTCTGGCTTTTGTTTATTTGTTTGTTTTGTTTTTGAGACAGGGTCTCGCTCTGTCACTCAGGATGGAGTGCCATGGCCCAAACATGGCTCACAGTAGCCTCCACCTCCCAACTCAAGCAATCCTCCCACCTCAGCCTCCTGAGTAGCTAGGACCACAGGCATGTACCCCCAGGCCTGGCTAATTAAAACACAAAATTTATGTAGAGATAGGGGGTCTCACTATGTTGTCCAGGAGGGTCTCGAACTCCTGGGCTCAAGTGATCCTCCCACCTCAGCTTCCCAAAATGCTGGGATTATAGTCACAAGCCATAGCGCTGGCTGCAACTGGTCCATTTTAAAAAAGCTCTAATTAAAGCATGTCCTTGACATTTGGGAGGTATCCATCCGCAGGCCCAGATGTGTTCTCACATTCTGGGTATTAGGAATGTTTACACAGGCTCCTGACATGGTCCTAAATCACATGAATCTCATTTCTGTCTAGAAGCATCATATCCTGTGCATATTCTCATACCCCAACTTGGCTACCTTTTTGATTTTTATGTATCTATTTATTTTAATTTTGTTTAATCAGGTAATGAAGCTGTAAAGAAACAGGAAACATGAAGACAGTTGTATAGAACAAGGTGAAGGATTACATCCTTGAATAACCTTGGTGAATACATATGTTACATTCAGTGTATTTCAACTGTTTCAGACTTTGATCCCTTCCATCTTTGTTCTAGACCAAAGATTTTTCTATTGTGGAGCATTTCAAGAAGTCCTGAAATGTTTCCTTTTTTCTTTTCTTTTCTTTCCTTTTCTTTTCTTTTTTTTTTTTTTTTTTTTTTTTTTTTGAGACAGAGTCTCACTCTGTCACCCAGGCTTGAGTGCAGTAGCAGGATCTCAGCTCGCCTCTGCCTTCTGGGTTCAAGCAATTCTCCTGCTTCAGCCTCCCGAGTAGCTGGGATTACAGGTGTGCACCACCATGCTCAGATAATTTTTTGTATTTTTAGTGGAGATGGGGTTTGATCATGTTAGCCAGGCTAGTCTCAAACTGCTGACCTCAGGCAGTCCACCTGCCTTGGCCTCTCAAAGTGCTGGGATTACAGGTGTGAGCCACCGCACCCAGCTGTGAAATGTTTTTCTTCTAGGGATCCTGTGTGAGGAATTAGGGCTCAGGGCTGAAGGCAGGCAGTCAGCATCACCACTTTAGCTGTGGGATCGTGGGCAAGAGTACTAACCTCTCTGAGAGTCTTGTTTCTCTCTTGTAAAAGGAGAGTAATAACAGTAACTGACTCATAGGATTAAAGGAAATGTGAGAAGTATGTAAGCACTCAATAAATATTAGTTATTATTATTTAAGTAAAAGCTCCATAGTGGAGTCTTATAATTTTTAGGAGTAAAATCATAACTCTCATACAAATATAAAATGAACATGCGTCAGATATTTTATTTAACTTATCAATTAATGAGTGAACCAGTGAAATGCTATAACTTACTCAAAGGAGAATCAAAGAGCATATGTATATATGCTTAGATTGATTGATCAATTGATCATTAGATACACAGATATCTACCATCAGGGATGCTAAAATGAATTGGCTTAAAAAGTGTAAAACTGGCCGGGCGCAGTGACTCACGGCTGTAATTCCAGCACTTTGGGAGGCTGAGGTGGGCAGATCACCTGAGGTCGGGAGTTTGAGACCAGCCTGACCAACATGGAAATAATATTCCATTATATTGATATATCACATTTTGTTTACTCATTCATCAATTGATGAACATTTGTGTTGTTTCTACGTTTTGGCTATTGTGAATACTGCTTCTATAAAGATTTGTTACTTCTTTTTTTTTTTTTTTTGAGACAGAATCTCGCTTTGTCGTTCCAGGCTGGAGTGCAGTGGCGTGATCTCGGCTCACTGCAAGCTCCGCCTCCTGGGTTTACACCATTCTCCTGCCTCACCCTCCCGAGTAGCTAGGACTACAGGCGCCCGCCACCACACCCTGCTAATTTTTTGTATTTTTAGTAGAGACGGGGTTTCACCGTGTTAGACAGGATGGTCTTGATCTCCTGACCTTGTGATCCACCCGCCTTGGGCTCCCAAAGTGCTGGTATTACAGGCGTGAGCTACTGCGCCCAGCCCTATAAACATGTTTTTGTGTGGACATGTTTTCAGCTCTCTTGACTATATCCCCAGTAGTTGAATTGCTGCTGGATCACATGGTAACTTAAGTTTTAATTTTGGGGGAACTGCTAGCTGTTTTCAAAGTGGCTGTATCATTTTACAATGCCATAGTAGGCTATGGGCATTCCTGTTTCTCTACATCCTCATCAATGCTTAGCGTCTGTCTTTTTGGTTATCGTTATCCTAGTGGGTATGAAGTGGTATCTCATTGTAGTTTTGATTTGCAATTCCCTAATGACTAAAGATGTTGAGCATCTTTTTAATGTGTTTGGGGTCTTTTTTTTTTTTTTTTAAATCTTCTTAGGAGAAATAATCTGCTCAAATCCATTTTTTTTTTTTTAAGACGGAGTCCCATTCACTCTATCGCCCAGGCTGGAGTGCAGTGATGCGATCTTGGCTCACTGCAACCTCTGCCTCCTGGGAACAAGTGATTCTCCTGCCTCAGCCTCCTGAGTATCTGGGATTACAGGCATGTGCCACCGCCCAGCTAATTTTTTGTATTTTTAGTTGAGATGGAGTTTCACCATATTGGCCGGGCTGGTCTTGGAACTCCTGACCTTAAGTGATCCTCCTGCCTCAGCCTCCCCAAGTGCTGGGATTACAGGCGTGAGCCACCACGCCCGGCCCCTTTGCCAATTCTTTAAAGTGGTTGTGTTTTTGTTGTTGAGTTGTAACAGTTCTTTATATATTCAAGATCCTAGACCCTTATCAGATATTTGATTTCCAAATATTTTCTCCCATTCTGTGAATTACCTTTCACTTTCCTAATGCTATCCTTTGCAATAAAAACATTTTTAGTTTTAATAAAGTCCAATTTATCTATTTTTGTTATTTTGTTGGTTGTGGTTTTGTGGTTTTGAGAACAGAATGCACAAATACCTGTTTTGGCTTCAGTGCTGGGAAATGGCGGTGCTCTTCCCCGATCAGCGGCCAGGCCACTCAGGGTGTAAGACAGTAGCTCCCCTAATCTCTTGGGCTGTTGTGTGCATGATCTGCTGTCAGGTCCTTCTTCATTAGATCTAGAAGATACAGTAATCAGAAGAATAAAAATACTGTCTAGGTAAAAGAAATTTTTAAATTTATAATGTGAATATATTTTTATTTATACCAGTACAGTTTCAAAACATAATTTTTATTTCTTTTTATGGAGGAAGAGGTCTACAAAGGCAAAAATGCCTATGGTTATGAGTCATAATACAACCATGTCAGCCAGGTGCAGTGGCTCATGCCTATAATTCCAGTACTTTGGGAGGCCGAGGCGTGCAGATTGCTTGAGCTCAGGAGTTTGAGACCAGCCTGGGCAATGTGGCAAGATCCCGTCTCTACAAGAATTACCAAAATTAGCCAGATGTGGCGGTGCATGCCTATAGTTTCAGCTACTCGAGAGGCTGAGGTGGGAGGATGGCATGAACCTGGGAGGCAGAGGTTGCAGTGAGCTGTGATCACGCCACTGCACTCCAGCATGCGCAACAGAACAAGAACCTGTCTCAAAAAAAAAAACCCCAAAACCCAAAAACAAAACAACCATGTCAGTTGTAACTGGAGAAGGCCTCCTGCAGGGGATGGGATAGCACAGACTCCTCCACAATGTCCCTGCCTGCCTTTGCCCAGCTGCCCACCTTTGTGAGGGGCCAGACTGGGGTGGTGAGGGCAGCACATGGTGGGTGTGGAAGAAAAGGCACTGAGCGCTGGCCCTTGGGTTCATGAGTCAGCAGAGCTCCAGAGCAGCGATTCAGATGTGGCATGCCCAGCCAAACCAGACCAACAACTGTTGTTATTGTTCAATCATAACCATTGTTTTTTAAAAAAAATTTTAATTAATTATTATTACTTTTTGAGACAGGGTCTTGCCCTGTTGCCCAGGCTAGAGTACAGTGGTGTGATCGCGGCTCACTGTAGCCTCAAACTCCTGGGCTCAAGCGTTGCTCCTGCCTCAGCTTCACGAGTAGCTGGGACCACGGGCATGCACCACCGTACCCAGCTATTTAAAAAATTTTTTTTGTTGTTACTATGTTCTTATTGTGCTCTGTTGGTTAAACGTGCTTTCAAAGGCTAGCTCTTGTTTGATCTTCCTAACAAGCCTATTCAATGGATAGATGGGCATATTATTCCCATTATATAGGTGAGGAACCTGAGCCTCAGAGCATTTAAGCTATTAAATTACAGAGAACAGACAAGAACCTCAGGCTTCTGATTTACGCATTAGTGCATGTTCACTTCCAGGCTGGGGTGTGTCCCAAACCCAGTGGATGCGGGCTGTTGAGTCTGGCTCTTCAACTCTCCAAGACTAATGAGATCTGCAGCTACAGGTGGGGGAAATGGAATGGCCGGTGAATCTCATTTCCCATCACCATCGTCATGAAATAGGTGGTTGGCCTCCTGTGCCTGGTGCTGGTAGCCCTCTGACATGTCTGTTGCCCACCTGCCTCCACCTTCCTCCCCCCACCTCACCCCCAGCTGCTCAGAAAAACCACTTCCTGAAGTTTACTCCAGCAGGCAGCTTTTTTTTGGTGCAGTTAATGAGTTGCTATGTTTCGGAACTGCGTTACTTACCTGGTATTTGAAGGCAGGAGCACTGCAGGTAGAAATGACTGTGTGTCTGTCCTCCTTCAATTCCACTTGGCTGAGGAGAAGAAGCGAACAACACCATGTGACAAGCAGAGTCCTGGGTGAGTTTGTTAAGCCTGGTGGGAACTCGTGGGGTCCCTTGGTTATGTAGGAGTCAGTTACTTGATCAGTTACCAAGAAGCCAAAGCAGTGTGGGAATCTCTGCCCCCACCCAATCAAGGAATCCACCAAGGTCAAGGGGAAGAAGCAGGGAGAAAGGAGAGGCCCACAAACAAATAAAAACCCATTCAATTTACTATATTGAAAAAGGCCAGGCCAGGCATAGTGGCTCATGCCTATAATCCCAGCACTTTGGGAGGCTGAGGCTGGAGGATCTTTTGAAACAAGAAGCTGGAGACCAGCCTGGGCAAGACCCTGTCTCTACAAAAAGTAAAAAATTAGCTGTGTGTGGTGGCGCACACCTATAGTCCCAGCTACTTGGGAGGCTGAGGCAGGAGGATAGCTTGAGCCCAGGAGTTTGAGGCTGCAGTGAGCCATGATTGTGCCACTGCACTCCAGCCTAAGCAACAGAGTAAGACCCTGTCTAAAAAAAAAAGAAAAAAAATAAGATGTTGGCTGGGTGCAGTGGTTCACACCTGTAATCTCAGCACTTTGGGAGGTTGAGGTGGGCGGATTGCTTATGGTCAGGAGTTTGAGACCAGCCTGGCAAACATGGTGACACTCCGTCTCTACTAAAAATACAAAAATTAGCTGGGCATGGTGGTGCATGCCTGTGATCCCAGCTACTCGGGAGGCTGAGGAAGGAGAGTTGCTTGAACTCAGGAGGCAGAGGTTGCAGCAAGCCGAGATTGTGGCACTGCACTCTAGCCTGGGCAACAGGGCAAGACCCTGTCTCAAAAAAAAAAAAAAAAAAAAAAAAAATGCTAACTGATACACAGATGACAAATAAGCATGTGAAAACATGCTCAATATTGTTAGTCAATAAGAAAATGCATATTGAAACCGTAATAAGATATTACTACACCCCCCACTAGGATGGCTAAAATTAAAGGCCTGCCAAGTGTTGGTGAGGGTGTGGAGCAACTGGGACTCAGGCACTGCTGATGGGAATGCAAAATGGCATAACCAGTTGGGAAAACAGTTTCTTAAAATATTAAACATACATACACCTATTGCATAATCTGGCTGCTTCATTCCTAGGTATTTACCCAAGAGAAATAAAAATATATGTCCGTACAAAGGTTTGTTCATAGCAGCTTTTTCTGTAACTGTGTAAGATTGGAGACAGCCTAAACGTCCATCAGTAGGTGAATGGAGAGGCTGGGTGCAGTAGCTCATGTCCTAATCCCAGGGTTTGGGGAAGCTGAGGCGGGAGGATGGCTTGAGACCAGGAGTTCAAGACCAGCCTGGGTAACAAGAAAAACCTTGTCTCTAAAAAAAAAAAAAAAAAATTAGAAAAAATAATAGATGAATAAATAAGTAAACTGTGGTGTGTTCATATAATGAACTGCTACTCAGCAGTAAAAAGGAATGAAATATTGATACATCCACCAACATGACAACATGGAGGAATCTCAGAATAATTACATTGATCGAAAGAAGACAGGCCAGGCTGGGCACGGTGGCTCACGCTTGTAATCCCAGCCCTTTGGGAGGTCAAGGCAGATGGATCACGAGGTCAGGAGTTCAAGATCAGCCTGGTCAAGATGGTGAAATCCTGTCTCTACTAAAAATAAGGAAATTAGCCAGGCGTGGTGGCAGGCGCCTGTAATCCCAGCTACTGGGGAGACTGAGGCAGAGAATTGCTTGAACCCGGAAGGTGGAGGTTGCAGTGAGCTGAGATTGTGCCATTGTACTCTAGCCTGGGCAACAGAGAGAGACTCCGTCTCAAAAAAAAAAAAAAAAGAGAAAAAGAGAAAAAAGACACACCAAAGATACTGATAATAATAATACAAGGTACATACTGTATGAATCTTTACAAAATTCCAGAACATGCAAACTCATCAGAAAGCAGATCAATCCTTGCAGCGGGGAGAGTGCAGAGGGCAAGGGAGACAAAGGGCACAGGAACCTTTTGGGGGTGGTGGATGTATCTGCTTCCTTGATTATAGAGGTTGTTTCATCGGTATACACATGTCAACACTTTTCTAAGTGTATACTTTAAACATTTGCAACTTATTGTATGTCAGTTATATAATACTTCATAAAGCTGAACAGAAATTCAATTTCTTAATTAAAATTTTAAAGGTAATACTGTCGGGCACGGTGACTCAAGCCTGTAATCCCAGCAGTTTGGGAGACCGAGGTGGGTGGATCACCTGAGGTCAGGAGTTCAAGACCAGTCTGGCCAACATGGTGAAAACTCATCTCTACTAAAAATACAAAAATTAGCCGGGTATGGTGGCGCATGCCTGTAGTCCCAGCTACTTGGGAGGCTGAGACATGAGAATCACTTGAACCCTGGAGGTGGAGGTTGCAGTGAGCTGAGACTGTGCCACAGCCTGGGCAACAGCGCAAGACTCCAACTCAAAAAAAAAAAAAAAAAAAAAGGTTAAAGGGTAATACAGTCGCATGATTTAAAAACCAAAGTACAGAAAACTTTACAAAGAAAAGTCCCCCAATGCTCAGTTTCTGCCACCCACCCCTCTGCCACAGATAATAAGAATCCTTTGCATCCTTACTGACTTTCTACAAGTTGATGTTTACGCTCCCCTACTGATGGTAAAGTATCCTTGTCTACTGTAAATAGCAAGTCAGACAAAGGTTAATACCCTTAGAGAGTCAGGTAAACCCTGGGCAGGCATGCAGTAATCACTTTTGCCTATTTCCAATTTCAGATACTTTTTCTTACATTATGGAAACCGTCTGTTCATATTCTTTGCCCATTTTTCTATTGGATTGTTGGTCTTTTCTTTTTCTTCTTCTAGTTTCTTTTCTTTCTTTTAATCAGGCAGCCTCCCAAGCCGGAGTCGGCTTAGACAGACTCTCGATCTTTTTCTTCTTAATTTATGAGTGTTCTTCACATACTGGGGAGGTTAGCTCTTTGTCCATGATGTGAGTTGCAAACATTTTTTCCAGTTAGTAGTTTTTCTCTTGACTCTTTTTTTTTTTTTTGGCAAAGCAGAACTTTTTTTTTTTCCATGAAGTATAATTTATCAATTAATTTTAGGGCTTCTGGATTTTAAGTTTTAGTTAAACCAGCCTCTGCCATTCAAGGTTGTAAGGACTTCTCTTGTGTTTTCTTCTAGAACTTTTTTTTTTTTTTTTGTGAGACAGAGTCTTTGTCGCCCACGCTAAAGTGCAGTGGTATGATCTTGGCTCGTTGCAACCTCTGGCTCCCAGGTTCAAGTGATTCTCTTGCCTCAGCTTCCCAAGTAGCTGGGACTACAGGCATGTGCCACCACGCCTAGTTAATTTTTGTATTTTTTAGTAGAGACGGGGTTTCACTATATGTGGGCCAGGCTGGCCTTGAACTCCTGACCTCAGGTGATCTGCCTGCCTCAGCCTCCCAAAGTGCTTGGATTACAAGCATGAGCCACTGTGCCTGGCCTCTTCTAGAACTTGTATGGGTTTATTTGTACATTCATTATCATTGGTCCATTTGGAATGTATTCTGGTACATAGTGTGAATTATGGGATAGAATTTTTCAATTTTCTAAAAAAAAAAGACATTTATTTTTGAAATAAAGCTTTATTTGATCATGGTATCCTAAAAGTATTAGAATCATTTTTGAAGCAATTGCCACATTTTAGAAATTTACTTTGGAACTTGGAGGCACGGGGTCTGGGGTCTCGGCATTTATTGCTATCATTTGAATGTTGCTCTGCAAAAGGTGCTTATTCTGCAATATCTAAAAGTTACCATTGAAGCCAAAATTTGTCTTATTACTCATGGTATTTCCTTTTTTGTTCCCACATCAAAATTTGGTAGATGGGTGAGGGTAATTTCCAGTAGGTTGCCAAAGAAGATAGCTTATAGTGGGAAATGGGGAGCACAAAACAACAGCAAATAACGCAATGGAAAACATTCCTTTAGAAATAAATGGGTAAAGTGTGTATTGCTGTTCAAGGCTCTTATCAAAACTTCCACTGAACCATAGGTCAGAGAGAGGAATTGTTTTCTAGCTAGAAGCCATTACTTCTTGATTATTGCCCTGAGGTAGAGGAATCTGGTTTCAATTGTGGCCAGTTTGTATCTGTCTTAGCTTTACCATGGGGAAGTCCTAGAGGGTGGCATTTCAGAAACAACATGGCATCCTAAAGGCAGTGATCATCTGATTCAGACAACACAGTAGCTTGTCTTCATCCATCCAGACAGTCATCCATTGCACTAATGCTTTTTCAACATCTACTAGGTTCCAGGCACTGTGCCTGTCATCACGGAGACTGCAGTCCATTTGGGGGAGGACAGGCCATTATGACACATCGTATAATAAAAGTGTCCAGCCAGGCGCGGTGGCTCACGCCTGTAATCCCAGCACTTTGGGAGGCCGAGGCAGGCAGATCACTAGGTCAGGGGATCGAGACCATCCTGGCTGACATGGTGAAACCACGTCTCTACTAAAAATACAAAAAATTAGCCGGGCGTGGTGGTGGGCGCCTGTAGTCCCAGCTACTCGGGAGGCTGAGGCAGGAGAATGGCGTGAACCTGGGAGGTGGAGCTTGCAGTGAGATAATATTGTGCCACAGCACTCCAGCCTGGGTAACAGAGCGAGACTCCATCTCAAAAAATAAAAATAAAAATAAAGTCCAACAGCTGGGCCCAGTGGCTCACACCTGTAATCCCAGCACTTTGGGAGGCCAAGGTGGGTGGATCACCTGAGGTCAGGAGTTCAAGACCAGCCTGGCTAACATGGTGAAACTCTGTCTCTACTAAAAATACAAAAATTATCCAGGCACGGTGGCGCATTCCTGTAATCCTAGCTACTCGGGAGGCTGAGGTAGGAGAATCGCCTGAACCCGTGAGGCGGAGGTTGCAGCGAGCCAAGATCACACCACTGCACTCCAGCCTGGGTGACAGAGCAAGACTCTGTCTCAAAAAAAAAAAAAAAAAAGTGTCTGACAGAGGGAAAACCAGGGAGGTGAGGGGGGTGCAGAGGAAGGGCAGCTCAGTCTAGGGAAGACAAGGAAAAATTCTGCAGAAACGGATTCCTGAACTGAGTTAGGAAGGTTGGGTAGGAATTTGCTTAGAAAGAAGTGGGGAGGCATTCCAAGTAGGGGAGCAGCCCCAGCAAAGGCACAGACAGATGAAGAGTGCTGGGAACTAGAAATTCTAGCAGCCACAATGTAGGTGCAAGGAAGGAAGTGGTGAGACGAGGCTTGAAAGGTAAGCAAAGGCTTTTTATGGCGGACTGTAAATTGACTTTTTCCTGTCTCAAACAGAGGAATGAAAGGAAACAATGTACATCTTCTTTTTTTTTTTGAGATGGCGTTTTGCTCTTGTTGCCCAGGCTGGAGTGCAATAGCGTAATCTCGGCTTACCGCAACCTCCACCTCCCAGATTCAAGCGATTCTCCTGCCTCAGCCTCCCGAGTAGCTGGGATTACAGGCATGTGCCAACACGCCTGATTAATTTTTGTATTTTTAGTAAAGATGGGGTTTCTCCATGTTGGTCAGGCTGGTCTCAAACTCCTGACCTCAGGTGATCCGCCCGCCTTGGCCTCCCAAAGTGCTGGGATTATGGGCCTGAGCCACCGTGCCCGGCAGAAATGATGTATATCTTAGAAAGCTACTGCGTAGTGGCCCAGTAAAGTACGCATTTGTTTAGGGCTGCAGGCTGGAGAGGGGCCTCTCACAGGGCTGCGTATGTCATCCACACCAAAGGCCAGGTAGAGCTTACTAGTTCTGTTACCAGATGGCGCCGTGCAGCTCCAGGCTGTTGGTACCATGAATGAAGAATTGGACATGACACACGTACAAACAGCAAAGCAGCAAATGACTGATTAAGCACAGCGCCACTCGGAGAGGGGTGAGTGGGCTGGCCTGCGAGTGGTTATCAGCACCGGTTTGTTACATTTCTTGGCCTTTTGCATGTTTTTCCTCACTTGCTTAACATCACTTGCCTTTCTCTTATTGCGCCTTAACCCTACTTTATTTCTTGTAAGCTCAACCTTGTTTACCCCCACTTTACCTCTTGTGACCAAATTGCCCATCTTTACTTTTATTTTTTGTGACCAAATAGCTACTGGAAGTCCTTCCAACTTACTTCTCTTACCTTGCATGTCCCAACTTACTGCTTACTCCCTTATCTATTATATTATTTTCTGTGGCAATATTTGATAGATGTTTTAAATTACAGACTATAAACACCATAAAATATTAGGACAGTCTGAGAGATTTTGATGTGCTATTAATATCCACCTGGTTTGCTTCTTTTCCAAAGCATCCCATAACTTTTGACTCTTAACAAGTTAGATTTTTAGAAACTGATGCAAAGGGTCAGATTTCAGTAGTTTCTTTCTTTCTTTCTTTTTTTTTTTTTTTTTGAGATGGAGTTTTACTTCTGTCACCTAGCCTGGAGTGCAGTGGTGCAATCTCAGCTCACGGCAACCTCCGCCTTCTGAGTTCTCCTGCCTCAGCCTCCTGAGTAGCTGGGATTACAGGTGCATACCTTCATGCCCGGCTAAGGCTAATTTTTGTATTTTTAGTAGAGACGGGGTTTCTCCCTGTTGGCCAGGTTGGTCTTGAACTCCTGACCTCAAGTCATCTGCTTGCCTCAGCCTCCCAAAGTGCTGGGATTACAGGCATGAGCCACTGCGCCTTGGCCAGATTCTAGTATTTTCTACCATCAAAATATCTATTACCCAATGAATAGTCCAAAGGCCAATTTTTTTTTTTTGAGACAAAGTCTTGCTCTGTCACCCTAGGCTGGAGTGCAGTGGTTTGATCTTGGCTCACTATAACCTCCACCTCCCGGGTTCAAGCGATTCTCCTGCCTCAGCCTCCTGGGTAGCTGGGATTATAGGCATGTGCCACCATACCCAGCTAATTTTTGTATTTTTATTGGAGACAGGATTTCACCATGTTGGCCCGGCTGGTCTGAAACTCCTGACCTCAAGCAATCCAAAGATTACAGGTATGAGCCACAATGCCTGGCCCCAAAGGTCAATCTAAAAACTACAAGGTATTTTCTTTTAAAAGGAGTAGGAATAGTGTATTTTGAGGCTTGAAGGAGTAAGAATAGTGTATTTTTAAGCTTGAAGTCATCTTCTAAAGGGTATGATATTGGGTGAACATGTCACTCCTTATTTCCATGGAAGAAATTAATTCTATTCTTTTTTTTTGAGATGGAGTCTCACTCTGTTGCCCAGGCTGGAGTACAGTGGTGCAATCGCAGCTCACTGCAACCTCTGCCTCCCAGGTTCAAGCGATTCTCCTGCCTCAGCCTCCCAGGTAGCTGGGATTACAGGCATGTGCCACCACACCTGGCTAATTTTTGTATTTTTTTTTTTTTTTTTTAGTAGAGGTGGGGTTTCACCATGTTGGTCAGGCTGGTCTCGAACCCCTAACCTCGTGCTCCACTGCCTTGTCCTCCCAAAGTGCTGGGATTACAGGTGTGAGCCACCGTGCCCAGCTGTTAATTCTATTCTTACTGCTTACTTCCTTTCATATGTTCTTCTTCTACTATCTTACATCTTATGCTTTTGCTATTGCTTAAGCTAGCCTACGCCCAAGGGTCCTCTTTGTCCACTACTTCCTCTGCTATTCTCCCGCCTCAGTTCCGCTGTGCTCCAAGCTCAGCCTTCCCGAGCAGCAGGTCTCTTTGACAAACCTGCAATTTTGGGGAAAAGCCAGCCCAGGAAAGGCAGGGGGCCCAGACTTATGCTGTGTGGGAAAAGTCCTCTTTGATGGGGGAAGCGGAGGACCGGAAAAGCAGAGAGATCTTTCTGGACGTCCTGGGAGAGAAACCCTTTGGGTGGAGGCTGGAGGTAGGGAGGAATCCCCTCACTATGCCATGAGAAGGGCCCCCAAACCCAAGCGAGACAGAGGGAAGTTTAAGAATGCCGAGGCAAATGTCACTTGTGCCTTGTTTTTTCCCTAAAGAAACTAAACAAAGCAGCCGCGTTCGGTGGCCCCGCAGGAAGGCCGGTCATTTCCTGAGGAGATATCAGGCCAGCCCAGGCCCCATTGTTCCCGGTTTCCAGCCATGGCTGCCATTACCTGACCAGCGCCACAGCCGGTCTCCCTGCAGGCGCCGGGAGAAGTGACCAGAGTGGTTTGTGCTTTTCACAGGGCGGGTTTCTCAGCGGTGACTTGTGGGCAGTGCCTTCTGCTGAGTGAGCCATGGCCCGAAGGCAGAACTAACTGTGCCTGCAGTCTTCACTCTCAGGATGCAGCCGAGGTGGGCCCGAGGGGCCACGATGTGGCTCGGAGTCCTGCTGACCCTTCTGCTCTGTGAGTGTTTACTCTCTTTCCACATCACTTTAACTCCATGAGCATCGAAGCTTCTGGAATCAACATGTTTCTTCTGTTTCTTGCAGGTTCAAGCCTTGAGGGTCACAAAAACTGTAAGTCTGATGTTTCCACTGTAACAGGTGTTTCTATCTGGTTTCCTGCTTTCTCTTCTGTGATGCCTAAAATGCATGTCAAATTGTTGGGGTTTGTTTGACATTACTAACAATTAAGGAAAAGATTCCAATTGAGAACTAAAGTTTATCCCATGTGGGCATTTTTAGAAAGGCTTAGATCTAAGCCAAGTTCTGGTCAGTGTGCTTTAGAAGTAGCATACGTTTCCTTGGCTGGTCTGAAGGTAGTAGTTTATCTTGATGAATTGTTTAGTCAGTTACAGATCAAACTCCATGTTCTTTGTTCTTACTACTACACTTGACTAGTCTAAAAATATATTAGATTGTTGCAAAGTAATTGTGGTTTTTGCCGTTACTTTTATTAAAAAATGGCAAAAAGCACAATTATAAGTAGCATGCATTTTCTTTTTTTTTTTTTTTGAGACAGAGTCTCTGTCACCCAGACTGGAGTGGAGTGGCGCAATCTTGGCTCACTGCACCCTCCACCTCCTGGGTTCAAGGGATTCTCCTGTCTCAGCCTCCTAAGTAGCTGGAATTACAGGCGTGCACCACCACGCCCAGTTAATTTTTGTATTTTTAGTAGAAATGGGGTTTCACCATGTTGGCCAGGCTGGTCTCGAACTCCTAACCTCAGGTGATCTGCCCGCCTCAACCTTCCAAAGTGCTGGGGATTACAGGTGTGAGCCACCATGCCCGGCCTCACATTTTCTAGATTCCAGTGCATTGCTGTTTTTTGGGGATGGGGAGGTGATTTTTTTGTTTTTATGAGCAATTCCATAATTAGTTTTTTTTTTTAGCATAAAAATTATTTGAATATTGTAAACTATCCCCAATTGTTATTTGCAAATGAGATATAATTGATCTGTTAGACATATGAAGACAGATTCTAGTTTAAATTGTTGCTACATTTTTACTCCTAAATGATAAAAATCACACACTGGAGCTCATTTTCCATTCACCTGTGAGACTACAAGTGTATCTATAATATTTTGTGCTTGCACATAGGGAAGGGGGGTGCTGCCTATCTTTGAAGCCTGGCTTATCTTCCACTTTAGAGCTAATTTTGAACCTTTGTCTTGAGATGAGAGGGTTCTGTTCTGCTTCTTCTGGGACCACATGAATGAGGGGGCTCACTAGTATTCTGGGGCTGTGAATAGAGGGAGAGCCCACAGAACGCTATTTCCTTGTCAGAAGTCACTGCAATCAGCAAAGAATGGAGGTGACTGGGTTGCAGGCAAATTGCACAGCTCTTTGGAGTGAAGTCCATGGGCAAGGCTAGCTGGTGAGTCAAGCTTCAGAGCAGTGGCCCCAGGCTGGGGAGGGCTAGTTGGCCACTGGCAAAGAACTCTGCCAGACTTCTCTGCTCAACTGTACAGTGCTTCTTTGGGCATTTGATCCCCGTGGCAACCCAGGGAGGCAGGATATCCATTATCTTCATAATTATCCTGCTGGACTGATGGTGTCACCAAGCCTCAGAAATAACCGATTTTACCAGCTGTGTTGGCTCACCCCTGTAATGCCAGCACTTTGGGAGACTGAGGTGGCCGAATCACTTGAAGCCAGGAGTTCAAAACCAGCCTGGCCAACATAGCGAAACCCCGTCTCTACTAAAAATACAAAAAATTAGCTGGATATGGTGGCACATGCCTGTAATCCCAGCTACTTGGGAGGCAGGGGCATGAGAATCGCTTGAACCTGGGAGGCACAGATTTGGTGAGCCAAGATCGTGCCACTGCACTGCAGCCTGGGCAATGAAGCAGGACTTTGTCTCAGAAAAAAGAAAGAAAGAAAGAAAGAACCAATTTGTCCATGAGAGAGGCAGTCGGCTGGGCACTGGCACTGGAACTTCTACTCTCTGAAGCCGCACCATTTGTCTGGAGCCATAAGCCTGACTCAAATCTTTCAGACCAGTTTTACTTAACCTCTTTGAGCTATTTTCCCAATCTGTAACATGGGGATGATAAGAGAACTTCATGGGCGTGAAGTAGGTATGAGGTTGAGACTGGACAAAAGGAGGTGATTCATTGGCCCCTGTCACGCAGTGATTGGTAAATGACAGTGGTGTTTACTACACAGTCCTAGCCCACCTTTACAACTGTGGCTCCTGCCCCACCCACTCTCCCTTTGTCCACTCCAGCCCTGGTACCCTCCCAGACCACACCCTTTGGCCCAGACCCTGCCCTGCAGACACGCACGCTTTGGGGTTCCTCTTTTTCTCACCTGCAACATCCTGTTTCCCAAAACCTTGGTGCTCTCCCCTCTCCCCCTCCATCCCACATGGAAATCAATTGCTCCCTTCTTTGGGTTCCTAGAGAATGTTCTTTGTACCTTCAGGGAAGACACTGGAACTACAGAACGTGGTACAGGGAGCGACTCTCCCACTGCTTCCTGGGGCCTCTGCCTTGTTTTACACTCAAGGAAACAGATCTGGAGGCCACAAGGCACCAAGCGAGCAGGGTCAACACCGGGGGTGGACAGGGCGGGGGCTGGAACGAGGTCTCCATTCCTTAGGCCCCCCAAGGCCAGCATTTGCAGTGCGTGGCCTGCAGGCTTGCTCTGCATCTCCCGCTCTGTGGCTGGGGTCCTGGGACAGCCTCAGCCCTTTCCCTTCCTTTCATCTCAGGCCTCCTTGTACCCCTCCTCGCACCTCACTGCAGCTGCCTTGCCTCAGTGGGTGACTGCTGCTCCATCTTCACCTAGAAAACAGTCATCTGGAGGGAACTCCCTCAACTTCCCGCCTGGGCCTGGCTGTGGGCTTATCAGCCTCCCCACCCATCCTCTCGGCTTCCCTCCCGGCCTGGGAGGACACGTGCACTCCGCTCCTCAGCTGATCGGGGCCAGCCAGGCTGAGCCCCTCCATCACCCCCAGGACCCCACACCTACTTGCATTCATGTCCCTCTCCCCTACCACCACTTGTAGAATCTTTATTTCTGCTTCTGGCTCTGTTCTCTCCGTGTACAAACATGAATGAGAACTCTTTTTTTAGGAAAAAGAAAAAGCACATGCAGGCACCCAGCCCCGCCATTTATCTTGTGTCCCCCACATCTGGCCTTTCTAGTATCGTTTCTCAGTCAAACCTCTCTGAAAGTTAGTTTATGATCTGTCCCTACCCCCGTTACCTCTCAGACACTCCTTGCCTCCCAGCAACCTGGCCTCAGGCCCCACTTCTCTGGCTGTTGGGTCTCCTCTGGCTGAGGGGTCACCAAGGACCACCTGATGCCAAATGCAACGGACACTTCCAGCCCTCAGCTCCCTGTACCCCTTTCCTGCCTTTGACTTTTGATCATGCCCCAAAGCCTCCCTCCTTGACCTTCTCCATCCTCTTCCCTGCTTTGTCTCCTCCCTCTCTAACAAACCCTCCTCCTGCTCCCCCAGGGCTGACTTTGAACTTACTTTGTCTTCTCCTGGAGTCTGAACCCGGTCCTGGTCTCTGCAGGCTCCTGGTCTTATCCTCCCTGGAGACCAGCTCCTCTCTCAACACCTCCACATTCCCCCCTCCCCTAAATCCACACGCCTCCCACCTTCACTGTCCAGCCCTGGCCTCTGCCTTGAACCTCCAGTTAACACAGGCTGACCTTTGATGTCTCCTCCCGGTCCTCCTACTGGCCCCTGGCACCCAGCTGTACCACCATCACTTCGTCTTCCTTCCTTATCTTTTTCTGTTTTTTTGTTTGTTTGTTTGTTCGTTTGTTTAGTTTTAGTTTGGTTTTGTTTTTGTAGAGACTAGGGTCTCATTTTGTTGCCCAGGCTGGTCTCGAACTCCTGGACTTAAGCCATCCTCCTGCTTGGCCTCCCAAAGTGCTGGGATAACAGACGTGAGCCACCACACCCAGCTGCGTGTGGCATTTTCTATTTTAGTTTGGTGGCACATACATCCTCCTGGGAATCTAATCCAGGAAGTTTATCTTCCATTCTTTCAACCCCATAGCCAGTCAAACAAAATCTTTTTTGAATTGTGGTAAAATACAAAATCTTTTTTTAAATTGTGGTAAAATAATATGACATTTATTATTCATGACATTTAGTACATTCACAGTGTTGTGCAACCATCACCATTGTCTAGTTCTAGAACATATTCTTTCTTTTTTTTTTTTGTCGCCCAGGCTGGAGTGCAGTGGTTGGATCTCAGCTCACTGCAACCTTCACCTCCCAGATTCAAGCAATTCTCCTGACTTAGCTTCCTGAGTAGCTGCAATTACAGGCACGCACCACCATGCTCGGCTAATTTTTGTAATTTTAGTAGAGACGAGGTTTCACCATGTTGGCCAGGCTGTTCTCAAACTCCTGACCTTAAGTGATCACCTGCCTCAGCCTCCCAAAGTGCTGGGATTCTTTCTAGAACATTTTCAACACCCTAGAAACAAGTCCTGTTGAGTCCACTCAAGAGATCCCCAGCCTATCCTTCCCTCATCCCCACTGCACCCACCTAGCTCAGGCCTCATCAGCTTTCACCTGGACCACTTCCAGGTTGTTTACTGGCCTCGGGTGCTGTCACACCCCTCCTGACACCTTCAGAACAGGGCCCAGCTTGTCGGCACAGCAGGCTGGCCCTCCATTCTGGCACCACAGACCCAGCCACCTGGCCTCTCTAGCCCCACACTCTGGTTTCTGTAATGGGCCATGCCCAGAATGCACTGATTTCTCACACCCCTGTGTCCTGGTACACGCTGTTCTCCTACCTGGAGCACCCCACTGCCTGTCCTTGGCCTGGCAGGTTCAGTTCAGTGGTCACTTCCTTCAGACTCCTTGACCTCTCCTGGGCAGCCCTTCCTCTTGGTGCTTACTGATATCACTGGAGTCCAGCTATGTGGGCCCCGCCAACCTTCGCTGTTTGGGACAGCAAGGATGATTTCTTATTTACTCTGTCAGCCCAGAACCTGGCACAGGTGCTCAACACATGTCTCATTGATGGAAACTTGAACTGAACTTGGAGATGCTTGAGATTCGGGTAGGAAGATGGCTCAGCGTGCTCTCAGATGAACACAGAAGTTCATCAGGGGCTCTATGCTTCATGGCTCCCAGTAATTTTCCTGAGGAGGGCCGGCAGCCCCTCCTTCTCCTGCACCCTCCACTTTCTCTCTGAGTCATTTCCAGGTTGAGGGCCAGGTGGCTGGCCGACTCATGGTGCTGCATGTTTCCAGGGAGCGCCACCATCTATTGATGAGTGACCTTGAGGTCAAGGTCCCACTGTTTTAGCATTTTGGGGTTTGGCACTGTGGTCACTGGCTCTTCCGTGGTGACTTCACAACTTTGGATCCTTCTCTGTCAACCTTCATCTCTCCAGGTTGAAAAGATCTGACCTCTTTAGGCTGTCCCACAGCCCCACCCTTCATCACAATAGTCCTGAGCCCTTTGGGATTCAGTAAGGAAATCTGTGAGCCCTCTCTCCAGAAAAAGCACACATTTGCACACAATTGGAGGTGGTTGATGAGCCTCCTAACACCCACCCATGCACCTCCCAGGGCCTGTGTCCGTGTCCCCCGGGTTGTGAACAGTCACTGTGTAAATAGTGAGACCTCCAGGCAGTAATTCAGTTTGGCTGGGCTTGGCTGGTTTATTTAGAAAGAAGATAATGTTTTCCATATCATCAAAACAAGAATGGAGTAGAGACTTTTGAAGTTTGGTTGTATAGCATATTTGTCACTTACTGCTGCTTAGCAATTGACCTAAAACTTACTGGCTTAAGATAACACAGATTTATTATCCCGAAGTTTCTGAGGGTCAGGAATGCAGGAGTGGCTGAGTTGGGTGGTGCTGGCACCGGGTCTCATTAGATCGCAGATAAATTGTTGGTCAGGGTTGCGGTTTATCTGAAGGCTTGACTGAGTCTGGAGAATCTGCTTCCGAGCTCACTCCCGAGGCTATGGGCTGGAGGCCTTAATTCCTCATCCTGGGGGCCGTCCACAGGGCTACTCATGACCTGACTGCTGGCTTTGCCCAGAATGAGGGATCCCAGACAGGAGAAGAGAGTGGCCGGGATAAAAGCTGCATTATCTTTTATTACCTGATGGAGTATTTTGTTGGTTGATGTTAATGTGGGAGGCGACCACATGTAAGTGTGATGAGCAGAGGGCAAGGATCATTGTGGAGGCATCTTGAAGAGCAGCTATAGCAAGGGAGGTGGTGGTTGTTGTGGCAGTAAAAACTAGGCCACTGTTTTTGTTGTTTTGTCAATGATATTTGTGTTAAGATGAAGGGCTGAGACTCATATCTTGATAGATTTTATAAAATGCTTTTCCTTTTTCCATCCTGCCCTCTCTTCTCTTTTGTCTGTTCGAGCTAGCCATAGGAATGTGGTGTTCCTGCCAGTGCATACACTGAGTTCGTTTATTGTTAATTAATTTATTTTTTGAGATGGAGTTTTTGCTCTATTGCCCAGGCTGGAGTGCAGTGGCGCGATCTTGGCTCACTGCAACCTCCACCTCCTGGGTTCAAGTGATTCTCCTGCCTCAGCCTCCTGAGTAGCTGGGATTACAGGTGCCCGCTACCATGCCCGGCTAATTTTTGTATTTTTAGTAGAGGCGAGGTTTCACCATGTTGGCCAGTGGGTCTCAAACTCTTGACCTCAGGTGATCCACCCACCTAGGCCTCCCAAAGAGCTGGGATTACAGGTGTGAGCCACCACGCCTGGCCGAGTTTGTTTCTTTAAGCAGATGATGTGTGTTAGAGTTGCTTATAAAAGCAAGATGGTGGAAGTGCCCCGTGCTAGTGGGTACCAGCCCCACTAAAAAAACCACTGCTTGGTGCTTTAGTCAAATTTGCTTTAAAATTGTTTTTTAAAAAGGGAGGGCTTTTATAAAAATCAAATGAACTAGGACTGCTCAGTAGGAGGCTCAGGCAAGGATTGTGTTGAGGCTGGATGGCCCAGAGTAGGAAGAGCTGTGGAGTGCAGACCAAGCTCTCCAAGGGCAGACTGCCAGTCTCACTGTTCTCTGAACCCCCAGTGTGGGGGACAGTGCTTGGCATAGAAAAACCCCCTTAAATGTTTGCTATGAATGGTGCTAAGGAAGAAGGCAGAGGATGTCAACCAGGGGCCAGGCACTGGGCAGTATATACACGGCCCCTTCTGTGCCCTCAGCTACTTTGGTGCAGTCACTGTTTAGGTTAAAGTTACCGGAGAAGGCAGATATTCGTGTTCTTATTTTGTAGGTGGAGACATGGTGGCCCAGAGAGGTTAGATAACTCCCAAGATCACCCAGCTAAGGACTGTGGGATCAGGGGTTTGAACCTGGTGTGTCTGACTCCCTTCTGTATCCAGCACTGTCTGCTGGTCTAGGGCATGACCAGTCAGGGATGGGAGCTCGTTCAGTAAACAGGAGAGCAGATGAATGACTCGTGTGGAGAGCACGCAGTGGAGTGAGCAAAACTGGGAGGCTGGATAAGTCACTATAAATTAACCTGAAAATGTTAAATATGGTTTTTGTTTTGTTTTTGTTTTATTTATTTTTTTGAGATGGAGTCTAGCTTTGTCGCCCAGGTTGGAGTGCAGTGGTGCGATCTCGGCTCACTGCAATCTCCGCCTCCCGGGTTCAAGTGATTCTCCTGCCCCAGCCTCCTGAGTAGCTGGGATTACAGGCACCTGCCACCATGCCTGGCTAGTGTTTGTATCTTTAGTAGAGATGGGGTTTCACCATGTTAGCCAGGAGGCTGGTTTCGAACTCCTGACCTCAAGTGATCTGCCCACTTCAGCCTCCCAAAGTTCTGGGATTACAGGCATGAGCCACCACGCCCAGCCTTAAATATGGTTTTTACTTGAAAAAAAAGAAAAGCCCTAGAAACATGGAGTGGAGACACAGCTTTAAAGCTCTGAATAGTTGATTTTCAACTCATGCCTATAATAGCAGCACTTGGGGAGGCTGAGGCAGGACGATTGCTTGAGGCCAGGAGTTTAAGAATAGTCTGGACAACATAGTAAGACCCCAACTCTAAAAAATTAAAAATTAAAAAAAAAAAAGTGTTGACTTTATTTCTGTAACTGGAAGAATCTATCTAACATTTCTCAAGCACTTTATAGGTGCCAGGAACTCTAAGTACTTAAACTCAGGTTCTCATTTATACTTGAGTTCCTTGTGCCTATTGTATGGATAAGCAAACTGAGGCTCAGAGGAATTTAGGGACGTGCCAAAGGTCACACAGCTTTGTTAGTAGCAGAGATGAGATTTGGCCCAGGTCTGGCTCCATGCACTTGATTTCTGCTCTCCTGTTTGAGTCACTGGAATACACAGCATAGCTTAAAATGAAGGAGGAAGTACTGAAGAGGTCATGGAAGGAGACCTAATTGTCTCTGAGAGGGAAGAGATTGGATGGGAGGGAACTATATTATTTGAGGGGTGCAGAGAAATTAATATGGTCCAAAGAAAAAAAATTTTTTTGACATGGAGTTTTGCTCTTGTTGCCCAGGCTGGAGTGCAATGGCATGACCTTGACTCACTGCAACCTCTGCCTCCCAGGTTCAAGCAGTTCTCCTGCCTCAGCCTCCCAAGTAGCTGGGATTACAGGCGTCTACCACCACACCCAGCTAATTTTGTATTTTCAGTAGAGACAGGGCTTCGCCATGTTGGCCAGGCTGGTCTTGAACTCCTGACCTCAAGTGATCCACCTGCCTCGGCCTCCCAAAGTGCTGGGATTACAGGCATAAGCCACCGTGCCCGGCTGGTCCAAAGAAAATTTTGTGTCGAGAGCCCATCCAGCAGGCTCCTTAAATCAGGAGCTTGTAAGTTGCACATAAAGACAAAAAAGAGAGTTCCAAAGAGTAACGCTGGGGGAAATGACTTGAATTTAAACCATCACCTTGTTTTACCTCATGGACTGATCAGACACCATTTTTGTTGTTGTTGTTGTTAAATTAATTGCTCAGAATATAGCAGCAGACACAAACTGTGGTACTCATTTTAAAATTGCAGATTAAATTTCAATTACCCAAAAAAGGCCTAACTTTGTTAAAAGAGAGGGAAAGGATAGGTTTTGCCAGTATCTCTGGCCAGCTAGCTAACTTTTTTCTTATTCCAAAAAAACGACTTGGGACCACTTATAAAAATTATGTACTGTTGTTTAACAAGATACAATTAATGAGGAAATCAGGATGAGAGAAAAATAAAGGCAGGGAAATAAAGCCATGGCCCATTTAGCACAAAATACATCCCAAAGATTGCTAGAAGCAGAGGTGAAATTTTGGTTGTGTGTTAGCAATCAAAGCAAAAAGGGGAACAAGGTCCATTAGAACATTCTCAGAATCCACAAGATAGAAATAAATCAGTTGTTCATCATAAACACAGTGTTTCCTGGTGCTGTTGGAACACTTTGTGAAATTAGGGACAACGTCTCATCAACATCCCAGACCAACATCCCAAAAGATCACTTCTTAATAGCTTGCATCTGTACTTCTCCCTACCCATAGTCCCTCCCTCCAGAGATGATCACTATGCTGACTTGTAAAATATTAATCTTATATCCAGCCACCTTTCTTTTTTTGTTTGTTTGTTTGTGGTTTTGCAGACAGAGTATTGTTCTGTCACCCAGTGCAGTGTTGTGATCTCAGCTCACTGCAACCTCTGCCTTCCAGGTTCAAGTGATTCTCCTGCCTCAGCCTCCCAAGTAGCTGGGATTATGGGTGCATGCCACCATGTCTAGCTAATTTTTATATTTTTGGTAGAGATGGGGTTTCACCATGTTAGCCAGGCTGGTCTCGAACTCCTGGCCTCCCAAAATGCCGGGATTACAGGTGTGAGCTGCCATTCCCGGCCTTATCCAGCCACCTTTCTAAACCCACATTTATTTCAAATAATTTGTCTGTAGACTCTTTGAGGTTTTTACATATCATATCATCTGTCTTTGAGAGTTTTAAACATTTGACTGCTCCATTCACTCGCAAATTTAAATAAAAAATTTTAAATTCCATGATTGCATTATTCACACTTCATGGAGATAGATAGGGGGCTAACAAAGCATACCAGACATAGTCACTTTCAATCCCAGGTCCAGATGCTGGATAGATAGCTTCCTTGAGAATGGGCATGTAGAAATTTCTGGGGGGACATGTAGGGATTTGGGAAAAACACCTGGTTTTATGGTCATGGGCTTTCAGTACATTTTTTTCCAAATCTCCTACAGATCAGTTACTTTTTATTTATTTATTTATTTTAGTTTTTTTTTTTAGATGGAGTTTTGCTCTTATTGCCCAGGCTGGAATGCAATGGTGCGATCTCAGCTCACTGCAACCTCTGCCTCCTGGGCTCAAGCGATTCTCCTGCCTCAGCCTACTAAGTAGCTGGGATTACAGGCATGTGCCACCACACCTGGCTAATTTTGTACTTTTAGTAGAGACAGGGTTTCATCATGTTAGTCAGGCTGGTCTCAAACTCCTGAGCTCAGGTGACTCATCCACCTTGGCCTCTCAAAGCGCTGGGAATACAGCTGTGAGCCACTGCACCCAGCCTCTTTTCTTTTCTTTTCTTTTCTTTTTTTTTGAGGCAGAATCTAACTCTGTCACCTAGGCTGGAGTGCACTGGCATGATCATGGCTCACTTCAGCCTCGACCTCCCAGGCTCAGGTGATCCTCCCACCTCAGCCTCCTGAGTAGCTGGGACTACAGATGCATGGCACTATGCCTGGCTGATTTTTTTGTATTTTTGTAGAGTCAGGGTTTTGCCATGTTGCCCAGGCTGGTCTCAAACTTCTGGGCTCAAGCGATCCTCCTGCCTCAGCCTCCCAAAATGCTGGGATTACAGGCGTGAGCCACTGCATCTAGCTTCATCCATATTTTTTTAGCTGTGTATAGAACATGAGATGTTTGAAGTTATTTTCTGACAAGAATTTGGAGAGTGAATATTTTATGGTGCTGATTAAACCCGGATTCTTGTGCTTGGAAAAGAGAATCACAGGGAAGATAGTGAGTGCTTTGAGTCAAGGGGTATAACTAGGACCACAGGTGGGCTACAAAAGCACCTACAGGCATTGCCAAGAGGATCTTCAAAAAGCAGGCCACCCTGGTCTGGTCTGAAGTTTGGATACAAGTCCTGACCCATGGGCATGGTTCAGGATCTTCTAGCCTGGAAAATTTTCAGGGCAGTGGCTCACAACCAACCAACTGACAAAAACACGGCAATAGCTAGAGAGCACCCAGTTTTAAGCAATCCACCCTTCTGTCAGCCTGCTACCGTGAATGGGCCTCAACATGTGATCTGTAGTTAGCTAAATTCTATTGACAGCCTATGGTTGCTGGATATAAGCCAATTGTGTTCTGGGGACATCGGCCAGAAATGACACTATTGGCCAGTTGACCCAGAGCCTAGTTCCTGGCAGAGATTGGATAGCTGGTTGAGTGTTGTAGCTGTTTTGGGTTTTAACTGGAGATTCCTGTCGTGGGCAGAGGGGAATCTGTAGTCTTTGTTTCTTGGTAGCAGGTGAGGCTGAACATGCAAGTAGCAGCCTAAAAACTGGTTTCAAGTCCTCACCATCTGGTGAAACCTCAGAGCCCATCAGATAGAAAATGCCAGCTGGGACTGTGCTAATTCGGTAAGGCCTGGGTGGAGAAGGAGGGCCTGTGTATGACCATCTGGTTTTGGAATGGAGGTAGCGGTAATTTATTAGGCACTTAATGTATATAGGGCACTGTACAGGAGATGTTCTGGCTGTTCTCCTGTATGTTTCCTGCAAAGACCTAATGAGATATGACTACCCCATGCTACAGGTAAGGAAACTGAGCTCAGAGAAGTTAGCTGCCCAGGGTCACACAGTACATGATAAGCCAGGACTTGAACACTTGACTGCTTGAATCCTATGCTCCCTCCAGGGGTCAAGATGTGGCAGCTCATAGGATACCTACATCTTTTTTTTTTTTTTTTTTTTTTTTTTTTTTTTTGAGGCAGAGTCTCACTCTGTCGCCCAGGCTGGAGTGCAGTGGTGCCATCTCGCCTCACTGCAACCCCCACCTCCCAGGTTCAAGTGATTCTTGTACCTCAGCCTCTCAAGTAGCTGGGATTACAGGCATGCACCACCACACCTGGCTAATTTTTGTATTTTTTAGTAGAGAGAGGGTTTCACGATGTTAGCCAGGCTGGTCTCGAACTGCTAACCTCAGGTGATCCACCCATGCCTCCCAAAGTGCTGGCATTATAGGCGTGAGCCACCATGCCTAGCTCTACATCTTTATCATACTCTGCTCCTTTGCCTTGGTGGGAAAAGTTGCAGCTTAGTACCAACTGCCTCCTGCTTGAGCCACTATGCACCGTTACTACCAGCCTGGCCCTGCTGGCAGTTAGGACCCCTGGACTCAATACTGCATAGGATGGGATAAGATCATATCTGATGTGGTGAAGGTCACCGGGATGATGTTGTTTCTGAGATAACAGGTATGTCTGCCTTCCTTCCCTTTGCATTAGCTTTCACAATCAACAGTGTCGACATGAAGAGCCTGCCAGACTGGACGGTGCAAAATGGGAAGAACCTGACCCTGCAGTGCTGCGCGGACGTCAGCACCACCTCTCACGTCAAGCCTCAGCACCAGATGCTGTTCTATAAGGATGACGTGCTATTTTACAACATCTCCTCCATGAAGAGCACAGAGAGTTATTTTATTCCTGAAGCCCGGGTCTATGACTCAGGGACGTACAAATGTACTGTGATTGTGAACAACAAAGAGAAAACCACATCAGAGTACCAGGTGTTGGTGAGAGGTGAGTCCTTGGAACTAAGCACAGGCAAGCAGATGGAACATAACACAGTGGCGTGAATAACAGCTGTGAATGAATAGTGACGCTGGACTTAACTCTCCACCCATCACCCTCTCATTCATCTGCCTGGCATTTTCCTTACCTGAAAATGTAAGCACTAGATATATTTCCAATAGGCCAGGCTATTTCTTTTTTCTTTCTTTCTTTCTTTTTTGAGATGGAGTCTCACTCTGTCACCCAGGCTGGAGTGCAGGGGCGTTATCTCCGCTCACTGCAACCTCCACCTCCCAGGTTCAAGTGATTCTCCTGCCTCAGTCTCCCAAGTAGTTGGGATTACAGGTGTGTGCCACCACGCCTGCCTAATTTTGTATTTTTAGTAGAGATGGGGTTTCACTAATTTGGTCAGGCTGGTCTCGAACCCCTGACCTCAAGTGATCCACCTACTTTGGCCTCCCAAAGTGCTTCTTCATCTCATCTCATAAATTACGATTTCTTCCTCAAGACTCAACTCAGGCCAGGCACAGTGGCTCACACTTGTAATCCCAGCACTTTGGGAGGCTGAGGTGGGTGAATCACGAGGTCAGGAGGTCGAGACCATCCTGGCTAACACAGTGAAACCCCGTCTCTACTAAAAATACAAAAAATTAGCCGGATGTGGTGGCGGGCGCCTGTAGTCCCAACTAGTCAGGAGGCTGAGGCAGGAGAAGCGTGAACCCGGGAGGCGGAGCTTGCAGTGAGCCGAGATCGCGCCACTGCACTCCACCCTGAGCGATAGAACGAGACTCCGTCTCAAAAAAAAAGACTTAACTCAATGATGTCTTCTCTTTTCAAAACAAAATTGATCTACCTGAGGGTGCCAGTCATTACAGCTCTGACGCTCTCTCTACATTCAATGGTATTTGTGTGTATAAAGGCCACAGCGGTGTGTTAAGACACTGCATTCAGCAGTCACTCTGCCTGGGTTACAAGCTGGGCAAGTCCCTTAACAGCTCTAAACTTCAAAATCCTCACCAGTAAAAGGAAGATAACAACAAGACCCAGTTCAGGCAATTATTGAGAGGGTTAAAAGCTGTCACGTGGGTAGAGTGCTTAGCAAAATTTCCAGCACCTAGTGAGTTCCTAATAAATGGAAATTTATTTATTTATTTTGAGACAGAGTCTTCCTCCGTCGCCCAGTCTAAAGTGTGATGGTGCAACCTTGGCTCACTGCAACCTTCGCCTCCTGGGTTCAAGCAATTCTCCTGTCTGAGCCTCCCAAGAAACTTGGATTTCAGGCACGCGCCACTGTGCCTGGATAATTTTTTGTATTTTTAGTAAAGACGGGATTTTACCATGTTGGCCAGGCTGGTCTCGAACTCCTGATCTCAAGTGATTTACCCGCCTTGGCCTCCCAGAGTGTTGGGATTACAGGCGTGAGCCACCATGCCCGGTCCACAAATTTCCTATTTCACTCAGTATTGCCATCCTTTCTTACACTTCTGTCTGCTCTTCTGGATAGTGAAATTGTAAAGACAGAGACGGTGGTTGGTTTATTTTTATATCTTGAACAATGAATCTGGCTCATAGTAGGCATTCAGTCAATGTTCATGGAATAAATTAAAGTCAGTCCTAGCCTGTGGCTGCATTCAATAAAGGGTAACAACAATCACAGTGACACTGACAAATACTGACTACCTTTCCCCTCTAAGCATCATCTGTTGGGAATCCGATTGTGTCCTCTTCCCAATGGGATTATAAACCATTGAAAACACCAACTACATCTTGACCATATTTTATTTTTTTAACTAATTTTTTTTAAATTTATTTAATTTCTTTTTTTTTTGCGACAGAGTCTCACTCTGTTGCACAGGCTGGAGTGCCGTGGCGCGATCTCAGCTCACTGCAACCTCTGCCATCGGGGTTCAAGCAGTTCTCCTGTCTCAGCCTCCCAAGTAGCTGGGATTACAGGTGCCTGCCACCATGCCCGGCTAAGTTTTTGTATTTTTAGTAGAGACAGGGTTTTGCCATGTTGGCCAGGCTGGTCTCGAACTCCTGACCTCAGGTGATCCCCCTGCCTCAGCCTCCCAAAGTGTTGGGATTACAGATGTGAGCCACCTTGTGTGGCCTTAATGGTGATTTCTGTGATTTTGGTGCACCCATCACCTGATCAGTGTACACTGTACCCAATGTGTAGTCTTTTATCCCTCGCCCCACTCCCACTCTTTCCCCTGAGTCCCCAAAGTCCATTGTCTCATTCTTATGCCTTTGCTTCCCATAGCTTAACTCCCATTGAGCATATTTTATTTCTTTCCTCTCCTCTCCTCTCCTCTCCTTTCCTCCCCGCCCCTCCCCTCCCCTCCCCTCCCCTCTCCTCTCCTCTTTTCTTTTCTTTTTTGAGACAGGGTCTCTGTTGCCCAGGCTGGAGTGCAGTGGTGGACTCGCTGCTCACTGCCACCTCAACCTCCTGGACTGAAGCGATTCTCCCACCTCAACCTCCCAAGTAGCTGGGACTACCAGTGCGCACCACTAACTACCACTGGCTAATTTTTTTTTTTTTGTAGATACGGCATTTCACTGTGTTGTCCAGGCTGGTCTCAAACTCCTGGGCTCAAGAGATCCACCCACCTCGGCCTCCAGATTTTATATTTTTCAAAGTACCTGGTACTGTGCTGGGTACATACCTGTTCAGTTATTACCTGGTAGGTCGCACTGGGTATTCAGAGAACAAAAAAGAGTCCTCTCATGGGTCAACTACAGTCACTCAGCAGAGGGAGGCTTGTGTCTCTCAATCAGGCTGATACTGACAGACTTTCTCTTTCCCCATAGGAGTGCCCAGTCCCAGGGTGACACTGGACAAGAAAGAGGCCATCCAAGGTGGGGTCGTGAGGGTCAACTGTTCCGTCCCAGAGGAAAAGGCCCCAATACACTTCACAATTGAAAAACTTGAACTAAATAAAAAAATGGCCAAGCAAAAAAGAGAGAAGACTTCTCGGGACCAGAATTTTGTGATGCTGGAATTCCCCATTGAGGAACAGGACAGCGTTTTATCCTTCCGATGTCAAGCTAGGATCATTGCTGGGATCCATGTGCAGACCTCAGAATCTACCAAGAGTGAACTGGTCACCGTAAGGGGTCAGAGTCCTGCTCCCTTTCTCATTGTTCTTTGCGGTTTCTGGTTTGGCATGGGGAGAAAGAACCCAGAACTGGAAAGGGGTTGGGCCTTCTGACTGGGCTGTTGTTCTCAGGACTTAAGACCTGTTCTTAATCATTTTAAGCCAGTATTTTTCAAGCTTTTTTGACTGTGATACAGTTAAATTGCATGTAATTTTTCAAACGAGAGTTTCTCCAACAACACTTTACTCTTAATATATGTGATGCTTTTTGTTTGGTTGGTTTGGTTTTGTGTGTGTGTGTGTGTTTTTGTTTGTTTGTTTGTTTGTTTTTTTTGAGACGGAGTCTCGCTCTGTCGCCCAGGCTGGAGTGCAGTGGCGCGATCTCGGCTCACTGCAAGCTCCGCCTCCCGGGTTCACGCCATTCTCCTGCCTCAGCCTCCCGAGTAGCTGGGACTACAGGCGCCCACAACCGCGCCCGGCTAATTTTTTTTGTATTTTTAGTAGAGACGGGGTTTCACCGTGGTCTCGATCTCCTGACCTTGTGATCCGCCCGCCTCGGCCTCCCAAAGTGCTGGGATTACAGGCGTGAGCCACCGTGCCCGGCCTTTTTTTTTTTTGAGATGGAGTCTCGCTCTGTTGCCCAGGCTGGAGTGCAGTGGCGCCATCTCGGCTCACTGCAAGCTCCGCTTCCCGGGTTCACGCCATTCTCCTGCCTCAGCCTCCCCAGTAGCTGGGACTACAGGTGCCCGCCACCTCGCCTGGCTAGTTTTTTGTATTTTTTTTTAGTAGAGACGGGGTTTCACCGTGTTAGCCAGGATGGTCTCGATCTCCTGACCTCGTGATCCGCCCGTCTTGGCCTCCCAAAGTGCTGGGATTACAGGCTTGAGTCACCGCGCCCGGCTGTTTTTTGTTTTTTTTTGAGACAGAGTCTCGCTCTGTCGCCCAGGCTGGAGTGCAGTGGCGCGATCTCGGCTCAGTGCAGCCTCTGCCTCCCGGGTTCAAGCAATTCTTATGCCTCAGCCTCCAGAGAAGCTGGGATTACCGGTGTGCACCACCACGCCTGACTAATTTTTATATTTTTAGTAGAGATGGGGTTTCTCCATGTTGGTCAGGCTGGTCTCGAACTCCTGACCTCAGGTGATCCGCCTGCCTCAACCTCCCAAAGTGCTGGGATTACAGGCATGAACCACCACAGCTGGCCTGTGCATTTTCTTAAAAACTTCAGCATGAGGCCAGGCATGGTGGCTCATGTCTGTAATCCCAGCACTTTGGGAGGCCGAGGCAGGTGGATCACCTGAAGTCAGGAGTTTGAGACCAGCCTGGACAGCATGGTGAAACCATGTCTCTACTAAAAATACAAAAATTAGCCAAGTGTGGTGGTGGGCACCTGTAGTCTCAGCTACTCTGGAGGCTGAGGCAGGAGGATCACTTGAACCTGGGAGGTGGAGGTTGCAGTGAGCCACCATGTCACTGTACTCCAGCCTGGGTGATTGAGTGAGACTCCATCTCAAAACAACAGCAACAACAAAAACTTCAGCATGAAAAACTTATCATAAAATAAAAAGACAAATGACAAACTGGAGAAAATATTTGCGTAGTACCTTTGACAAAGAGCTAATTCCTTTAATTTATAAAAGGTTTGGCTGACTGTGCCTGGCTCAATATTGCCAAAGTGCTAGATATTGCCAAAGTGCTCTTCAAGATGGCTGAACATTTTCATCAGAAGTGATGCTAGTGTTTGTTTTCCCACATCCTTACCAATAGAGTCTGTCTGTCTGTCTTTCTTTCTCTTTCTTTCTTTCTCTCTTTCTTTTTCTTTTTCTTTCTTTCTTTTCTTTCTTTCTTTCTTTCTTTCTTTCTTTCTTTCTTTCTTTCTTTCTTTCTTTCTTTCTTTCTTTCTCTCTCTCTCTCTCTCTCTCTCTCTCTCTCTCTCTCTCTCTCTCTCTCTTTCTCCTTCCTTCCTTCCTTCCTTCCTTCTTTTCTTTTCTTTTCTTTTTAAATAGAGATTAGGGTCTTGCTATGTTGACCAGGCTGTTCTCGAACTCCTGGCCTCAAGTGATCCTCCCATCTCGGCCTCCCAAAGTGCTAGGATTGCAGGCATGAGCCACTGCGCCTGGTCTCAACAGAATATTTCAATGTTTTATTATTTTTGACCATCTAGTTGAGGTATAGTGATATATATCACTGTTGTGGTGATTTGTATTTCTTTAGTTTTTAGTGAGGTTGAGTTTGTTTATTCATCTATTACATTTTTTTCCTGTAAACCACCTATTCATATATGCCTTGTCATTTTTATTATGAATCACAAAACTCCAGTGCCATAAAGAAACAGGATAGGTAAATTTGACTAAAAGCATTTTTATTGTTCCTGATTGGATTTGTTCAAGCCCTTTATTTTATTTTTATTTTTATTTATTTATTTTTTTGAGATGGAGTCTCACTCTGTCGCCCAGGCTGGGGTGCAGTGGCACGATCTCGGCTCACTGCAACCTCTGCCCACCAGGTTCAAGTGATTCTCCTGCCTCAGCCTCCTGAGTATCTGGGATTACAGGGGGCCGCCACCATGCCCAGCTAATTTTTGTATTTTTAGTAGAGACAGAGTTTCACCATCTTGGCCAGGCTGGTCTTAAACTCCTGACCTCGTGATCCATCCACCTCGGCCTTTCAAAGTGCTGGGATTACAGGTGTGAACCACTGCGACTGCCACCTTTATTTTATTTTAAAAAATATTTTATAATATGTTTTTTTGAGATGGAGGGTCTCACCATGTTTCCTAGGCTGGTCTTAAACTCCTTAGCTCAGGCAATTCTCCTGCCTCAACTTCCCAAAGTGCTGCAGTTGCAGGCATGAGCCTCCGCCCCCAGCTGAGTCTTGTATAAATTCATTAGTTATTTGTCAGTGATGTTATGCAAATATTTTCTCTAGTTTGTCATTTTTCTTTTAGTTTTATGATAAGTTTTCCGTGCTGAAGTTTTTAATCTTCAGTTAGTCAAACTTACCTGTTTTGTTTCTTTATGGCACCTCAGTTTTGTGATTCATACTTAAAAGTCTTGACATACATACTTCACATGTCAAGATTATTAAAGGAAAAAAAACGCATCTATGTTTTCTTTTCCTGTGCTTGTGGTTTCACTTCTTTTTCTCCTGCATTTACATATCTGGTGCATCTGGAGTTGATCTGGGTGAAAGAAAAACACCCTTCAGCTATTATTAAGGTTCCCCTGAAGACCTAAAATTTGAGAGTCCTAAAACATGAAAAGAATGCCTTCCCCTTTTTCACTTTTACTTGAGAAGTCATATGCTATTATTTTATGATAACTTCTTATTATGAATTGACTTTATAATGTTAAAAATCACTAATGAATATTAAAGTATTAGATTACTCTAAATTCACTATTGGCATTTTTTAAATATCCCTACTCTATATTTTATACAGTTGGAATCTGTGTCTATATTCCAGTTTATGCGCTGGGCTTGTTTTTTTGTTGTAAGTGGAAACGAAAGCCTAGGACCTATCCCCACTTCCCTGAAGATCCTATGCCCTGGTTGGTATCTGACCTATACTTGATTAAAATTATTTTTCTTTTTTAATAGAGATAAGGTCTCACTATGTTGCCCAGAGGCTGTTCTAGAACTCTTGGGCTTCCTAAGTGTTAGGATTACAGGCGTAAGACCCCACGCCCAGGCAAAATTGTTTTTCAACTGTGTGAGTCATGAAATCGGTTTAGTGAATGATGGCCAGGATTTTAAAAAATGAAATAGAAAAGACTAGAAGCGGCCGGGCGCGGTGGCTCAAGCCTGTAATCCCAGCACTTTGGGAGGCCGAGACGGGCGGATCACGAGGTCAGGAGATCGAGACCATCCTGGCTAACACAGTGAAACCCCGTCTCTACTAAAAAATACAAAAAACTAGCCGGGCGAGGTGGCGGGCGCCTGTAGTCCCAGCTACTCGGGAGGCTGAGGCAGGAGAATGGCGTGAACCCGGGAGGCGGAGCTTGCAGTGAGCTGAGATCCGGCCACTGCAGTCCAGCCTGGGTGACAGAGCGAGACTCCGTCTCAAAAAAAAAAAAAAAAAAAAAAAAAAAAAAAAAAAAAAAAAGAAAAGACTAGAAGCCACTTTTTTGGAGGCATGCGATTATTTAAATACGCATTTCCATGAAGCAGCCCATTTCACATAGCTGAACTTTTTTAAGCTATAGTATCTTCATGCTGAAATGCCAAGCTTCCATGAAGTGCTGACAAGAGCCTAGAAAATTCGTAGTGGGCAGGAGGAAGATCATTTCTAAATACAGTGGTTATCTCTGAAGTCATCCGAAGAAGGTTCTGCAGGCGAGATCTAGAGAAGGTGTTTGGCCTTTGGGAAGCTTCAGAAAGCCAGAGACTTGCAGTGAAGAAGCCTGAAGATGCAAGAGTGAGTGAGAAGGGAGGGGGTATGAGAGCAGCCCAGGCAAAAGTTTTAGAGAGGAAAGGTTGAATTTTTAAAGTTAGTTAGGAACAATAGAAGTTGGAAAAGGGGAAGCAGCAAAAAGAGCAGAAGAGGTTCCTCTTGCCCAGGTTTGCACCTGAGTCCAACCGGGTTGCCTTCCTCTCTTGCAGAATCCTTCTCTACACCCAAGTTCCACATCAGCCCCACTGGAATGATCACAGAAGGAGCTCAACTCCACATTAAGTGCACCATTCAAGTGACTCACCTGGCCCAGGAGTTTCCAGAAATCATAATTCAGAAGGACAAGGCAATTGTGGCCCACAGCAGACACGGCAACGAGGCTGTGTACTCAGTCATGGCCATGGTGGAGCACAATGGCAACTACACATGCAAAGTGGAGTCCAGCCGCATATCCAAGGTCAGCAGCATCATCGTCAACGTAACAGGTAGGGCTGCCGCTGCGGGAGGGTGTTGGCATATGGTGGGCTCAAGGAGCCAATATGCTGCAATCCAGCATGGCCAAAGAGAGCTGATACATTTTCTGCCCCTGCTTATCTGAATGGATGTGCTCAGGTGGGGCTTTGGTGCTCGTGGGAAGAAGCCAGTGCAGAGCAAGTTAACAGTCCACTGTGCTTGTTGAGGGTACAGGCTCTGGCACCAAAACTCAACCCTGCCGCTCACTGCTTCTGTGACCTTGGGTGAGTTATTGAACGTGCCGCAGCTCTGTGAGATGGTGATGATGACCGCACTCACCTTTTAGGACTGCTATAATGAGATAACTATGCTGTAAGCATGAGCTGAGAGACTTGTACAGAGTAAGACTCTATGAATACTGGTTAATGTTGTCTTTCCTCTCTCATATTTCTCCATCCCCTGTGACAAGCACTATGCTAGATCCCAGACATGGGTCCTGTGACAGGGCCACAAAGGAGAAAGCGTTAGTAAACTCAAAAATAATGATAACATGGTTGGGCATGGTGGCTCACGTCTGTAATCCCAGGACTTGGGAGGTCAAGGTGGGCAGATCACTTGAGGCCAGGAGTTCGAGACCAGCCTGGCCAATATGGTAAAACCCCACCTCTACTAAAAATACAAAAATTAGCTGGGCATGGCAGCATGCCTGTAATCTCACCTACTCGGTAGGCTGAGGCACAAGAACCTCTTGAACCTGGGAGGCAGAGGCTGCTGTGAGCTGAGATTGTGCCACTGTACTCCAGCGTGGGCCACAGAGTGAGATTCTGTCTCAAAAAAAAAAAAAAAAAAAAAAAAATAACAACAATTACCCTTCGTCAAACACTGTATGATGGGTTTATATACGTTTTCTTTTCTTTTTTTCCAAAAAGGGTAGAGTATGTTTTTCCAAAAACATACTCTACCTTTCTTGTTTATTATGTGTATGCAGTCACTAGAATGTAAGCCGCTGAGAGCAGGAACATTATTTTGTTCAGTGCTACATCCTTAACACCTAGAACAGTGCCTGGCACACAGTAGGAAGTCAATACATATTTGTTGGATGAAGGAATGAGTGTTGGATGACAATGTTTCAGGGGACAGAGAGAGTCAGCACTTCTTGATTGCACGGTGAAGGTGTTCTCGTGTGTCTGCGTTCATACATTCATTCATTCATTTGTTCTCTTATTTACTAAAAGCCTCCTATGTGACAAGCATTGAGTGTTCAGTGTCAGCAACAGTCCCCAGCACTATAGGTAGGCTGCCAACTACACAACTGGGATATTGGCATATACATTGGGTCCTGCTGGTCTATAGTGTGTGTTAGCAATTTAGTAAATATTGGTCATGACTTACATTTTGATGACTCATGGTATTTTTTTACTGATACAATTTATACTATCTCATTAAAGAAAAGTACCAGTTCAACACATATTGAGCATTTTCTGTATGCTGGGCAACTAACTGGGGATAAAGGGCTACCTAAGACTTGGTTTTACCTGTGAAGAATTCATAGACATAAATAGGCCCGTCTACAGCATTTTGTGATGGAAGCCCAGATGGACTGAGACATTCTGTCTCAGACACTTTCCCTGGATAACTTTCTCCAAGAGACCTTTCCCTGATTCCCCAAGGCTACGTTCAGTGTTTTTTCTTTTCTTTTCTTTTTTTTTGAGACTGAGTTTTGTTCTTGTTGCCCAGGCTGGAGTGAGGTGGCGCGATCTCGGCTCACTGCAACCTCCACCTCCCGAGTTCAAGCGATTCTCCTGCCTCAGCCTCCTGAGTAGCTGGGATTATAGGCCCCTGCCACCACACCTAGATATTTTTTGTGTTTTTAGTAGAGACGGGGTTTCACCACGTTGGCCAGGCTCGTCTTGATCTCCTGACCTTGTGATCCGCCCACCACAGCCTCCTAAAATGCTGGGATTATAGGCATGAGCCACCACGCCCTGCCAGTTCAGTGTTTTTTCTATGGGCTCTGCCACAAACAGTGCATCTAAATCAACCACTAAATGTAAGCACTTTGAAGTCAGAGACTGTTTCTTATTCACTGCTACTCTAGCAAGGGGCCCACCACAGAGAGAACCTGCAATAAATACTTGTGGGGTGAAATGAGTGAGTGAATAAATAAATGAGTGAATTCATGAATTAATATTTGCTGCATTACAAGCTGCAAAACTTTCCTTTCCTTTCCTTTTTTTTTTTTTGAAATGGAGTTTCACTCTTGTTGCCTAGGCTGGAGTGCAGTGGAGCCATCTCAGCTCACTGCAACCTCTGCCTCCTGGGTTCAAAGGATTCTCTTGCTTCAGCCTCCTGAGTATCTGGGATTACAGGCACCACCATGCCTGGCTAATTTTATATTTTTATTAGAGATGGGGTTTCACCAAGTTGCTCAGGCTGGTCTCAACTCCTGACCTTGGGTGATCCACCCACCTCTGCCTCCCAAAGTGCTGAGATTACAGGTGTGAGCCACCACACCTGACAACAAGTGGCAAAACTTTTCTAATCCTTGTCATTGAAATACATTGGATTAACAAGAAAGGAAAACCTGCCATTGGAATCCTAGGCAAAGAATGAGCCCTAATTCCTTACTGGGGTGATCATTAGGTATATGAGAAGCAAAGGAAAACTTTTTGCTGGAAGTTGGAAGTTGGTTCTGCTAAGAGCACCCGACCCAAGGGCCTCTCCAGGAAGGGGCTTTTAGGGCGGTGGCCAGACACATCTCGCTCCATTCCCACTCACTGTGTTTCAGAACTATTTTCCAAGCCCGAACTGGAAACTTCCTTCACACGTCTGGACCAAGGTGAAAGACTGAACCTGTCCTGCTCCATCCCAGGAGCACCTCCAGCCAATTTCACCATCCAGAAGGGAGACACGATTGTGTCTCAGACTCAAAATTTCACCAAGATAGCCTCAAAGGGGGACAGTGGGACGTATATCTGCACTGCAGGTATTGACAAAGTGGTCAAGAAAAGCAACACAGTCCAGATAGTCGTATGTGGTGAGTATATCATTGCTGACTCAGAAGGCATCCGGGGTTGAATGGGAGAAAGGAAATTTATCTGCAGCTGCCGCCCTATCCGGTCTGAGCAGACTCAGGCAGGGTAAGAACTAGAGGGAGAGAAGGGTGAAATCAAAAGGCCAAAGAAACAAGGAGGTACTCCTGCTCAGAGCACTGATTCACTGACGATGATGTGACCTCTGACGTGCTAAGATTCTGGCAAGATTCTGCCTCCTGGAACAAGTACCCACCCAAAAGGTCAGGAAGGAAACACTACTTAGTCAATGTTAAACATTTTTTTTTTTTTTCTTTGAGACAGAGTCTCACTCTCTCTCCCAGGCTGGAGTGCAGTGGCACAATCTCAGCTCACTGCAACCTCTGCCTCCTGGGTTCAAGCGATTCTCCTGCCTCAGCGAGTAGCTGGGATTACAGGTGCCCACCACCATATCTGGCTAATTTTTGTATTTTTATTTTTCTTATTTTTATTTATTTATTTATTTATTTATTTTTGAGATGCAGTCTTGCTCTGTCGCCCAGGCTGGAGTGCAGTGGCACGATCTGGGCTCACTGCAAGCTCCGCCTCCTGGGTTCACATGATTCTCCTGCCTCAGCCTCCCGACTAGCTGGGACTACAGGCACCCGCAACCACACCTGGTTAATTTTTTTTTGTATTTTTAGCAGAGACAGGGTTTCACCATGTTAGCTAGGATAGTCTCGATCTCCTGACCTCACGATCTGCCCGCCTTGGTCCCACAATGTCCTGGGATTACAGGCGTGGGCCACCACACCCAGCCAAGAATATCAAAATTCCATTTTTTCAATCTGTAACCTGGCTAACCCAACAGGGTAAGACTTCTAGTGGACAGAATGTAGGTGTTTGACCACCAGGAGCTGGGCTTCTCAGGCCTGAATGTGCACGTAAGACCTGGTTAAAATACAGGTTCTGATTCAGTAATTCAGGCCCAGATGGGGCCAGATTCTGCATCTCTAACTAGCATTTTGGTGACGTGGATGCTGTTGGTCTCTGGACCACACTTTGGGTGGTGAGATTCTAGATGATTATAGAACTCCAGTCGAGGCCGGGCGTGGTGGCTCAAGCCTGTAATCCCAGCACTTTGGGAGGCCGAGATGGGCGGGTCACGAGGTCAGGAGATCGAGACCATCCTGGTTAACACGGTGAAACCCCGTTTCTACTAAAAAATACAAAAAAATAGCCGGGCGAGATGACGGGCGCCTGTAGTCCCAGCTACTCGGGAGGCTGAGGCAGGAGAATGGCGTAAACCCAGAAGGCGGAGCTTGCAGTGAGCTGAGATCCGGCCACTGCACTCCAGCCTGGGAGACAAAGCGAGACTCCGCCTCAACAACAACAACAAAAAAAGAACTCCAGTTACGTTGTCACTGTCACTATATTGTTCAGTTATGATCCTTTCATTTAACCTGTGACTGTGTTTTATCAAGCTAAGATTCTATTATAGCTTCAACTGAAGCAGGATTTTTAGCCTATTTTCAGTGCTCTAACCACCTAACTCAAAAGGCAGGAATGCAAGAGACAAATGTGTGTTATTGCATTTTATTTTATTTTTTGTTCTTGGGAGGAGGAAGTCTCATTGTATAAGGTTTAAATAACCTAATGCCTAAATAATGACCTAATATAATTCTTATCTGTTAAGAGACTGAAGCACTAAGAAGAGTTTTCTTTCTTTCTTTCTTTCTTTCTTTTTTTTTTTTGAGATGGAGTTTTGCTCTTGTTGCCCAGGTTGGAGTGCAATGACATGATCTCGGCTCAACAAAACCTCTGCCTCCTGGGTTCAAGGGATTATCCTGCTTCAGCCTCCCTAGTAGCTAGGATTACAGGCATGCGCCACCATGCCCAGCTAGTTTTGTATTTTCAGTAGAGACAGGGTTTCTCCATGTTGGTCAGGCTGGTCTTGAACTCCTGACCTCAGGTGATCCACCCACCTCAGCCTCCCAAAGTGCTGGGATTATAGGCATGAGCCACCATGACTGACTGAGAAGAATTTAAAAACACATATATTGTCTGGACCTGGTGGATTATCCCTGTAATCCCAACACTTTGGGAGGCCAAGGTGGGTGGATTACCTGAGGTCAGGAGTTTGAGACCAGCCTGGCCAACATGGTGAAATCCCCTCTCTTCTAAAAATACAAAAGTTAGCAGGGTGTGGTGGCAGGCACCTGTAATCCCAGCTACTCGGGAGGCTGAGGCAGGAGAATCCCTTGGACCCAGGAGGTAGAGATTGCGGTGAGCCAAGATTGCACCATTGCACTCCAGCCTGGGTGACAGAGCAAGACTCTGTCTCAAAACACACACACACACACACACACACACACACACACACACACACACATACATATATCTTCGGCCAGGTGTGGTGGCTCATACTTATAATCCCAGCACTTTGGGCAGCTGATGTGGGAGGATCACTTGAGTCCAAGAGTTCAAGACCCTGTCTCTACAAAAAATAAAGAATTAGCTAGGTGTGGTGTGCACCTATAGTCCCAGCTACTCGGGAGGCTGAGGTGGGAGGATTGCTTGATTCCGGGAGGTTGTAGTGAGCTGTGATTGCACCACTGCACTCCGGCCTGGGTAACAGAATGAGACTCTGTCTCAAATACACACACACACACACACACACACACACACACACACACACACACACACAGACTGTCAGTCTCATAGGTGTCCTATAAAGGTAAATAAGGCAGGTAGGCATTTGAAATTACAGCAGGGACAGAAAGCAAAGCTCAGGCTTTGGAGGAGAAACTCTTGGGCTGGATGCTTTGCTTGTACCTTCAGTGCCTTTTGGATTGTTTCTCCCTCTGTTTTAGAAATGCTCTCCCAGCCCAGGATTTCTCATGACGCCCAGTTTGAGGTCATAAAAGGACAGACCATCGAAGTCAGTTGCCGATCAATCAATGGAACTTCACCTATTTCTTATCACCTATTAAAAACAAGCAAAATTTTGGAGAATAGTACCAAGAACTCAAATGATCCTGCGGTATTCAAAGACAACCCCACTGAAGACGTAGAATACCAGTGTGTTGCGGATAACTGCCATTCCCACGCCGAAATGTTAAGTGAAGTTCTGAGGGTGAAGGTGATAGGTAAGTTGCTGTGCTATGAGAAGAAATCATGTGGGCTTGGGGCATTCGTTCATGCCCAGGGACTGTGGGAAAAATAGGTGAAGTAGGGGGCCAAGCACGGTGGCTCATGCCTGTAATCCCAGCAGTTTGGGAGGCCAAGGCAGGCAAATCATTGAAGTCAGGAGTTCAAGACCAGCCTGGCCAACATGGTGAAACCCCATCTCTACTAAAAATACAAAAATTAGCTGGGCGTAGTGGCGGGCGCCTGTAGTCCCAGCTACTTGGGAGGCTGAGGCATGAGAATTGCTTGAACCCAGGAAGCAGCAGTTGCACTGAGCCAAGATGCGCCGTTGCACTCCAGCCTGGGCAACAACAGCAAAACTCCATCTGGAAAAAAAAAGAGAGAGAGAGAGAAGTAGTGGGTGCTTATGCAAAGTCCATACACTAGATATGCACCAAAGCAGGACCAAGGCCCAGTAAAGGAGGCTGGAAAATATCTGGGAGCTATTGATGAAGACAATGTAATCTCTTTCCAGAACCTTTCAACGAACTGCTAAAATATGATAAGCATGAAAGTGTCCTGACTGCAGAAAGCACTGAAGTTTTGCATTTGGGCTCCCTTGGCACTTTCTCCTTTTCAGATATACTGTTCTGAGAATTATAGATCAGGTCTCTGCTGTTGTGACTCCTAGCCAGGCAACCCTGTCTTGTGTGAAATCCACAGCAATGAGAGCTACAGGCTGTGGTCTCATGGGAATTACTAACATTTGCCTGGAATTCTCATCATACTCAAGAGAAATATACCATTGTCTTGGGGGTGGACGGTTTACTTTAAGCCTCTATCTCATGCCTTTCAGAAGGCCTCAGGAGTGCCATTGCTTGCATGTCTTAGATATTTTGCATCCTGTCGTAAAAAGTTTCATAAGGATTCCTCCTCTTCGTCCTTCTTGTTTAGTAACTGCCTATCTATACGTGCTGCTGATGGATGTGAATAGGAGGGAGGGATTCCTGCTTCTATTCATGTAGAGTCTAACAGTAGCCATACCTTTTCAATTGATATTACCATAGGCTGGGTGAGGTAGCTCACACCTGTAATCCCAGCACTTTGGGAGGCTGAGGCAAGCGGATCACCTGAGGTCAGGAATTCAAGACCAGCCTGGCCAACATGGTGAAACCCTGTCTCTACTAAAAACACAAAAAATTAGCTGGGTGTGGTGGTGTGTGCCTGTAATCCCAGCTATTCAGGAGGCTGAGGCACAAGAATCATTTGAACCTGGGAGGCAGAGGTTGCAGTGAGCTGGTATCATTCCACTGCACTGCAGCCTGGGCGACAGAGCAAGACTCCATCTCAAAAAAAAAAAAAAAAAAAAAAAAGAAATTAACATTAACATAGACTAAGCACCTAATGGTGTGAGGCATACAAAAAAGAAGGCATATTCTTTGTTTCAAAGCTGTAATAAGAAACACAAGATCTCCTAATTAAATGATGGAGAAACATCTGAATCATAATACAAATAAGCATAGAAAAAATGTTAAAGGTAATGTTTGGTTAATTGTCACATGAACTATATCCCTACAGTGATATACTATCCATTCAGGGTGTGTCAGACGTCATCTAGCTTCAGTGGGTAAACATTGTGAAAGAGCTGGGCGAGGAGTCAGGGCTTGAGAATGGGTGGGCAGAGAAGGCTGAAGATGGCTGAACATCTCCAGCAGACATATGAGCCAAAGGTTCCACGGGGCACTTCAAAAGACTGCGCGGCCAGGTGGCTCGTGCCTGTAATCCCAGCACTTTGGGAGGCCGAGTCAGGTGGATCACTTGAGCCCAGGAGTTTGAGACTAACTTGGCCAACATGGTGAAACCCCGTCTCTACTAAAAATACAAAAATTAGCCCAGTGTGGAGGTGGGTGCCTGTAGTCCCAGCTACTCAGGTGGCTGAGGCGGGAGAATCGCTTGAATCCAGGAGGTGGAGGTTGCAGTAAGCCAATATCGTGCCACTGCACTCCAGCCTAGGTGACAGAGTGAGACTCTATCTTAAAAAAAAAAAAAAAAAAAAAAAAGGACTGTGGCCAAATCAGATGGCTGGAAACAAAGGCTGGACGTTGGGAATGGAGAATCACTGGATATGAGTTGAAAAAGTGGGTAAGCCTAAGTGTGAAGGGCGTCAGGTGCCAGTCTCAGGAGTAGGGAACTGTCCTGCGTACAGTGAAAAGCCAAAAGATGGAAGGAAGGACAGGATGCAAATGAGTTCTCGGAAAGATCCACCTGGTGGCTGGGTCAGGGAGCAGACATGGGGACTTCAGACCTCATGGCACGTCAGAGGCTAATGCAGAAGCCCATGTGAAGCTGTTGGTTTAAACTGGGTCGATATTAGTGGCTCACATTTACTGACCATGTGTGCAACCCTGTGTGAAGTACTGTAGTAAATTGCTCCAATGGAAACTCACAATAACCGCAGAAGACCAGTAATAGCATTGTCATTGTTCTATCATGACGCAGGTGAGGCTTAGGGCAGATAGCTGGTGGGTGGTAGGACTGGGATTTGAGCCCACTGGTGTCCCAGGCCCGGAGCGTGGCTTCTTCCGTTGTCTTACCACAGCCTGCACTCACAGCAGAGTGACTCATAAGTCACAATACCATCTGCTGACCATCTGCTCTCACACTAGAAGGAAAGTCTACTTGGGAAGACAATTTAGGATCTGAATTTTGGTAGTTGAGGATGGAGCTAGGAAAAGCAGATACAGGAGGTAGCCGAGTTCTGCTTGGACCTACAGGGAGGGAGGCTGGCTGGGCTTCCAGGTGGAAATGCCCAGGTGAAAAGGGAAACTTGGAGTTCAGGAAAGTAACTTGGACTGGAGCCATAGGTTTAGGCATCAGTGGCTCGGAGACAGAAGCTCTGCATGTAGATGAAATCACCCAGGAGGAGAATGGGGACGGAAAACGGAGGACTGAATTTTACAAAAAGTTCATACTTCAGGGCAAAACAAAGAATAACCAGTGAATAAGAAAGGGGTGCCAGGTAAGAAAGGAAGAGAATCAGAGTCATGAGGAAGCCCAGAAGCCCAGAAAAAGCTGAGTTCCACAGTAAGACCTGGGCAGCAGCAAAGCTGTGGAGAGCCCGAGGTTGGAAGCCTGGAGGAAGAGCATCTACCACTGAATTTAATCTGCAGGGGACTCAGGGACATTGGTTGGGGAATCAGGTGACCTTCCTAGTTTCTTCAAAACTTGAGATAAAGTGCAGTGTCACAAGATCGTGACTACACAAGAGTGCAGTCAGATTTCAGGGGTAACAAGAAAGTGGGAAATAAGGGTGTCAAAGCATAAAGGAAAAAGGAGAAAAAATGGCCGATAGCTGGAGAAGGCAGTGGGTCAAGATTGTTTGTGGCCTGGCACGGTGTCTCATGCCTGTAATCCCAGCATTTTGGAAGGCCGAGGTGGGCAAATCACTTGAGGTCAGGAGTTCAAGACCAGCCTGGCCAACAGGGCAAAACCCCATCTCTAAAACAACAACAACAACAACAACAAAATCCAAAAAGTTAGCCGGGCCTGGTGGTGCGCACTTGTCATTCCAGCTATTCGGGAGGCTGAGGCAGGAGATTTGCTTGAACCCAGGAGGCAGAGGTTGCAGTAAGCCGAGATTACGTCACTGCACTCCAGCCTGGGTGACAAGAGTGGGACTCTGTCTCAGAGGAAAAAAAAAAAGTTGAGTGGTGGCTGTCTCATGTTCCTCTTCCTCTGCCCTTCTTTGCTCAGTGTGAATCCTTTTCCTGCTTTTTCAGCCCCAGTGGATGAGGTCCAGATTTCTATCCTGTCAAATAAGGTTGTGGAGTCTGGAGAGGACATTGTGCTGCAATGCGCTGTGAATGAAGGATCTGGTCCCATCACCTATAGGTTTTACAGGGAAAAGGAGGGCAAACCCTTCCACCAAACGACCTTGAATGCCACCCAGGAATTTTGGACCAAGCCGAAGGCTAGCAAGGAGCAGGAGGGGGAGTATTACTGCACAGCCTTCAACAGAGCCAACCATGCCTCCAGTGTCCCCAGAAGCAAAATACTGACAGTCAGAGGTGAGTCAGGGTCTCCACAGCAAGCTGTGCTGTGGGCTCCCAAGGGCAAGACCAGAAAACACACCCCTTGTAAGAGGGAGTTGGGGGGAGTTTAGCTCTTGTGACTGAAGGCTAGGAGACTTAACGTCCTCCAGGCTCTTGGTTGCAAGTGACAGAAACCCACTAGAATTAAGTAAAAAAGAGGAATTGATTATTATAAGGAATTGGAAGAATGTCACATTGTTCCAATTACAAATTCTTGGAAGACTCACCATTGAGGCACCTTGGGTCAGACATCTACCCACAGACCACCTGTGGCCAAGTGGATTGGGTCACGCAGAACAGACATGGTTGGGGAGCCCACTTATGTGGGTGGGGGTGGTTTCCTGGAGAGGAAGAGGACTGAACATACACGCCAAAAAGGAGTCTACTCCACTTGGGCCCTGGAGTTGGAGACCAGCCTGGGCAGCATGGTGAAACCCCGTCTCTACGAAAAGTACAAAAATAGGCTGGGCGCAGTGGCTGATACCTGTAATCCCAGCTACTCGGGAGGCTGAGACATGAGAAACACTTGAACCCAGAAGGCAGAGGTTGCAGTAAGCAGAGGTTGCCCCACTGCACTCCAGCCTGGGCAACAGAGCAAGACTCTGCCTCAAAAATCAAACCAACAAAAAATAGCCGAGTGTGGTGGTGTGCTCCTGTAGTCCCAGCTACTCGGGAGGCTGAGGTGGGAAGATTGCTCAAGCCCGGGAAGTTGAGGCTGCAGTGAGCTGTGATCAGCCTCTAGCCTGGGTGACAGAGTGAGACCCTGTTTCAAAAAAGAAAGAAAAAAAAGTCTACCCCAGCAAAGCTGGTTTGTTCCCTCCTTGAGGACCAGAGCTGACCTCTATTTGTAGCAGAAACAATCATTTCTGCACCAGCTCTGAGTGCAGAACCCCTCAGAGGTATTTGGCAAGCTGCCAGTTACAAGAGCTGTGAGAATCAGTCTGACTTTTGTTGCTTAAGCCTGATGTTATGTCTTCCTGGTAGAGGAAGAGCCTATATAAAAAAAAAATTTTTTTTTGTTTTGTTTTTCAGTCGTTCTTGCCGCATGGAAGAAAGGACTTATTGCAGTGGTTGTCATCGGAGTGATCATTGCTTTCTTGATCATTGGGGCCAAATGTTATTTTCTGAGGAAAGCCAAGGGTGAGCATAGTTCTTTCCTTCCATACTGACTGGTCGTCCTTGCCAGGAAACCAGCCAGGGATACGTGGTGCTTTTCCGACCCCTGGATTCAGCTAGGCAAAAACGAAAGCTATTACTTTCCTCGTTGGGCAAACCAGAAAAGATAAATTTGGGGGGAAATTGCATCTTCGTGTGGTTAGAAGAAGCCATTTCTGTAGATTTGTCCACACCTAGTCCTGTAATGCATGCAGAGTGGGATGCAAGGGTCTTGGAGACACATACATGCGCATAACACCCACATGTTACACACACACATTGATTGCTTAGTAATTAACCTGGTAGTTGTGCTATGACTTCTACCCTATGCTTGGGGTTAGCTAAGTAAGCCCAGCTGAGCAGCCAGGACCACTCAATAACCAGGAATCAGAGTCAGCTGTCCAAGACTCAAGGAAAAGGGCAGAGCATCAGTAAATTCTGCAAAAAATTTTTTGTGGGATAAGGTAGGTTCTTTTGGAGCCTCTGGTGCTGCTGCCTAGGATGGGAGGGGCAGATGGGATGAGGAGGGGCCCTGGGTTTTGTCAGGAAAGCTGCTACCCATCAGGGAAGACAGAGCAACACCCTCGCATTGGTCTCAGGCCAGCTTCGAGTTCCAAGTGCAGGGATTGATTTGGCCTTTACTTTTTGTGATTATCTGGAATCAAAGAGAGTGGTCAGGCACGGTGGCTCACACCTGTAATTCCAGCACTTTGGGAGCCAAGGCAGGTGGATCACTTGAGGTCAAGAGTTCAAGACTAGTTGGGACAACATGGCGAAACCCCGATCTCTACTAAAAATACAAAAATTGGCCAGACGTGATGATGGGCGCCTGTAATCGCAGCTACTCGGGAGGCTGAGGCAGGAGAATCCCTTGAACCCAGTGAGCCCAGATCATACCACTGTACTCCGGCCTGGGCAACAGAGCAAGACTCTGTCTCAAAAAGAGAGAGAGAGAGAAAGAGAGGGAGAGAGCTGCCTGCTTATCTGGCTGATCTGATTCCTGTGTCATTGTCTCTTTTTCCATCACATTTCACTAACAAAAATCACTTCTGGCTAAAATAGTCAAGAGATCATGTTTCTGGGGAAATATCTTGATATAAAACCAAGAGAATACCTCTTTCTTTTCTGTCTTTTGTAAAAGAGTGAATATGTTTGGCTTCCTTTTCTCTCTTTTTCTGGGTATTCAATCTTCTGGAAAGTCAAATGTAGTTGAAAAGAGTGTTCCTTCACAGCTTACTAGGAGTAAAAGAAAGAAAAGAAAGTGTTTTCTATCTATTAGGTTAGTGCAAAGTAATTGGCGTTTTGGCCATTAGAGTAGTATGGAGGTGGGCACCATATACTGACTTTGATTTTTCTTTTTCTTTTTTAAAGCCAAGCAGATGCCAGTGGAAATGTCCAGGTGAGTGTAGTTGTAAGAAGGGGGCGGCTGCTCTGTGAGCACAGTGGACATGTCTGAAGCGAGGTTCTGGTCATTAGGAAGTTTTCAGTGGCTCTGGCAAACTCAGAAAAATATAGGCCTTCCTTGGGTGTGAGTTTTGTGTGTGTGTGTGTGTGTGTGTGTGTGTACGCACGCGCGCGCGCATATCTCAGTGGAAGGTTGCCAATTGTCCTTTCATGGAGAGGAATGGCTTTTATTCTGAGATCATGTCCTTCCTACATGATTATTTGTGAAATCTCCTTTTCCTTATGAAATTATAATGGTAGTAGATGATTTTTTTTAATTTGGCAAAATAGAGTTGGCATTTAAAAAACAGTTTTACTACCTTTACAGTTCCTGAAATCTGAAATCCAAAAGTATAGAAATGATTGCTCTGTTCCAGAGAGAAACATAGCACAGCATAAGGAATTCAGGGGCTTGGGAGTAGCCTGTGAAGGACTCCCGGTATTCATGTCCCCTTTGGTCCTGATACTTATTTTAATAGGAAAAAGTTTTATCACTGCCAAGCATGGTGGCTCACGCCTGTAATCCCAGCACCTTGGGATGCCAAGGCGGGCAGATCACCTGAGGTCAGGAGTTCAAGACCCGCCTGGCTAACATGGTGAAACCCCATCTCTACTAAAAATACAAAAAGTAACCAGGCATGGTGGTGCACTCCTGAAATCCCAGCTACTTGGGAGGCTGAGGCATGAGAATCGCTTGAACCCAGGAGGCGGAGGCTGCAGTGAGGCAAGATTGCACTGCTGCACTCCAGCCTGGACAACAGAGTGAGACTCTGTCTAAAAAAAAAAAAAGTTTTTTCACATAATCCTTGGAGCTACCAAAAAATATTAGTTTTCCAAATGAGAGAGTGAGTTAAGTTTTCCTTACCTTGGAAAACTCTTCCTGGTTTTCTCATGATCTTCCTTTGATTACTTCATTGGTTTGGGGTTAGAATAACAACAAGAAATATATCTATATGTTGTTTTCCCTTTTTATATTTCATTTTAAGGCCAGCAGTACCACTTCTGAACTCCAACAACGAGAAAATGTCAGATCCCAGTATGGAAGCTAACAGTCACTACGGTAAAGTCATGGTCTCCTGCCATTGCTAATTTTCCCCAGCTTGCTACATACTTCCTTATCCCTCTCAGAAGCAGAATTTGTAAGTAGTGGGAATGCAGTTGGAAGAGAAACCCTGGCTTCAACAGGGTACTTCATCTCATCAGCCACTGGGCCGTGAGCTAATATACAGAAACGTAAAAGGAAAGGTAGCACATTTTATTCTAACTTCGCCACCTTCTAAACTCCCCGTAGATGAAAGATGGAGAATAATCATAACGCCTTGTTACTTCAAAGACTTTGACATTGTTCCAGCATAATATTATCATTCTCCATTTTCAAGACAGAGACCAGATATTGAATGAAAACACTGGTAAAACACCTTCTTAGATGGAAGTATTACAAGCACAAGACAGTTTTCCTTCAAATTTGCCACAAAGGGAAAGCAATTTCAATATTCTCTTAGTAGAGGCATAAAAAAAAAAAGTGTTCCAATTAAGAAATATCTAGTCATAAGGCTCATCACTAGCATCAGGGTCAGCTCAGCTGAATGATAGCCAGTCCTAGGAGTTCTTAATCCCAGCTTAGTAAGAAAATTGCTCAAGCATTTCAGCAGGGATGCTACTTACTTCCCAGAGGGGGCTATAATTACATCACACAAAAAGTCCTGTCCCAGACCAAATTTGGAACACTCTTCCTCTTTTCTTTCTTCCTTCCTTCCTTCTTTCCTTCTTTCTTTCTTCTTCTTCTCTTTCCTTCCTTCCTTCCTTCCTTCCTTCCTTCCTTCCTTCCTTCCTTCCTTCCTTCCTTCCTTCCTTCCTTCCTTCCTTCCTCCCCCTCCCTCCCTCCCTCCCTCCCTCCCTTCCTTCTTCCCTTCCCTTCCCTTCCCCTCCCTTCCCTTCCCTTCCCCTTCCCCTCCCCTCCCCCTCCCCTCCCCTCCCCTCCCCTCCCCTCCCCTCCCCTCCCCCTCCCCTCCCCTCCCCTCCCCTCCCCTTCCCTTCCTTTCTTTCCTTTCACAGGGTCTTCCTAGGCCTGCAGTGGTGCAATCTCACCTCACTGCAGCCTCTACCTCCCAGGCTGAGGTGATCCTCCCATCTCAACCTCCTGAGTAGCTGGGATCACAGGCATGCACCACCATGCCCAGCTAATTTTTATTTTTTGTAGAGATGGCACTCTACAATCCACTAGTTTCAGACTCCTGGGCTTAAGCAATCCTTCTGCCTTGGCCTCCCAAAGTACTGGATTACGGGTGTGAGCCGCTGAGCCCAGCCACTTTTATTGCTTTATCAGCAGGTTTGGTCAGAGAATGCTCACGTTCTTTTCTAATTCTATAAGTATCTCACAAAATAAGAAATTTTTAGGATATACCTTTTACAGAGACATATTTTGCTTGAGAAATATGTTTTCAGAATTGAGTAATTCATATAGTACTGAGTCATAAACTTTAAAAAAGGAAAATAAAATATTTGTAGTAATAAAAGTAGTGTGTCAGTAAATAGAAAAGAGCAAATATATTGTTTAAGAAACTATATTCTAGGCTGTGCGTGGTGGCTCATGCCTGTAATTTCAACACTTTGGGAGGCCGAGGCAGGTGGATCACTTGAGGTCAGGAGTTTAAAACCACCCTGGCCAACATGGCGTAACCCTGTCTCTACTAGAAATGCAAAAAATTAGCCAGGCATGGTGTGCATGCTTGTAATCCCAGCTACTCAGGAGGCTGAGGCAGGAGAATCGCTTGAACCTGGGAGGCGGAGGTTGCAGTGACCTGAGATCACAACATTGCACTCCAGCCTGAGCAACAAGAGTGAAACTCTATCTCAAAGAAAGAAAGAAAAAGAAAGGAAGGAAGGAAGGAAGGAAGGAAGGAAGGAAGGAAGGAAGGAAGGAAGGAAGGAAGGAAGGAACTATATTCAGGCCAGGCATGGTAGTTTATGCCTATAATCCCAGCTCTTTGGGAAGCTGAGGTGGGAGGATCACTTGAGGCCAGGAGTTCAAGACCAGCCTGTGCAACAAAACGAGACCCCCCCCATCTCTTAAAAAAAAAAAAAAAAAAAAGGTAAATATTTACCAAAAAGTAATCTACTGCTACAGAAAAAATAATACCTTTTTGGCATAAGGGGCTTCTGTCGGTGATTTGTATTATTTATATATAAGTACAACATTTAACTAAATTAAATGTTGATATAGGTTTATATGAAAATAAGATTTTTCTCCAAATTTCCAAATACTCCAATTCTTATTATATCATCTCTGCATAGATTATTTCAATTTATAAATATATTTTAATAATTATGATAGTAATTAATTCAAATACATGATGGAAAACCGTGTGTTCAAGAATAGTATTTGTGACATTTGTAAGAATTCTTTGTAATAAAGGACAACTTAATTAAAAAAAAAAGACAAAAGTGGTCTTTGTCCATGCCCACTGAGATGATAACCTGGAGATACTGCTATTTCTTTAAACTATGTTTTCATCAATCCAGTTCTCCAACTAGACAGGCTTAATTAACTAATGTCCTTCATGTTTATGAGTACTAGCTGGTCCCTTCCAGAATTTCTCATGAACTTGCTCACATTGAACAATTCTGAATTCCAAATAGTTCACAAACAGAAGTGCCTCTGCCATGGGATGGTAGATGTCCCACCAGTGTTAGAAAAAGACCACACAGGCCTGGCACGGTGGCTCACGACTGTAATCCCAGCACTTTGGGAGGCCAAGGCGGGTAGATCACATGAGGTCAGGAGTTTGAGACCAGCCTGGCCAACATGGTGAAATCCCAACTCTACTAAAAATACAAAAAGCAGCCGGGTGTGGTGGTGCACTCCTATAATCCCAGCTACCCAGGAGGCTGAGGCAGGAGAATCGCTGGAACCCAGGAGGAAGAGGCTGCAGTAAGCCAAGATCGCACCACTGCACTCCAGCCTGGGTAACAGAGCAAGACATCGTCTCAAAAAAAAAAAAAAAAAAAAAAAGAAAAAGACTACACAGTAGGTCAAATGGAGGCCACAGGGAGACCAACGAGGGGACCCAGGACTCAGAAACAATGCTGACTGTCACTACACTGAATAAATCAGACTTGACTTTGTTGGGAGCACTGAATTTTTAAAAGGTTTTAGAAAACTAGAATTTCCCTTGTCACTCATTCTACTTGTTATTTTTCAACTAGGTCACAATGATGATGTCGGAAACCATGCAATGAAACCAATAAATGATAATAAAGGTAATTATCTAATTACATGTTTTTATTAGAACCAACTTTTACATTAAAAAAAAAAAAAGACTCACAGGAAAAGAAAACTAAAACTTGAAGGACTGTGGATAATTTCCCACCTCTCTTAATGACCCTGTACCCAGCTGATGCGTCAAGGGAGGTGGCTAGTTGCTTTCACCAGAGATGCTATCTAGTGTCCTCAGTAGGAAAGTCACCTAAATCAAAGTAGGGAAGAACTGGGTTATATCCGAAAAACAACTTCCTGACTCATAATGGGCTACTGGGTAAGGCAGTGGGACCTCTTTTCTCTTGGGTATTGAGGTGGTGATTTTTAAAGACAATTGTACTGCTCGCTTCTGCCTGAAGCACTGAGGGATTGGACTAAATCATTTTTCAAAATTCCTTTTGCCCTGGGCTGCTGCCATGGGAGCTAAGGCTCCTAAGGAAGAGAAAGGATTCCGGTAAGATCTCTTCCTTTCTTTCTTTTTTTTTTTCTTGAGACAAGAGTCTTGTTCTGTCACCCAGGCTGGAGTGCAGTGGTGCGATCTCGACTCACTGCAACCTCCACCTCCCGGGTTCAAGCAATTCTCCTGCCTCAGCCTCCCAAGTAACCAGGACTACAGGCGCCCGCCACCACGCCCAGCTAATTTTTGTATTTTTAGTAGAGACAGGGTTTCACTGTTTTGGCCAGGCTGGTCTTGAACTCCTGACCTCGTTATCCGCCCGCCTCAGCCTCCCAAAATGCTGGAATTGCAGGTGTGAGCCACTGCGCCTGGCTCTTTTTTTTTTTTTTTTTTTTTTTTTATACAGAGTCTTACTCTGTCGCGCAAGCTGGAGTACAGTGGCACAATCTCGGCTCACTACAGCCTCTGCCTACTGGGTTCAAGCCATTCTTGTGCCTCAGCCTCCCAAGTAGCTGGGATGACAGGTGTGTGTCACCACCCCCAGTTAATTTTTGTATTTTTCGTATTGGTGAGTTTTTACCATGTTGGCCAGGCTGATGAACTCCTGACCTCAGGTGATCTGCCCGCCTCAGCCTCCCAAAGTACTGGGATTAGAGGCATGAGCCACCACACTCAGCCTGAAATGTATCTTTGACTGCAGAATCATTGTTTTGGTAGCTGATGAGAGTCCCCGTTCTTTAGGGCTTTAAAAACAAAACAGTAATATTTTTGACTTGAAGACAAACTACTTTTCTAGCTTTCACCTTGTACCCTGGGCGATTTCATTCACTTGTATGCCTCATACTTCCAAGTATTTTAGGCTAGTGACCCCTGTTCCCCATTTCCTGAAATCCTCTTGGTCTCGGAGGCAGCTTTGCCTATGGCTGTGGAGAAGGCTTCCAGCATCTTGAGTGAGACTAAACTGGGAGAACTGCTGGGGCTGATACTGGGCTGTTTTCTGTCTCTACTGACCTGTTCCAAGTCTCCCCACTGTAGAAACAGGGACCTAGGCCAGGGGGTCCCTCCACATCTTGGTAACAGGAGTCAGGGAGGAAACCATGGGCCCCGAGGCCCTGTGTCTGTCTCCTGGACCAGTGCGGGGGTTTGTACTCCCTTCCTCATCCCGAATGGAATTAAGCCTGTGTCTGGCTGCCCCTTCAAAATACAGAATACTTTAATAACCTGAATGAAAATCTGGCCAGGCGCAGTGGCTCATGCCTGTAATCCCAACACTTTGGGAGGCTGAGGTGGGCGGATCACTTGAGGTCAGGAGTTCAAAACCAGCCTGGCCAATATGGTGAAACCCTGTCTCTACTAAAAATACAAAAATTAACCCTGTCTCTACTAAAAATACAAAAATTAACCCTGCCTCTACTAAAAATACAAAAATTAACCCTGTCTCTACTGAAAATACAAAAATTAACCCTGTCTCTACTAAAAATACAAAAATTAGCTGGGCGTGGTGGTGCACACCTGTAATCCCAGCTACTCAGGAGGCTGAGGCAGGAGAATCACTTGAATCCAGAAGGTGGAGGCTGTAGTTAGCTAAGATCACACCACTGTACTCCAGCCTGGGCAACACAGTGAGACTCTGTCTCAAAAAAAAAAAAAAACCAGAAAGGAAAGTCTCTACTTCTATGATCTGAAGTGCCCACAAGAGACTCCACCTAAACAACAAGTTGCTGTGGTTTCTTTGAGCAGAGCCTCTGACCTCAGATGTGCAGTACACGGAAGTGCAAGTGTCCTTAGCTGAGCCTCACAAAGGTAAGTGCCACTCGAGTGAGTCCCCAGACATTGCCTTTGGCTTGGGTGTAAACCCCAGGGGTGGGGCGCTGCTGTGTTCAGTGAGAAGAGTCTGTGCACCCTCAGTCACTCCAAAGGAAGTGATTAGCAGACCTACCGGCCTGCTAAGACTGGAAGGAGCAAAGGCCCTGGCCCTGGACCTGTCTCTGAGCTATAAAATTTCAATAATTTAAAAGAAAAAAAAAAACAAGACCAGGCACAGTGGCTCACACCTGTAATCCTAGCACTTTGGGAGGCCAAGGTGCGTGGATCACCTGAGGTCAGGAGTTCGAGACCAGCCTGACCAACATGGTGAAACCCTGTCTCTACTAAAAATACAAAAATTAGCTGGCTCTGGTGGCGGGCACCTGTAATCCCAGCTACTCAGGAGGCTGAGGCAGGAGAATCGCTTGAACCTGGAAGGCAGAGGTTGCAGTGAGCTGAGATTGTACCACTGCATTCCAGACTGGGTGACAAAGCAAGACTCCATCTCAAAAAAAAAAAAAAAAAAAAAATATATATATATATATATATGTTTTCTTTGTGTATATACAATATATTTTTATAATATATTTTATGTATTTTTATTTTTATATATTTTATGTATAATATATTTATATTATTTATATATTTTTTATAATATATATATATTTTTTTCTTTGGTGAGACAGAGTCTCACTCTGTTGCCCAGGCTGGAGTGCAGTGATGCAATCTCAGCTCACTGCAACCTCTGCCTCCTGGGTTCAAGCGATTCTCCCGCCTCAGCCTCCTGAGTAGCTGGGATTACAGGTGTGCACCACCACAGCCGGCAAATTTTTTTTTTTTTTTGTATTTTTAGTGGAGATGGGGTTTCACCATGTTGGCCAGCGTGAATTCGAACTTCTGACCTCAAATGATCCACCCGCCTCAGCCTCCCAAAGTGCTGGGATTACAGGCATGAGCCACCATACCCAGCCTCAATAATTTTAAAACTTAATTAAAGAAAAATAGAGACAGAGTTTCGCCATGTTGCCCTGGCTGGTCTCAAATTCCTGGGTTCAAGCGATCTACCCACTTTTGTCTCCCAAAGTGCTGGGATTACAGGCAGAAGCCACCACACCTGGCCAATTTTTGATAATTATTAGTTATGATACTACTAATAATAGGTAAGATTTATTAAGCACTTACTAAGTGCCAGGGAATTAGGA